>NC_044324.1:85181719-85496491 GCF_007399415.2 Gopherus evgoodei
CGCCTTCAAGACCATAACCTGGTCTCCTACCTTGAAGGAACGTTCTCTGGCATGTCTGTCATACCAGGCCTTTTGCTCTTCTTGAGCATCCTTTAGGTTCTCTCTAGCAAGGGCTAAAGAGTGTCGGAGGGTGCTTTGTAGGTTGCTTACAAAGTCCAGAATGTTAGTTCCTGGAGAAGGCGTAAACCCCTCCCATTGCTGCTTCACCAACTGTAATGGCCCCTTAACCTCGTGACCATACACCAGTTCAAATGGTGAAAACCCTAAACTGGGATGTGGTACAGCCCTGTAGGCAAACAGCAACTGCTGCAACACTAGGTCCCAATTATTGGAGAATTCGTTGATGAATTTTCTTATCATGGCCCCCAAAGTTCCATTGAACCTTTCCACCAGGCCATTGGTTTGATGGTGGTACGGGGTGGCAACCAAGTGATTCACCCATGAGTTTCCCACAGTTTTTCCATGGTCCCTGCCAGGAAATTAGACCCTGAATCTGTAAGGATGTCAGAGGGCCAACCTACCCTGGCAAAGATGTCTGTTAGGGCCAGGCACACAGTGTTAGCCCTGGTGTTGCCTAGAGCTACTGCTTCTGGCCATCGGGTAGCAAAGTCCACTAAAGTCAGTACGTACTGCTTTCCTCTGGGCGTCTTTTTTGGGAAAGGGCCCAGAATATCCACAGCTACTCGCTGAAATGGGACCTCAATTATGGGGAGTGGCTGGAGAGGGGCCTTGACCTGGTCTTGAGGCTTACCCACTCTTTGGCATACCTCACAAGACCGGACATACTTGGCAACATCCTTGCCCATCCCCTCCCAGTGGAAGGACTTCCCCAACCGGTCCTTGGTTCTGTTCACCCCAGCATGGCCACTGGGATGTTCATGGGCTAAGCTTAAGAGCTTCTCCCGGTACTTAGTTGGAACCACCAACTGTTTTTGCGGCTGCCATTCTTCCCGGTGTCCACCAGAAAGAATTTCCTTGTATAAAAGTCCTTGGTCTATAACAAACCGGGATCGATTAGAAGAGCTGAGAGGCGGTGGGGTGCTCCGTGCCGCCGCCCACGCTTTCTGAAGGCTGTCATCTGCTTCCTGCTCAGCCTGGAACTGTTCCCTTGAGGCTGGGGTCACCAGTTCCTCCTCAGACTGTGGACTTGGGCTTGGTCCCTCTGGAAGCGATGTAGGTGATGGGGTTGTTTCCGTTGCTGGTGAACCGCTCTCCGCTGGTGCACCTGAGGGTATTTCAGGCTCTGGCTGAGCCTTTTGGGTATGGCTGTCGTGTGCTTCTGCCAGTTTTGGTGCGCTGGCGCCCTCTGGCGTTGAGTTTGAAGATGTGGTTGCACTTGCTGGTGCTGGTTGCTGTTCCAGTTCCGGGCCTGGGACTGGAGATGCTGTGGCTGTTTCAGTGGTATGCATGGAATCCGGGTCCACTACCTCTGTCTGGGTCTCTGGTAACACAGACGGGGCCTCTGTGGACGGCTCAGGAACAGGAATGGGTCTGGAAGCTTGCCTGGTTTGGCTACGGGTAACCATTCCCACTCTCTTGGCCCGCCTCACCTGGTTGGCCAAGTCTTCCCCCTGTAGCATGGGGATAGGATAATTGTCATAGACTGCAAAAGTCCACATTCCTGACCAGCCTTTGTACTGGACAGGCAGTTCAGCTGTAGGCAAGTCTACAGCTTGTGACATGAAGGGGTAAATTGTAACTTTGGCCTTTGGGTTGATGAATTTGGGGTCAACGAAGGATTGGTGGATAGCTGACACTTGTGCCCCCGTGTCTCTCCACGCAGTAACCTTCTTTCCGCCCACTCTCAAGTTTTCCCTTCGCTCCAAGGGTATTTGAGAGGCATCCGGGCCTGGGGATCTTTGGTGTGATGGTGGTGTAATGAATTGCACTCGCATGGTGTTCTTGGGACAGTTGGCCTTGATATGTCCTGGTTCATTACACTTAAAGCATCTTCCATCTGATGGTTCACGGGGCCGAGGGGAGTTACTGGAGACTGGTGAGGTTGAAGAGTAGGGTATCTGTGGCTTACTTGGGTGGTATGGAGGGTCTTTGGCTGTCCTCGGTTGTAGGGTTTATGGTCTGTGTGCCCCCTGGGGTAATCGTTCCCCTTGACAGTAGCTTTTTTGCTTTCTGCCAGTTCCATCCATTTGGCTCCAATCTCCCCCGCCTCAGCGATAGTTTTGGGATTTCTATCTTGTATGTACCGTGTGATGTCTTCAGGAACACCATCCAAGAACTGCTCCATTTGTATGAGGAGGTTCACTTCTTCCAAGGTTTGAATGTTGTTTCCTGTTAACCAGGCCTCATAGTTTTTTGCAATGTAGTAGGCGTGTTTGGGAAATGACACCTCTGGTTTCCATTTTTGGGTTCTGAAGCGCCGACGGGCATGATCTGGGGTTATCCCCATCCTGTATCTGGCCTTGGTTTGAAAAAGTTTATAGTCATTCATTTGCGGCTTGGGCATTTCAGCTGCCACCTCTGCTAAAGGTCCACTGAGGTATGGCCTTAATTCTAACATGTACTGGTCTTCGGGGATGCTGTACCCAAGACAGGCTCTTTCAAAATTTTCCAAGAAGGCCTCGGTGTCATCACCTGCCTTGTAGGTGGGAAATTTCCTGTGCTGTGGAGCAAGACTTGGCGCCGGGTTGTTAGGGTTGGCTGGCACCTGCAGCCCAGCTTTTGCCAAGTCCAGTTCATGTTTTCTCTGTTTTTCCTTCTCTTCATTCTTTTTGTTGTTTTTCCATTTCTCGGCGGTGGGCCACCTCTTCTTCTTCTTGCTTCCTTCTGTGGGCCAACTCTTCTTCTTCTAGTTTTCTTTTGTGTGCTGCCTCTTGGGCTGCCTGTTCTCTTTGGAAGGCTGCCAGTTTGAGGCTTTCTTCCTTTTCTTTCATCTCCATCTGTCGCCTGTGTTCAGCGTCTTTGATTTGTTCTTCGGCGTCAATCTTTGCCTTAGAAGTCATGGTTCCTGTTTTCTTGTGTTGGGGTGCCCTCCGGTGTTTATTTTCTGAACTGCAGGCTCTCTGTTGCCTCCTGAAGTCTGCCTAGCAACAGTGCTTTTTTCCTTTTCTCTCTCTAGCTAATGTTCAATTAAGGGAAACCAGAAAAACCACTTTATCTGCATGCATATAAGTGCTGGTATTTGCCTCCTAATGGGAGGGCACATAACCTTATTCCCAGATTCTGGACCTTAGCGTCCAAAATATGGGGGTTAGCATGAAAACCTCCAAGCTTAGTTACCAGCTTGGACCTGGTACTGCTGCCACCACCCAAAAAATTAGAGTGTTTTGGGGCACTCTGGTCCCACTGAAAAACCTTCCCTGGGGACCCAAGACCCAAACTTGAGTCTCACAACAAAGGGAAACAATCCTTTTTCCCTTCCCCCCTCCAGATGCTCCTGGAGAGATACCCAGACACAAGCTCTGTGAAACTACGCAGAGTGATTCCCCCTCTCCGTTCCCAATCCTGGAACAAACGCACTTTCCTCTTCACCCAGAGGAAATGCCAAATCAGGCTAGCAATCCAACACACAGCTCTCCCCTTGATTTCTTCCTCCCACCAATTCCTGGTGAGTACAGACTTAATTTCCCTGAAGTAAAGAAAAACTCCAACAGGTCTTAAAAGAAACTTTATATAAAAAGAAAGAAAAAATACAAATGTTCTCTCTGTATTAAGATGATACAACACAGGGTCAATTGCTTAAAAGAATATTGAATAAACAGCCTTATTCAAAAAGAATACAAATCAAAGCATTCCAGCACTTATATTCATGCAAATACCAAAGAAAAGAAACCATAGAACTTACTATCTGATCTCTTTGTCCTTACACTTAGAAACAGAAGACTAGAAAATAGAACTACTTCTCCAAAGCTCAGAGGAAACAGGCAGACAGACAAAAGACTCAGAGACACACTTCCCTCCACCCAAAGTTGAAAAAAATCCGGTTTCCTGATTGGTTCTCTGGTCAGGTGTTTCAGGTGAAAGAGACATTAACCCTTAGCTATCTGTTTATGACAAATGTGAACTCTTGGATCACTATACCGGTCTTACCATGGAGTCACAGATGGTCCTCGTAGACTCTCCAGTCTATCTTGCCACCTAGATAAACTGGACTTAGTGATAAATGGTCACTTATATAAAAAAAATCACACCACAACCAGGTTGCTTCAGTTCCAAGAGACCAGTCATTTACCCCCAGTCAATTGGTACCCTAGATCTCACACCACAGACAATGCCTGTAGCCAATCCTGTAATAAACAATCTAATGATTTATTAACTAGGAAAAAAAGAATAAGAGTTATTTATAGGTTAAAGCAAGCAAATATATTCACACAAATGAATTACCATTTAAATCCTAAGAGTGACAGAGTTGTAGTGACCTGTCTATTCAAAGTTCTCTCAGGGCAGCCCGAGGAGGCAGCCCCTATGAATCTCTGGCCCTTCAGAGTTCAAACAGCCAAAAAGATGGAAAATTTTCCTGTGGCTTAGTCTTGTTTCCTTCATTCAGCTTCCAAGTCCACAGAACAATCTCTTCCTTGTATATAGGATTTCCCAGGCACGATAGGGCCATTAACCAATTTTTTGTATTGAAATGATCCTTGATGACATCTGATTTTGATAGTTCTTCTGGATGGGCAGGCATGGTGGGGCGAGTGGCAGGGGGGTATGAGTCCCATGACTGAATTCATAAGAAATTCATAAGAATTCAGAGAAAACAGTTTTAAAGTTATAAAGCAAAACTTACATTTTCCTGGTTTATAGCATGGAATACAGACACTGTGAGATTAATGCATGCAGGAGTTTACAAGCACTTGCTAGAGTCAAATCACTAAATACATTCTTATTAGACTAATACCTATTTTGAGCAAAACTAACATACAGGTGTCCTTGTTGTTTAGTCTCCAGCTATGAGGTTGTCATTTCTTAGCCAATGTCTGCAACCTGGGCAAGCGCTGGCATCTGGCCTGCCAGCATCCCAACGTAATCTCTGCTTTTATTTTTTTTTAAAGTCATTTCTCCAACTCTTATGGTTGAAAATAAAAGCTTGAAAACATGACCCAGGTGCACTCTAAAATCTCAAGAACCAGTGAGCAAACAAAAAGATTCAAAAAATTATTTTTTAAACTCAACATTTTTAAGCCAGTCTCAATGATTTTGGCAGGGCGGAGGGCTGACTCAATTTTTGAACATGTGAAGCTGAGATTGGTTTTTAAAGATATTAGGTGCCTATTGGGATTTTCAAACGCACGTCTGTGCCCAAGGGTGCCTAAGGAGTTAAGCTCCTAGCTGCTTTTGAAAATCCCATTAGGCCTCCATCTGCATCTTTAGGCACCTCAGTATCTTTAAAAGGTGGCAGGGAGGGGATGGCACCATGCAGTGCTGTCCAGCTATGAAAGTGACATTGTTGGACTCCAAGGGTGAAGGTGTCCTACTCAGTCAATGACTTAGTTGCCACTGTGCAGGGACTTGGAAAGTGAAGTAACAGAGTATAACCAGAGAAATTAGGAGATCTCACAGGAGTCCCCACCCACTGAAAAAGAAAATTTGAATGTGAACATCCAGTGTCCCAGTGGGAATTTTTTTAAATAAACCAAGAATAAACTGATTGTCAGTTTATCACATAGTAAATCTTTCCCCACTGGACCCATATCCGTTGCAAGGTGACTCAAATCTGGATGAAAAAAAGGTTTGAAGCCTGCTTAATTGTTTAGCACATAGAGTACATTTCTGGTGTGATGTGTCACCTTCTAAGGCAATGAAAGTGCACCCCAGAGTGTCATGAGTTGTAGCATGACCTAGGTAGCAAAATATGTTTGGGACCATAGCCACTCATAGATTCATAGTTGGATGTCACAGCAACCTCTATCACTTTCTGAAAGCTCCAATAAAACAAGCATGCAAAGCTAAGGCCGTCATCTCTGCCTATTGATTTATGGACATCAGTTGCTTTCTCTTCCTCAAGCTCTATAAATATGAAGCAAATGGCAGCCAAAAAAACCCCAAAAAACAAAAACCCTGCAAATCAGGCTCTTGTATAGCATATTTGTATTTACTGCTATTTGACACTTACTTAGAATAAACGCAGTCACCAGTTTAGGATAAAATATACTTAGCTGAACATGAGACTGGAGAAATGAAAGCAGAAAGAACATAATATACAATTCTGGCAATCCCAAACAGATCCCCAACCCTAGTTGCTTACCCAGAATATTTTTAGGCTGGCAGAATTTGATTTTTCCCTGTAGTTTAGATGGATAATATCAATATTTATTTTTAAGCATTTTTTAATTTGTATAAATTTAAATTTTCACAGTTGCACAAAATTATGTGTTTTAAGCTTTTTCATTTTTTATGGATTTAAATTGTCACAATCACAGGAAATTATAGGGGGACAGGCAATTATTTAATGACAGTAGACATTACGATTCAAAAACATGGAGCTTTATAACCATTAAAACACAAATTGTCAACACAAGATGTCAAAATATACAAAGTAAATATCCTTAAATCAAACTCTAGTAAGTTCTCAAGCAGCATTTTTCTTACTTTGCCTATCTGTAAATTTCTATTACTGATGAGAATATTCGTGTGTGTGTGTGTGTGTGTGTGTGTGTGCGTACAGTGAAACTGAGGTTTACCAATATTTACTGATAAAAATCTAATCATTCCAAGCCTAAACAGTTTGATTTCTTCCTCTGTCATCTACCTTTATTGCTTCTAGGACAAGATAGGTGCAGTGCATATGCACCAAGTGAAAGAAAAAAGAGGGGGAGGAGAAATGCCAGGGAGGGTCTATGACAGGGTGTACCAACCCCACAATGGGGCAACGGTGCAGACCAATCACAGCGGGCCCAACAGGCCATGCCCCCACTGCTCATGCATCAAGTGGAAGGGGCAGATAAAAGGAGGAAGTCCTGCTCAGTCTGGTCCAGCTGAGGAGGAAGAAGGATATGCATTGCAAGCTCCTGCAGAGATACCTGAGACTCTCCAAGTGGAGCAGAGTGGGTCCAAGTTCTCCTACCCCACCCCACTTGCCATTAGGTGTGGCTACTGTTTGCCTTCCCCAGCCAGGAGGCTCAGGGGCTATAGACTGGCTATTTGTTCTGCTCTGCCTAGAAGCCCTAATTGTTACTGTCTGCTCCGGCCAGGAGACTCAGAAGGTATGGACTGCATGTCCTACCCAGCCCAGGCGCAGCGGGTTGATATTTGCTCAACCCCACTAGGGATCCTGAGACAACATTGTTGCAAGTATTTGATTCCACACCACAGGGAGTCCAGATGACTGTGTGATGGGATGTACTAACCCCACACTGGGCCAACAGGAGTAGCCCCACTCGACAAACAGCCCTCGCACCGTCAGAGGGACTTTGACTCATTCTAGGGCCTATGTCTTATTCTTTTATAGCTCACAAACCAAGACAATCCTGCTTCTGATCAAAATGGAATATATTTCACAGGAATACATTTCATAGAACACATATGTGTATCCACTGTTCCCATCAGACAATTTTCATAGCACTGCCATAATCTATTGAGGGTCTTTTTACCTTCCTGTAATCGCTGCTGACATTTGCTTCAACAACATAAAGGGTATTGAGATAGCTGGAAGTGGGTGGTCTTCTTGTTTTTAAGTTCAGCAAAGGAAGGAGAGAATTTATTCTTACTAGATGCCTAGTCTCACGTGGCACTGTTTGTTTTATTGTATTGTTTTTCTGTCAAGTTATTTTGAATAAGCAGAGCTGCTGTTACTGCTGTTTAGGGTGGCACATGCTGCATCCTCAACTTACAGCTTCTTAGACTCCTTTGATGTTCCTCGTGGTTATTTCTCAGTTTCCCTTTCCTTCTGCGATATCTCGGGGCCTTGTTTCATTATGTCGAGTCACGCAGAAGACAGAGTGATGGGCTTGTGGTGCAATGATGAAACTGGTACTGAGTGCACAGTCTGTAGTTGTTTATTATTGCTGCCAGTGAAGAAGAAAGCTAAACGTGGCAGGCTCAGCCTGCTGTGAATCAATATTTTACAGGTAGCATGCTTTGAAGAGATGACACAAAGACAGACTTTGGCAGGGAAAGGGGAGGGAAGAGAATGAGAAAGAGAAGAATTTATCCTGACATGCTTTGACAGACTTTTCCGGCAAAAATGAGGAAAACAAGCAACAAGTGCTGCTGCTGCATCATCACAAGGCAGGACTGAATCCTTTACAAACGGTATTATTCTCCACAATTGCTCCACCACAAAGGGGAAAACCCAGCAGTGATTCAACTCAGCACACACAAAACCTTTTCTTTGGAATTACTACAATGTGAGGGAACAGAGTAACACTCTCACAATGGGCTACATCAGAGTCAAAGCCTCTGTGCAGCAGAGGAAATGTTAGGGAGGGGGAAGACATATTTGATGTCCCAACCTTTTCTTCCTACCATTTTAGGACTCTTTGTAAAGCTTGATTTTTATTTGCTTACTTATTTTGGTGTGGTTGAATGAGCCATTCTTCATTAATTATCAGTGTACAACTGACCGATTTCCTAATACACCATATGGTTCTATGGCATCTAGTTACTTGGCACTGGCTGCCAGTTTACTTCCGTGTGAAATTCAAGGCAACAGTTACAATATACAAAGCTCTGGCTAGCTCAGAAACCATCTCTGCTTGCCTGCCTCATCTCTTCATTTCCATTTAGCCTGGATACTTTGGCTGCTGCTCCAAAGCTGGAGATTGAGGAAACCAGGGATAGTTTAATTTGCAGGCCCTCAACCTCCAGAATTCCTGCCATCACAAGTAAGTTTGGCCCGAATCCACAAAGGGACTGGGACATTGCAACACTCAGCATTGCAATGCCTAACTTATAGGGGTTTAGAAAATCACAGGACAAAGTTGCAATGCACAAAGCCTCAGTTAGGTGGCTAGGCTCCCCATACAATCAATGGGGAGAAATAGGGACCTCAGAATGTGACAAACAAAAGCCACCATTCTAGGTGGTTGAGCCACCTAAACTAGTCAGATGCCAAAGACAGGAGTGTGTCCTAAGTGCCTCCAATCTCAGTGAGACAGGTCCCTAAGTCCTGGCTGCAGGGAGGCGCGTATCTTTGCTAGCAATCCACAACCAGGAACCCATTCCCTGGAGTCAGGCAGCTTTAGTGCCTAAGTCATTTCTTATGAGAATAAGTGAGATGCTGGCCTTGTGTCACACACAAAATGGTGGAGAGCAGAGGAAGGTTGTGGTGCCCATCTTACAACTGTTAGCCTACTGGTTACAGCTCTCACCTGGGATGTGAGACACCCTGGTTCAATTCCTCCTACCCTGGCATGGGGGAGGGGAGAAAAAAAGATGAGACCTCAGTTCAAATCCCAGACAAGTGCTCTAACCACTGAACTATGGTTTATTTTGTTATGGGCTCTCTGTCTCTCCTGAGCAAGCTGTTCCACTGTGTATACATAGTTAAATAGCCACTGGAGCAGGGGGCTGGACCCTGGGTCTCCTACCTCCCAGTTGGGTACCAGGCTAGAGTCATACTCTTCTCTCTCTCTTAGGGTCAGTGACTCCTCCGTTTTTATACTCAGTGGAACAGCTTCAACAGGAGAGAATGAGGCAGCTCGCCCAGCACAATAGCCCACTGCTCAGCACTTAGAGCTGTTAGAGCACACTGTTGAGAAGTGGGAAACCCTTGTTCAAATCCTCTCACCCCATCAAGCAGAGGTAAAAAACTGAACCTGAGTGAGTGCTCTAACAAGTGGGTTATAAGTTATAAGGTAGGCATCAACACCCCCCCACCACACACACATTTCAAATGGGACTCCAATCTGAGTACACCTATTAGATCAGGCCCTGCAGACAAGATAGGCATTTGCCCGCCTATTTTCCCCGTTTGTGAATTGCTATGGGGCTTAGGTAGGAAATAGGCATCTGGACACTTAGACTGAGCAAGCAGTGCACATGACCAGAGGCAGAAACATATCGTAGATTCTGAGGAAACTTTTACACTGAAAACTTAGGCATCAAGTGAGTTTAGGCTCCTGTAGGGTTAGGAGGGAGTTTTGTGGAGCACATTGGAGCCTAAAACTGGGACATAGGTTCCTGAGTCTAGCGGGTAGGTGCCTAAGTACCTTTGTGGAGCTGGGCCCTTGAGCCTGCGATAGTCACTTTTACGATACAATGTAAGATGCAGAGGCAGCTCCAGGCACCAGCATGTGCCTGGGGCGGCAAGCTGCGAGGGGTGCCCTGCCAGTCCCAGTGAGGGCGGCAGTCAGGTAGCCTTCGGTGGCATGCCTGCGGGAGGTCCGCCAGTTGCGCAGATTTGGCAGCAATTCAGTGGCGGATACACCGAAGACACAGGACCAACGGACCTTCCTCAGGCAAGCCACTGAATCCGTGGGACTGGGGACCTCCTGCAGGCAAGCCGCTGAAGGCAGCCTGCCTGCCATGCTTGGGGCGGCAAAAAAGCTAGAGCTGCCCCTGGTAAGATGCAAGGCGATAGGTGCCTGAAATATAGAATTGCCTTGCACATACTACTGGTTGATATTCCCTATTTCTGGTCCTTCCAGGAAGTTGGTGCAGCTGCTGTAAAATGTTGCAGAGTATATGCTCCTTAATTTGGGTGTCCACATCTAAATTTTATAGTAAAGGCATCATTTTTAAACCAAATACTAAATGTGGGGCTTTTTTATTTGACTTCTGGTTTTTGGGCCCTTAGGGTACATTTGGTTCATGTTTTCAAACTTTCATCCATAATCATGAGGGCTAGCAGTGTATTTTATTTTAAAAAATAGAAAGCTAACATTCTCATGCTCTCTCTTCATTCCAGTAGCTGAAACCCTTTAAGAAAATAGCATGAGACTCACAATAAGATCACAAAAGCTGACAACACTGAGTGTGCCCAGATACCAAGGTGATAGGTGCCTTATGAAGGTAGATCATAATGTTGCATTAAAATTAGCACAGAAATCAAAACAAGGAAATAGTTTGTTTATAGCACTAAGATCAATCTCTAATCAGAATAGGAAGTGTAATGTCCTTGATATTCATTAATGCAGGGACCATAAATTGTGAACTTTTGAGTAGCACACCAACACTTATTATGTTTTATGTTGAAATCTGAATAAAGCTAAACTTTCTGAAAGGAACTAGAATCATATTTCTCAACCTTTGCAGAGTGATGTCCAAAATTAGAAACAGTGGTGAGACTTAGTACAGCAGATAGTCCCAAGAGATAGAGAAATAACTGTAAAAATAACGTCTGCCCATAGTTTTACCACAAGAAGCCTAATTTCTAAAGTTTATTTCATGGCAGTAAAGTAATGGCTCTGCACCTTTAAGGGACAGAGAAAGTTTGACATCAAAATAAGAAACTCCCCCTGATAATAATAGACTACTCACAAACCAATCTCATTAAAAAGTTGTTAAAGATCTTCAGTGAGAACTCTATGGCATAAAATATTAGTAGATACAGACCCACTAGCAACTGCCTGTAGCAAGAGGAAAAGGTTAGGTGTACAGGAGTTATTGTGACTCAGTTCTGGACTTCTAGGGTGATTTGAAATTTGTATGAGATTTCTATCCAAGGCAGATACCAGTACCCATCTCCCAAACTAACTCATGAGATAGATGAATTGTACTTGCATTTGAGGCATTCTGTCTGCAGTAGACATCAGATCTCTTGTTCTAATATCCTTATCTTTAAAATCTGTGTAACATAGTGACCAATAGCTCAAAGACACACTGTGATGATAGTTATTAGCAATAACACATGAACTCTACAAAGTTTTGGTCAGGTATAAAAGGATTATTTGATTTGATCACAGAGAATTATAAACTAAATTACTTCCAATATAAGAGATATTAGTGACCTCCATGGCCTCGCCAACTCATTTAAAAATTATTTTGCAAATTTGAATAATGGAAAATGAAACAATATAGATTTTTCCCCTCCAAAATGTATAGATAAAAAGATCCTTAATCCACCTGTGTGTACCTAGAATAATAACTGATCCTGTCTTACTTTTAAGTCTGCGCTTGCTGATGAGGTTGATAATGAGCTGACATGAATTAGAGTAACTAAAACTCATGAGACCTATAACCTGGAACCTCAGTGTATTGGAATTAGGTCTTGATTAATGCTTAAATTACAACTCAATCATTTTAAATATTGAATACAAACAATGAAGGAGAATACTGCAATATATCCATTGTAAAATGGATGTTGAGATCTCACATACAAAAATAGATCCATCACTGCTTTATGTTAGTGTGACTCAATTTCTTAAACGGTATGAATGCACTAAAATACATGACCTATCTAAGCAACCCCTGGATGAGTCTGCTCTGCAACCTGTTTAACTGCATGTATGTTTCCCTTACAGAAAAATATTGAGTGTGCAGCAAGTGTATTTTGATGGGAGAAACATGTTTGAACCACATATGCTGCTTGCTTCTGTTGCTGAAAGGGAACAATCTGAGCTATAAGATGGTTCAATCACCTTTCCCATTCAATTCTTCATTTACCTAATGAAAGAGTCAGCAACATCCTCATTTTGTATCTGTTTTTTGTGATCGGAATGCCTAACACTAGGAAGTGAACCGAGACCACTAACTTATTTCAGAGTGTCATGGTATAAACCCCCACTCTGAACCTTAGCGTCCAAAAGATGGGGTACCAGCATGAATTCCTCTAAGCTCAATTACCAGCTTAGTACTTGTAGCACTGCCACCAACCAGGAATTCCAGGGCCTGATACACTCCGGTCCCCCCCAAACTTTGCCCGGGGACCCCCAAGACCCAGTCCCTCTGGATCTCAACACAAGGAAAGTAAACCCTTTCCCTCACCATTGCCTCTCCCAGACTTCCCCTCCCTGGGTTACCCTGGAAGATCACTGTGATTCAAACTCCTTGAATCTTAAAACAGAGAGGAAAATGCACTTTCCCCCCTCCTTCTCTCTCCCCCTCCCAGATTCTCCCTGAGAGAGACAGTAATCCTAACACAGAGAGAAATTAGACTCTCTCTCCCCCCTCCCTCCTTTCTCCCCATCAATTCCCTGGTGAATCCAGACCCAGTCCCCTGGGGTCTCACCAGAATAAAAAAACAATTAGGTTCTTAAACAAGAAAAGCTTTTAATTAAAGAAAGAAAAAACAATAAAAATTATCTTTGTAAATTTAAAATGGAATAGGTACAGGGTCTTTCAGCTATAGACACTGGGAATACCCTCCCAGGTTAAAATCCTTTCAGCCAAATACACATTTGCAAATAAAGAAAACAACCATAAGCCTAACTTGCTTTATCTACCTAGTACTTACTATTCTGAACTTATAAGAGCCTGTATCGGAGAGATTGGAGAGAAACCTGGTTGCACGTCTGGTCCCTCTGAGCCCCCAGAGTGAACAACAACCAAAATCTAACAGCACACACACAAACTTCCCTCTCTCAAGATTTGAAAGTATCCTGTCCCCTGATTGGTCCTCTGGTCAAGTGACAGCCAGGCTCACTGAACTTAACCCTTTACAGGCAAAAGAGACATGAAGTATATCTGTTCTATTAATCCTTGACTATCTGTTTATGACACAGAGGTTCTTGTGAAGTAAGTTAACAGTCTCACTTTAGTTCTTAGTGGTCATTATTAATAATGATATTTTTCATAAATAGCTCTTATATAGTGCTTTTCATCAGTAGATCTCAAAGTGCTTTATCCCCATTTACAGAATGGAAAACTAAGGTACTGGGCAATTCACTTCCAGTCTCTAAGTCACACATCAGACCAGTGGCAGAGCTGGGACTAGAACACAGGTCTTCTGAGTGCTCAATCCACTAGGCAGGCAACACTGTGTCCCATTAGTTCCCGTTTATTAAGAAAGTGAAGGATTGAATGGGCATAGAAATATATTTGATTAAGTGTGATGAGAAAAAAGCTCTTACTCAAATGTCCTTTCCAATGCCAAATCCATTTCTTGTACCATCTATAAAGCTGACAGGAACTGATATACAGACCTTATACCTTTCTGAATAGGGAATAGCATGAACTATTATCCCTATTTTAACTAAAACATTGCCCTTTGTATATATACATGCTTTACGCACTGTTGCCAGGCATCCAGGTAATTATTATTACCCAGCTACTCACATTGATCTTTATGCCTGTTTGCACATGCAGAATAGTCACATAGGAATTTTCACATTATTGAGAAAGTAAAAATTTCCTGTCCACCAGCTCTCTCTGTCTCACTGCTTAATGTTTTGACTGTAAACCTTCCACTTATAGACTGCTGGTCCTCACATCTCACCAAACCTGCCATCTATTGGACTGTTAGAGACAGTGAACTGTTTCTAGACACAGTCCTATTTCTGGAACCCAGGTACACAAGCTCACAGTGGCTTTTAGCTAACCGTTAATTGGGTATTTTTTCATTGCACTTGTTTGCTTATCATAGGATTATCATCATACCATTCTGTATGACGCATAATAGCAGTGTGAAAATCTAACTTCTCAGTACAATTATCTGGAATATATGGGATACCCAATATGCACTGTACAAAATACCGAGGGGAAAGAAATCTTTCCCCTTAGTCTGTCCTACTGAAATGTGGCTGCTTTTAGCGGTTAGGTTTTGAAATCTTGGTACATTTTCTTAATTAAATCTCAATTGTGGAAGTTAAATGTTAAAAACTGAACTGTACAAAAATTAATTTACCAGCTAATCAGAAGGATCTCTCACCCAACTGAACTTGCTATCATTTCTTAATAAGTTATTAATATTCATCTGTTTCTATTACTCTAATGAAACTATGGATCACTGGTACATATGGTCACAAAATTAGAGACAGTGAGGGGATGAACCCTGCTGTATTTGGTGATATGTCATTAAAAAAGTTCCAACAATTCTTCCCCTAATCTTCTTAGCAACAGCCCTCTCGACTTTGTTTATTTCAGTTTTCTCCCAGTGTCTCATTTGTTTCTTGTCTAATTGGGAGAGTGCAAGGAGCCTTCCATACTCCTACCACCTGTGTAAAAACCAGGCTCAATAGCCATTCCAGCAATCATTTAAGTAGTGGGACAGATACCTTAAAATATCCCCAAGGGCTGTAAATAGCCCCAAAGAGGTCAAGGTGGAAATATAGCCCCAGGCTCCCTCTGGGCTTGTCAATAGAGGGGAATGAACACTGTACATTTCTAAGGGAAAGCACTGTCAACCTGTCTGGTAGTGAGCTCTGGCAGGCATTGTCTCTAGATAACCCCAAAGTGAGCCAGTACTTTAATGGATCAGTCGGGCCTTTTAGATGTATAGGTTCGGTGCTGTAAATACTCCCTGCCCCATGGGCAGTGGGTGTTACCATGTGTGCTTCTCTTGAAGCCAATGGAGCTATTCCAGATAGTAAGACTTCTATCCAATAGTAAAGGCTTTCAAGATCAGTCCCGAAGTTGTAAAGCACAGCATCCACTTACAATATAATATACATTATTTTTCATGCTAAAATTGTTGGTATCTTTGGTGTACAGAGAAAAATAGATGATTTGTAAGGGGCACCTCAGACAGCTCAGCTAATATTTGGCGTTCTGTCTTACCTCATCAGCTCCTTTTATTGGGATAGGCAGGTGTCAGTTTTTCACTCTCGATTCCCTAGATGTTTTTCTCTCCTTGTAGGTGGCCTTTATTTGGTGGTAAGGAAAGGATTTGTTACGTACAATTTCACTTTAAAATCAAAGGGAATTTGTTGGGAACTGAAAGACTTGATCTCTATGAATAACAATGTTGTATGATTTAGCTCTGACATTGAAAAACACTGAGTATTAAAAAAAGAACTAGAATAATTACAGTTTTACAGAAGTAAGATTATATTATACACATCTCTGAAGTTCAGATCACTGTTATACTTAATTCTACCATTCAAAGTAGTTGTAAACATATCAACATATCTGTTCGGTTTAGGTAGGAAGAGTGCTTTGGATTCTGAAAGGAATCAACTTTTAAATGGCTAAAACAGTTTTATGAATCTTTCCCTGTCTACAAGATGAAGTATAAAACCATTCTCATTTATGTGCCTGTATTTTCAGAATGTGAACAGACGGTTTCCTTTCTATATACTGATGACTGCTTACTAGGCTGGCACCTTTTGTGCAGTATAATAGGTAACACATCTGCAATGTCGTTCTCAGATACAGGAAAGGCAGCTGTTAGAATTACACTTTTCTTGTTTTAAAGCCATCAGCTGGTTGCAAGGCTTGTGAATATTGTTAAGGAGTAATCTTACCTCACCTCTGCTTCTGAGCTACAAAACAAGACCAATGAAAAACAACTTCCTGGCACACTGCTCATGCATTTTCTCAACAGTCCCATTTAAATGAGGTGTAGTAATATAACAGTAGCATAGTCAACAATAGCATAGTCAACACCAGCTAGTTCTCAACCACTCTGAAATCAGGTTCCCATTCGATAAAACTGAATCTGTACACATATTATACAGACATATACACAGGAAGATTTGGAGATCAGTCCTTCCCCCACTGAAGGCAATGGCTGATTTGCCCTAGAAGCAGGAGTGAGTCCATGGTTGGTTATTGTACATATTCCTCATACTTTTACATGCATATATTTGAACTGTTCGTAACAGTGGGCAGAGCAAGGTACAACCAGGGAATGACACGTCTTACGGAGCGACATACACACACACACTATATATATAATATATATTATATATAGCCATCTGAAGGGAAAAGATCTTTCTGGAACTTGAACTAACCTTCTAGAGGCCCTCCTGATAGTGATATTTAGCACACATGCGGTCAGGTCCTTTTCCTATTAAAGTTAATGGCAAAACTTTCATAGACTGGACTGGGTACAGGACTGGGTTCAGATAGTACTTTTCACTTACCCCTCTTCGTTATGCAAGACACAAAATGAAGACACTGCCTGCTCTGAAGCTCTTACAACTGAACAGATGAAAGTGAAAATGCAAGGTGCAATGGCAGATGAATACACATTATAATCCACGTTTTACAGGTTGGAAATTGAGGCAGAGAGGATAAGATCAATTTTCTAAAAGGTCAACTAATTTTGGGTGGGTGCTCACCATAAGTAAACTAGGCCCTGCTTTTCAAGGTACTAATCAATGGTTAAAGTGGACTGAAACAGAAAGGGGCAGCCAAGGAAGAGCAGGAGGTCTAGGGGAGGCTACACAGAAGAGAGGGAGATACCCTCTGCTTTCAAGCAGAAGAGAGAAAGCACTTTAACCTGTGATCCTGATCATCCATGCCACAGTTCAAGATGAAGTCAATAGGAGCTGTGCTTGATCTGTACCTAAAAATTCAGGCTTGGGAGCAGTGGTAGGGGGAAGAGATTCATCTTTGCACTGTAGCCACTTTTGTGCCAATTACACTGGTGCAAAGTGGTTGCATAGCCCTACCAATGAAATTTTCCAGTGCATCAGGGCCCTCTGCCAACTGCACCTTTGCAGCAGTTCCCAGTGCAGGGGACATTCTGGGGCAGGTGGGTATGGGCTGGAGGAAGGAGGATACAGACGAAGGGCAAGAGACAGTGTTGGCCAGAATGTTCTTATTCCCGAGTGAGTCTGTGTTCTGAGGGATGCCCTTGTCTTTGCCAAGCTGGCCCGTAGTGACCAGGATGAATCTGCCCATAGCTAGGAACTCAAAAATTCAAACCCCAAATATTATTGGACACTAAGGAAAATGTAGGCCTAAATGATTTACCCACGCCCACACAGTGCATCAGTGCAGAGACAGGATTAGAACCCCAGGAATTCTTTGTTCCCCTTCCTGTGCTCAGATCTCAAGAGGAGGTTGCCTCTAATGAATTCTATTGTTATATTAAGCCCCGTGTCCTTATATCCTTAAAAAAAATAGTATATTCTTCCATGATTTCTAGAACTTCACAACAAGCTCTGGTGAGATCTTTGAACACCAGCCTTTAACGGAATGTTTAAAAAATCCATTAAAATCACATATACATGCCCTAGTACACAAGATACAGGTAAGATACATGGTTATGGTACCCCAGATATCAGCTTTCCGTGGCACTGTTTGTCCCTCATTAGTAAACATTTTCTTTAAATTATCTTGGCTACTCATTAAATATTATCAGCTACTTAGAACCAAAGGATAATTATGAGTTTAATGAAGCGTGTACCAGCTTGCTCAAGTCTAACATTTGTTTCTCTGCTGGGACTCCATTTTACTTTGCACTTATCCTTCAGCAAAGCTACTCTACAAAGTCACTTTGGCAATAAGAAGTATTTAATTAGATTAATGAATTTTTATCACCTCTCCTAGGGATTAGGCTTGTTAAATCCTGGCAACCAAAGAACAACAGATTTTTATTACGAAATGTTTAGGGATGCATTGGTTGTGTTGCTGTGGCAGTCCTCGTAAGTCAGGCTGCTCTGGGCAGTTCTACTTTATATATCCCTGGGTAGGCTAGGGATATTTGGCAGGGACAACTTGTGCCTTCAGTTAAATCACAGAAATCAAAATGCAAAGAGGCATGAGTACTCCAGACAGGGCTTCCAGCAGCTGACTTTATTTCAAAGTTTTCGGTTCTTCGCTCCATGGGAGGATTAATGAATGGGTTCTCACTGGTCCTTTAAAAATGAAAATACATAATATATGGACTTGGTTTAGCATACTAGCTGAAGACTGAGGATATTGCATAAGCTGATGAGATCATTTGTTATATTTTAATATTATGTGTACATCATAGAGTCTAGGCGCTCTTAGTCATAGACTGGGGCCCCATGTGCTAGGTGCGTGCTCAATCACAGAACAAATGATGGCTCCTGTCCCAAAGAGTTTTCAATCTAAATAATTTATAATATCATTCTAGATACACAAGATCAATATGGGGAGCAACATTTCTTTATGGAATATATGTCACCTGTCTATGGTGGGTGGGTGGGCGGTCCCCATATTATTGTAAATGCTATAAAATGCTTGGGATCCACCAAATATACAGCACTATATTGTAATAATCTTAATACTTAGCTCAAAACACAGCTCGACATTTTCAAAGCGTTTATAAAATAATTAATCCTCCAAACATTTCTGTAGACTGGGTATATGAGTTATTAGGTCTGTGCAAACAGTTCACCTAGAAATCTGAACCCACTCCAAAACAAGTGTGAACCTCTGCCAGAATTAAAAATGGGGCATGAATCTGGGCTGATGCTTTTCAAATTAAATTTACAGGGGATTGCTTTCACAACGCAAACCTTGAATCACTTGCTCAGGTCTAATTATTATCTCCATTTTACACATGAGGAAACTAGGCTGTCATTTGTAGGAGGAGATATGCAAAAGGCCAAAGAGATTTAGGATCACATTTCCCATTGAAAGCCAGATGTATGCTCCTAAGCCACTTGGGTACTTTGAAAATCACCTCTCAGTGACTTGCCTAAGGTAACAGAAAAGTTCGTGTTAGCACTGGGTTTAGGATTTGAGTGTTCCTGGCTTCCACTCCTGTACTCAGACCATATCAATTATTATTAGCACTCTGCATTTCCATTACCATACCATATGTCTTTTTCAGCATTGCCGCACCTACCAATGAAAGCTAAATATAGTGCTGGGGTTTTCCCTACCAGACTCTGTCCTACTTATATACTCCTGTACACTAATCTCTCCGCAGCAGCAACTGTAGTCAGGCATTAATAGGAAACATTGCTTCTCCCTTGAGTAGAGTTGCCAATAGTCCCTTATTACAAGGGATGTTCTTATATTTTCATGTCTGTACAACAATATCAGGAGTTGTTGAGTGGTGCAAAAAAGCAGCAAGAAATACCCCTGGTGAATGTAGGTGAGTGTGCTTATTCAGTATTATTATTGTTGCTAATAAGAATAATATCAGGAGGAGCAGTGGGTGGGGCTGCTAAGAAAACAATCTCTTATTTTGCAATATCACGCTGGCAAACTATGCCTTGAGTGTCTTAAGAGCACCTGGGGCATGACGTCAGACTAGTGGCAGCAACAATTCTGATAGTAAAATCCTTTTTAAATGATGTTTGAAATAATAAAAAAGAAAATACAGTATTGATGCCCAGGGGCAAATTTTCAAAGATAAGTCTGTGCAGTTACATGCATGCGTTTGCAAAGGCATCCCAATATCATAGGCATGTGCATAACAGGTGGTTTGCACACGACCTTTTAGACACCTAGCTGACTCTGTGCACAAACAAATACCACAACTGGATGTGCACATTGAGTCTCTGTGCACGTAATCTAAGCACACATGAATGTACGTACGCCTTTGTGCAGCCCTGTCTTTACCAATGTCTCTTGGCTATCACAGGGATGGCCAAACTGTGGCTTGTGAGCCGCATGTGGCTCTTTTACAGTTAAAGTGTGGCTCCCTGAGCTCCCCAAATACCCCTATTCTCTGCCTACCAGACTGGGGGAGGGCGAGCTCATGGTTCTGCCCTGTGGTGGGGCGAGGGGCTTCTGCCAGATATGACTGGTGCCTGCTAAGAGTGGAGGGGGGCACAATTTAAAGACCCAAAAGTCACACACCCCTTTTTCCCTCAGCAACGCCCTTCAACTCTCAGGTGTTAGTTCTGCATGGAGAGGCAGCAGCAAAAGCTGGGAGCTGCAGGGAGGGGCCTCTGCTTTAGCTCCTCAGGGAGAGGCAGCAGCAAAAGCATGGGCTCTCCATGCAGCTCCCAGCTGTTTACCACTGCTTCTACCCAAAGTGCAGCTCCCAGTTTGCTGGCTCCAGCAGCTTCCATGCAGGGAGGGGCCCAGCACATCCTGGCAAAACCCTGGGAGGGCACACGACCCCAGTGTCCCCCTCCAACATTGCCTCTGGCTCAGGCTTGTGAGGAGGGAGGTCTCAGGGAGGGCTGAAGCCCCAATCACAGCAGTCGCACCCGGCTCTTGAACTTCTGAAGATTGTCGTATGCGGCTCAGAGGGTCAGTATGTTTGGCCGCCTCTGGACTATTATAAGGAAGCAATAATTAAATTGTTCCATTAAGGGGAGTGAATGCTTAGGGGCAACTAAAGTAAAAGGCAGTAATTGTATAGACATTGAACTTGTTAGTGAAGATTACTCTGGGCTGGTAATGCTAGGAGAGGAAGAGAGAGTTAAGAGAACTAGAGTTTATCTGTATTCTGCAGAGTGCCTCTATTAATAAAGTCCCTTCCTCAGAAACCTCTTGCCCAAGAGTGAACTCTCTTCTACATAGCCTGTAAAAAAAGTCTTACATTGCACCTGCGTGAATAATAGTGAGTAATACTTGATTATAAAACTTTTCAAGATGAGGGACACAAAGGCGAAGGACAGAGAAGAGAAGCAATGAGTGAAGGAAACAAAGTGAAGGGTAAGGAAGGGGAATGTTAGTCAAAAACTTAGGAAAGAAGCAGATCTCCCTAACACATACCAAGGGGCTGTGGAAATGCAAAAGCTGGGATTTTCAAAGCAGTTCAGGGGATTTTTTCACACATCTTCTGTTTCCAGAAGAAGATGGGTGGCTGAATCTCCTGTGCTGCTTTGAAAACCTTAAGCAAACGTGTATTTAAAGGAGTGCTTTTTTTTATAATTTCTGTCTTAAAATAAACATTAGAAACATCCTCCAAATATCAGCATATTAGACACCAGAAAATTGTAGAATGCTGCTAAGATCATAATAATCAGAAATAATAATAATAAAAACCCTATGATTGTGCCCAGCTCATTTCCATGGCAGGATAGGTTTCCCCAACATATCAGCTATTTAAACCATTGTTATGTTTGATTTTTTTTTACTATGATACAGTGAATTAAATATTTCATCTGCTTCCAAAAAGCTGTCCAGCCCTACTAGTTTGTTTTGCTTTTGTTTTATACGGCCATTAAAACTCAATAAATTCCACAGAGGGACATGTATGGCTGGTCCAGAATGAAACCCATCAATCATGACAAAATGACCCTTTCAGTTTGTACCTGTACAAAGCATTGAAGGTACACAGCCATTATCCCAATTGCCCAGACATATGATGTTAGTGGAACCTACTGATTTAGCTGCTCATGGACCAGGTACAATCTGCATTCATGACCATGTGGGCATCCTTTGCTAGTGACTTTTTTCAGAATAGAATGCAGCCCCTATCATTAGTTTAAATAAGGAAGGAATAATGGAATGTGGAGGGGAGACAGAGAAGGAGGGGATAGAACAACACTTGAGCACGTGGAGAAGTAGTAATAATGAGTACACAATCTTGCAATATCCTGGGTATTAGTCAGAATTGTCAAAACTCTGCTACTGAGAATCTGGCCACAGTAGGGAAACAGGTGGGAGAAGAGGTGGAAACAAAAAGAAAAGAAAACAAAAAGGAATAAGAGGCCTAAAAGTGGGAACAAATGTGAAGTGCCAAAGCCTAAAACTCACATACCTAAGATAAAATATTATCTTTCATTTCTTTTATCTGCAGTTAAAAAGACACGGTTTAAATAGCTGAGTGGTTGCCTTTGTGCTAATATCATTTAACACTGTGGCTTGAGCGGCAGGTCTGATTCATCAAGAAAGTGAGATCTATCGGGGTTCAGATGGCTCTTTACCTGGAAGACAGCTAAATAACTGAAGATTAAGAATCTGCTCTTGAAAAAGAAGTCCAGTGTCAGACTACCCCCTGCTGGCCAAAAAAATAGAAATATACAGACATGGGGATTTAGTTACTTTTTTCCTATTTTAAACAATACCATCTGAACCCATTTATGATTTACAAGCCTAAGACATCTTTGCAAAAATTGCAAAGCATGTGTCACAATAGATCCTTCACAGATGTTTACAAACCCATCCACAGTTACAGTTCAGTCCCAAGCTTATGATACCTATATATGTCAAAACTTAATGTGTTTCTAATTTCTCTCAGCAAAAGTGCTACAGTTTCTTTTCTTTAATATTTTCAGATTGATCATGAGTCAGGTGTGGCCAAGAAGTAGGGGGCTTAGTGCAATATGCATGTCTGGTTTATTAAATGTGCAGATTAATCAAGCAACACTAGGTTTGCAAAAGCCAACACTCTAAATAAGGATATTTTATAAGTAAAGGTTTCTGGTTCACCAGAACAGTTGTGAGTGATACAGTTGCTATCATATTGGGTAAAGGAATTGGAAGAACTATTTTAATACAACTCACAGACACAAATTAACGTTAATACATGCACATCAGCAAACCTGGAATCTGAACGAGAGATTTCCAGTTTTACACTGCACTACTGCTCAACTAGCACAAGGTATAAATTCAACATGTGTTTTCTTATATTAGAAATAGAAAACAGAACTTAGGACACTTACAAAATGACATACATCTAAGGCACAACATTGGATGACCCAAACAAACCGAGAGTGTTAATTTACCTGTTTTGCTAGTAGCACGCATGTAGCACTTCTACATGAGGGCAGAGTTTAGATTGTTGTTAGAATGTGCAATGTGATATTTTAACTATGTACATTTATTGAAGAAATTGAATGAAATGTGAGGATATTTAAATATTTTATCTACCTTCCTACAACTGGTCATTTCACCCTTTTAAATACCTACATAGTTTTAACTGTAAGCTTCTCAGCGCAGGGACTGTCTTTTTGTTCTGGGTTTGTATAATGACTAGCACAAAGGGGTCCTGGCCCACAATTGAGTTTCCTAGGCTTCCTTGCAATATCGATCACAATAATTGATACGTGTGTTTTCAATTTTAATATTAAGTAACAAACCTAACAGTAACCAAGTTTTTCTCTGTTTATTCCTTTTTTGGAGACATTTCAGTTCAGGTTAATAGGTTAATTTTTAATTCTCTGTCACTCAAAAATCATTCGTTTTCTGCAAAGTTTGGAAGAGAATCTCCCTTGCCTTCAATTTTCAGCCCAAATGAAGTTTCCTAGCCAACATTATATGGGGACCTAAATATGGAACATAAGTGCAACTTTAACTATGCTTCTATTATAATACAGGAAGATTTCCTTCCTCAAAACCAAACTGCAGTTTGCATAGCAATTTCTTAATAATGATTCAATGTACTTACTGTTGCAATTATCAGGCATACTGTATGACAGTGCTATTGTGTATACACGACAACTAAACTGGGACCAATATGGTTACAACAACACTGGAAGATACCAAACTTTGCCATCTGAAATGGAAACTGTAAATAAAACCTATACAATCACCATATACGTCGACTTGAGTACCTAGAGCACAGGATAATTTTATTCTGTATCATAAGGCTGCGTCCACTATAGTATATCACATTTTGGATTTCCGCAATGGAATCTGTTATGCCTTTGTAAGAGCTGCACAGTGTGTATGCCCACTACTTTCTGCAAAGTCTTTGACAAACATATGAAGTTTAATTCAATATCGCCAGCTTCTTTTTTAGCAATAAAATCATTCCAGCCTTATAAATCTTTCTGTTTATCTGTGCACTCAGAGATAAAACAGCATGATGGATATGTCACAATGTTATCTTTGTTGTTGCATATAGCATTTAATTTAATTTTATGCTATATGGCATTTATTTTATCTGTTATGATTAAACTAATTCTTCAAGAGACACATGAAAGGTGACTGAAGGTGACCCATGCAGTCTTGTAGAATGTGGCTCTGATAGGCAACCCCTTCTATCCAGCTAAGATTGGTTAAAGCCACTGAATATGATTAGAGGGAAGGTCTAGGACAGTATCTAGGCTATTTGGCACTAGGGAGGGATTACCAAAAAAAAGGTATAAACTATAATTTTGAAAAATGAGGATTAAAGTTTCCATTATTCATGCTGTTTTCACTGTGTATGCTGAGGTAACTACATACGATTTTACTGAATGAAAATATGGGCCACATACAAAGCTCATGTGGTGCAGATAAATCCCCCACAGGGTCTGTAATGAATGCAAGTTAGTGCCGAGTAGGTGTGTGGCTGGAAACCGTTTTAGGTTTTGAGCCAGTGTAAGAAGAAGAGATTGTTCCTTGATATACTGGGGAGAACAGATAATCTTTACCATGGAACAAAACACACCCCAGAGATATAGGCATGGCACCATGCAGTATCTTCCTGCTTACAGTGTTCTAGTGTAAGGATTCAACATGTGAGCTCCCAGTTGTGGTGCTGGTTGTTTATTTTCTCTGAGATACTTTAGTTTAGTTGGTAAGTTGGTATTTTATAGGAGTTTTTTTGGAGGGAAAACTAGAAGTGGAGGAGTGAGTCAGTCCAGTCAATAATTAATAATGCAGATAGGGCTGCATGAACCTTTACGGGGCAATGAAGATAAGGTCACCTGCCCCAAGGGTGCTTATGTTTAAATTAGAGATAACACAGCAAGTAGTGATGGTCTACAAAGATAGGGCAGAAGGAGAGAGTTTCAGTAATAAAAGATCCAGGTGACTTCATCTACATGTATCTTATTAGTTCCAGTGTTTACATGGTTGGACAGGTGCATCAGAAGTAGATGGAGCAGGAGTCAGCAATGAAAACCTAGCCAAAAAGAAGGGAGTTTTGAAGAGGGATTTGAATGAGAAGAGAAAGGTCATTTGAGGCACAGATAAGAAATATGTTAGCAGTTTTGTTGCACCTGTGCGATCAATAGTATATGTTCTAAGCAGACATGTTTTTAGCAATGGGTTAGATGGCATGGTGGTTTACTCCGGAGTTTACACCAGTGGTAAGGAGTGGTTAGCATTTTTCCGAGTTTAAGTGGAACCACAGAGGGAAGCGTGGGGTGAAACAAGGAATAGAGTCATAGATGCAAGAAGGAGACAAAAGGACCTGCATGGCAAGAGAAAGAGCATAGGGCGCAATGAGAGAGACTGAAGGAAAGACCTGAAACAAATAAAAAAGGCAACATTTTGAGTTTAGTCCCTTTTTACTGGACTAAAATATTATGTAAATAAACAAAACTGTCCTGAGCTTTTGGGATTTGCTGGGCCACATTTTCAAAAGGCCTGTGGAAGGAGAATGGCTTACATGGTGATCAGGGGCGGTCCTGGATGCCTGGAAAAAGGCTAATGTAGTGCCCACCTTTAAAAAAGGGACAGAGGAGGATCCGGGGAACTACAGGCCAGCCTCACCTCAGTCTCTGGAAAAATCATGGAGCAGGTCCTCAAGGAATCAATTCTGATGCACTTAGAGGAGAGGAAAGTGATCAGGAACAGTCAGCATGGATTCATCAAGGGCAAGTCATGCCTGACTAACCTAATTGCCTTCTATAATGAGATAACTGGCTCTGTGGATGAGGGGAACACAGTGGACGTGTTATTCCTCGACTTTAGCAAAGCTTTTGATACAGTCTCCCACAGTATTCTTGCCAGCAAGTTAAAGAAGTATGGGCTGGATGAATGGACTATAACAGGAGTTGGCAACCTTTCAAAGTGGTGTGCCGACTCTTCATTTATTCACTCTAATTAAGGTTTTGCATGCCAATAATATATGTTAACATTTTTAGAAAGTCTCTTTCTGTAAGTCTATAATATGTAACTAAACTATTGTTGTATGTAAAGTAAATAAGGCTTTTAAATGTTTAAGAAGCTTCATTTAAAATTAAATAAAATACAGAGCCCCCCGGACTGGTGGCCAGGACTCGGGCAGTGTGAGTGCCACTTAAAATCAGTTTGCATGCTGCCTTCAGCACCTGGGCCATAGGTTGCCTACCCCTGGACTATAAGGTGGATAGAAAGCTGGCTAGATCATCGGACTCAAAGGGTAGTGATCAACGGCTGCATGTCTAGTTGGCAGGCAGTATCAAGTGGAGTGTCCCAAGGGTTGGTCCTGGGGCTAGTTTTGTTCAATATCTTCATTAATGATCTGGAGGATAGCGTGGATTACACCCACAGCAAGTTTGCAGATGACACTAAACTGGGAGGAGTGGTAGATGTGCTGGAGGGTAGGATAGGACTACAGAGGGACCTAGACAAATTAGAGGATTGAGTCAAAAGAAATCTGATGAGGTTCCACAAGGACAAGTGCAGAGTCCTGCACTTAGGATGGAAGAATCCCATGCACTGCTACAGACTAGGGACCAAGTGGCTATGCAGCAGTTCTGCAGAAAAGGACCTAGGGGTTACAGTGGACAAGAAGCTGGATATGAGTCAACAGTGTGCCCTTGTTGGCAAGAAGGCTAATGGCATTTTGGGCTGTATAAGTAGGAGCATTGCCAGAAGATTGAGGGAGTGATCATTCCCCTCTATTCGGCATTGGTGAGGCCTCATTTGGAGTACTGTGTCTAGTTTTGGGCACCACACTACAAGCAGGATGTGAAAAAAATGGAAAGAGTCCAGCAGAGGAAACATAAATGATTAGAGGGCTGGAACACATGACTTATGAGGATAGTTTGAGGCAACTGGGATTATTGAGTCTACAGAAGAGAAGAATGAAGGGAGATTTGATAGCTGCTTTCAACTACCTGAAAGGGGGTTCCAAAGAGGATGGATCTAGACTGTTCTCAGCGGTGGCAGATGACAGAACAAGGAGTAACAGTCTCAAGTTGCAGTGGTAGAGGTTTAGATTGGATATTAGGAAAAACTTTTTCACTAGGAGGGTGGTGAAGCACTGGAATGGGTTACCTAGGGTGGTGGTGGAATCTCCATCCTTAGAGGTTTTTAAGGCCCAATTTGACAAAGCCCTGGCTGGGATGATTTAGTTGGAGATTGGTCCTGCTTTGAGCAGGGGGGCTTGACTAGATGACCTTCTGAGGTCCCTTCCAACCCTGATATTCTCTGATTCTATGAGAGCAGTTACACATGCAACAGGGGTTCCCATTTTGTGTGCCTAAATCTAGGATTACATATTACCTGGAGAGATAAGTCTGAGCCGCAGAGATCGGATATGGACTTTCAGTGGGGCAGAGATCTGAGGTTTTGCTTCAGGTCTATTTCTAGTTAAAGTATAATATAGTTCAGAATTCCAGGCTGAAGTAAGGAGGAATGTTGTCCTAAAGAACCTTGCCATTTTCACTGATTCTATTTACCCTCTTTTCATGATGGTTAGCAATGCAGTCAAGTCTGTCATTCAGGTGCTCAGAATCAACCTTTTTGCCGTTCTATCTATTGCTTGATCTCACTCATATTCCAGGCACTGATAGAGGGACTATGATTTTCCAAAAGTCATGGATGGATGTCTTAACTAGGAGGCTTTTTAAACTTGTCCAACAAAACCTTACCACCAAGAATTTCCTATTGGTTTTGTTTTGTGATTAGGTGGGTTTTGCCGATTTAATTTTGGTATTTAGTGCCTATGTTATTCCATTACTTTTCCCTGGGATGCACTTTCTGCTCCATTTCAATATGCCAAATATGCGTAATAACAAGGACACACATTGGGTGGCAATAAGCAGAAAAAAGGGGAAGATGGTTGATGGGCAGCACGGTCCCAAGGAGAAGAAGCAGGTTTATCAGTTGTCCACACCTGACCCATTCAGGCACTGTGTGTTTTCAGGAATGCAAGACAGAGACCCTGGGTTAAATTTTGGCTCAATAGGAGTTTTGCCATTGACTTGAAGGGAGCTAGGATTTCACCCTTTGTGGTTTGCTGTAGAATATATGGCTCCTCTGAATGCATACTGCACCTAGAAGGGTCTTGCTAACCTTCTGAAACAGGTCCTAGCTATCTTGAAGCAATGGACAAGATTTGGTCCAAAATACTACTATGGCTGCTTGAGGATGAAAGGCAATGCTCTGTACAAGAACAAAAGATGGTGGTGAATTAATGACTTGAAGAAATGCTACCTATTGCTATAATATAAATATCTAGTATCCTAGGAGTTCTATAACTTTTTCTCATTTTATTTAGTGCAAGAAGACATGACCAATTATACCAGTATGGGTAGTTGCAAGTGTCCCAAATCAGGAGCCAGGCCTCAAAAACTCATGACATTTTAGAAAAATTATAAATTTGGGGTTCTTTTTGTGTAGCCTTCAGTTTTCCAGCCTAACTAATAACTGTTAAGATAAGTTCCTGTCTGCATCCTAAAAGACTTGCCCATACCAGTATTGCCCTGGCCTCTTCCTTTGTCATTCAGTGTTAAACGCATTCTGAACTATATGCATTTCCTCACCTTTTGGGGGCGAAGCCAGACTTTCAGGCACCTGCTCCCCTACTTGGTGTAAACTTTGCTTGTACCAATCAGAAACGAACACACACAGTTTTTGGGCCCCGTCCCCATGACACTTCTATGATGTCATAGTGGGTATTTTAGGCTGGACTGCCATGTGCAGGCAGAAGGGGAGAAAGAAAAACGAATCCTGTGTACCTTGTGCACACCCGTAACCGAGCCTGATCACCTCGAAGCCTCTCTCAGCTCACGTGTTTTAAGCAGAGTTTCTACATTTGCCGGTCGTTATGAGTTGGTTTGTATTCGTAAGTATTGGTTATTAATAAATGCTGCATCTGTGTTTATAAATATTGTTTACTGCATCTTTGTTTATAAATATTGTTTAATAGTAAATACTTTAGCCATTGTATGTTTTAAGTTCCATTAACCCTATTAGCTAATCATACACTGCTCCCCTACCCCTTGTAACTATCCCCAATAAAATTTTAAATTAATTAATTTTAGTTGTGTGTGTGCTTGCAGTTTGCATCATAACCCAGACCCTCCTTGCATCCCTTACCTATACAGTCTATTGCCACGTGCAGCCTGGTAAATAACAGGTCTGCATTTTTCTTTTGCCCCTAAAAGTACGTGGCAATCTACATGGCGCCACGAACAGGAAGCACGGAAGTTGGGCCATGCCTGTGGCACACTGCAGATCGCGCAGATAATGAAACTGAACAGTTCCAACATTTGCAGTTTCACCTTCTTACTAGCCAAAATTCGACTAATCCAAAATAGAATGGATCTGTTCTCTTGGCTCGGGCAAAACTCTAAAAGGTTATACTGTACCATTAACCCTGACAGATATGGGATGCCTCCTTCGGTGCCACCCGAGCTTTAGGTGTCAGCCAGCCGATTGTTCCCTGCAGCCTCAGTGCACGGATACTGTGGAAAACCTCGGTGCTGCAGATCCCTCTCAACTTTGGAGAGAATGTAGCCGCATTGTTAAAAAATCTGGAGGCACCGTTTCCAAATTAATTCCCCCACCTCAGGTAATACCTGCTGATCTGGCACATAAATTATTATGTCAAATGATAAAAGAATTAAATTTGATTAAGAAAACCAAAAATTGCGACCCGATGAATATAAATCTGAGGATGTTTCCACCGTCCTGTTTAGCATGATATGCAAGGCCCTCGATCTGTGTTCTGTCCTCCATGGAGGCACAACGTTTACAGCTAAACAGGCAGCCCCAGGCTCTCCTAAAGGTAATAATGAGAAGAAGAAAGAAAAGGTAGAGCCCATCACTACCCCCCCAAGTCCCTCTCGGAAAATTTTGCCACCCCCATATGAAGCTCCTAAACTCCTCTGTATCCAGCTCTGCCAACAGCCCCAGAATTTGCAGAATCTGAAACCGTAGCAGAAGCTTTGCCTATTGCAATAACTAAAACTAAAATAGACGCACAAACAGGCAACACCACGCAGGTTACTGAACTGCGAACATGTACTAAGGCCGAACTTAAAGAGTTTTTAAAGGAAACGCAACGAAAAGCCGACGAGGCACCCATGGTTTGGGTCGGGCGGCTAGCCTTAGAACACGGAGCAGAATTGGTGGACCGCGAGGAGGCCGGCACCTTAGCCAAAACGGCCAATTGGGCACGAGGCTTCCCGGGTCATGCTTTATTAAATAATCGCATTTGGCCTCTTACCACCCCGGCAGCTGCCATTTTAGCAATGAAAGGCAGTTTTTAAAGGATTATATGTCCGTCCGGGAACCTTAGTTACTCCACATGATCTAATATGGGCAATCACAGGAGCTTCCATAGCCCTGTGGGATCCACTACAAAATCCACTTAATTAACTGTTCAACAGCTATTGGTGGCCACACCCTTTATGCACGTTACTGATCCCACCCAAATTCCTGTCTCAGCAGAGGCGGTTAATTTGGCATTAGAAGCTGCCCCTGGAGCTGATACCGGTGCCATGCTGCACTTGCATGCAGCCGTTCGCAGACCCATCTTAACATTATTTGAAGTGGTTAGTAAATTAAGTTGATACTGCCACCCCCGCCTGTTGTTCTCCCAGTTGATTCGCCACCAAAAACCCTCCAAAAAGTCAGTTCCCCAAAAATATCCTGAGCGAACTAAAGCTGAACGGGCACTATTTGGCTTCCTTCTTGACAAAGGGATCCCCAAAGAAGCCCTGCGTAAAATGTCAAACCAAGAGCAGCAAAATGTAGCCGAACAGCTAGGCTGGAAAAATTGGGGAGGACTCTGTTAGGACAAAAAACGAATAGGGGCCGGGTGCTGCCTGGCCCAAATTAAAGATCCCACCGATGAACGCCCATACGCCACCCTGTTAGTTAACAGTGACACCCCCACTTCCTTTTTATTAGACACTGGAGCTCAAATTAGCGTTATTGAGCCCAACGTTCCCCACTGTCCTACTGGCTCCTTTATGTTTGTTCAAGGTCTCAATGCAGTACAAGAAAAACCCGTGGTTTGGGTTAAAATTGCCCACGAAAAATACCTAAGAAAAATAAAAGCCTTGTTGGGATCAAAAAATCTGCTAGGTGTCTCAGATGTTAAAAAATTTAAACTGCATGATCAAATTCTGCAAGCCCTCCCTATAACCGTAGGCGATCATTCCCCCTATACCCCCGAAGTAGTTAACTCCCAGCCATGGAAATTTTCCCCTATTCCCACAAAATCCGAAGGACTTCCCCTTATTGAAGCTTTGCTCACTCAGCTTCTAAAAGAAAAAAAAAATAGAAAGGGTCACTGCATCCACCTTTCTGTCCACGGGCTGGGGTATTCCCAAGCCCGGCGATCCCTCTAAATATCGCCTTGACATTGATTACAGACAAGCTAACAGCCGTGTAAAGCCTATCGCATTTTCCAGCTCTGTCACCATTCCCGAAATACAGCGGCAACTAATGCCGCAAGTAATCAGTGGGCATGTACTCTTGATTTAAAAGATATGTTTTACCAAATCCCACTCCAGGACACACAAGGAATCTTAAACTTTGCTTTTAAGGGCGTCCAATATAAATGGAAAGTTTACCCACAGGGGTTCTGTAATTCTCCTGCACTTGCATCCTCCCATCTCAATATCACATTACAAAAGGTAAAACCCCTATGTAGATGACATTGTCATTTGTGGGCCCAATCCACAAGCAGTTCAAAGTACCACCCAAATGATAATTGATGCATTAGAAGCAGATGGGTGGCAAATTAACAAAACAAAGAGCCACCTGCAGGCCAGCCAGCAATTCTCATTCTTGGGACTCCAATTCACTCCCACCACTCACACCCAAGCCCCAGCCAGTGTATTAGACCCTTGGACAGAAGCCCCTCCACAAAATAAACGAGAGCTTCAGCAGCTATTAGGTCTCCTTAATTATCACCGCCAATATATTCCGGCACAGCTAATTTTTAACCTAGAAATCCTACAAAGCTCTCTCTCTTCTAAACGCTCCTGAGAAGTATGGAACGCATCAGCACAACAAAGCTTAGAGAAACTAGCTGGCTGGTTCGCCTCTAACCCCCACCTCGCCCGTTTTAATTCCCAAGAACCCCTCAACATCAATTTGTTTATTACAAAACACCATGCAGGGTTCACTGTACTGCAACATGGTAATGCTATTTACAATTGGGCCCATCGCCTGTCTGGACCCCAGTACAACTATGGTCTAGTGGGAAAAATGCTACTGGCTGCGTCCAGTGCGCGTCACTGGTCCCACTCCCTATCCCAGGTACCCTGTCTGGACCACGTGTTCATTTAATCCCATGGCTTACAAGTACCCCTCCACCCGAGTTTCATGGCACTACTCGCACCTGGCAACTTCTATGTTTCCAGGTTGAGGTAGCTTGGCAGGCATGGACCCTAACTCCCAGCGATAACATCTTACCCCCCCCCTTCACCAACCCATTATGCATTGAAATAAAATATGATCCCTGGGTTGTGTCTGACGGGGGCACCTCACCATCCCCTAGGGCAGGAGTTCTTTGTTCCACATGTAATCACTTTAATGTGCAGTTGCTGCCCCCCCTCCTGCTCCGCACAAGAATGCGAGGTGCAGGGCGTTCTTTTAGCTGCCCAACATGTTGCTAATGCCCACTCTGCCAACAAGCAAGTTGTTTTAGGCATAGATTCTCAATTTTGTTTAGACATTTTAATTGAGCAAGCCTCTCCCTCAGCCTTTGTTAAATTGTGGGACCAAATTTTTGCCCTAATTCGTAAATTCTCTCATCCTTGGTTCGTTACGCACTGTCCCTCCCATCGACCAGTCTCTAAACCCCTGCATTCCAGTCTTCATCAAAGAATGAGAGAGGTCTCCCAAGTTCATATGGCAAATCCCGCCGTACAGGCAGACCCGCTGTTGCGCTGGCTCCACGAAGAATGGGGACACTTACCACCCACAAAATTGTACGGCCTGTTATCTGGCTTTTCTAACCAAAAACCTGACGTTAGCCGCACTCAGTGCGAGCTCATTGTTCAGTCCTGCTTGCAGTGTGTGCAGGTAAAAACTATGAATCGTCCCCGATATGAGCGCTCTGCATACGCTGCAGAACACTTTGCCCCAGGTAGTACATGGCAAATTGACTTAATAGGACCCTTGCCAGGTGCGCGTCATTTTCCAAAAGCCTTAGTTACTGTCGATCTGGGGTCTCGACAAACTTTTTGTGTTCCTCTTAATAAAACCAATGCTGCTTCTGTCGCTGTGGCTCTTAAGCAAACAGCAGCTGCCTGGGGCACTCCCACTGAAGTCCAAGCAGATGGTGGACCACCCTTTATCAGCAAAAGCATTGAACAGCTCATTTTCGGATGGGGGGCTTCCCTTCACATCCATACTAAATATCCTCCTCAAAGCAATGGTGTGGTAGAGCGAAAAATCGCAGTCCTTAAAACTATGTTGCGAACAGCAAACCCCAACCCTGATTTTAAAAACTGGAGCTCATTTTTACCCCAGGTACTTATCACACTCAACAAAAGTTACTCTCGCTGGCCTCACATTTCATCTACACCTAAGCCGCCTTGGTCCCCCATGTTTAACACCGGCCAATTGGTTTGGCTTACAGAACCCCAAGTCTATGGCCATCGAAAACCTATAAAAATCACCATTCTCCGGGCCAGCAAGTACCCTAACACCTACTTAGTGGCTACAAGTACCCCCGGTAACAAGCTAGTTCATCATAACTGGTTCAGCAAATGTAGTTCTTAATAAACAAACTAATGCCCCTGAGCAGGGCTCCTATTATTCTGTTTTACAGGTTATACTGCCCTTCCTCACAACATCTTTGCCCATGGAACCTTAGGAGAAGGTGGACTACAAACATGGTTCGCAGCCTACTGGGTGCAGGAGGTCAGCGGAAACCAGTCCCTGTCAGTGCTGAATCCAGAAGATTGTCTTGTTTGCTCTACTCAGTTCTTACCTAAATATCCATTACCCTTTCAATTTGTACCAATAGTTTATAATTTTTCTTCATTTAATTTGTCTAATGTAAATTGTTATTCCCCCTATGTGCAGTGGGCTGCTTCTAGTGTTTGGAATAATTGTTCTTCACAATTTAATTCTTATGTGTTTCCAGTTCTTAATGCTTCAGGTCGAAGTGATCATATCTTTCCTTTAATTGATAGTATTAGAGTTCCAGCATCTCATTGTTGGGTTTTTGTTGGTAATAGTTTAACCCCAGCCCCTCCTTGGGTGGGTACTTATTCTAATTGTTCTATGTGGAGTTTCTTTTATGCTAATACCTCCCTAACTAAACCCACTCTTACTTACACCTACCCCCATCCCCTTAATTGTTCTTATCGTCTTAATTATAACATTCTTTTTGGAACCTTTTATACCTCCATAACACATACGTATCTGTTCCATGCCCAGCATATGCATCATGCTGAGGCTGCATGTATCAATCGTGCATCCAGCTTTTTCTCCATGAACAATAATAGGTGGAGCCATACCACAATTTCTTCCTTAAGACCCGGTCATTTCTGGATTTGTGGTAATGTCGTATTTGCTGTGCTTCCTCCCAACCCCCAGGGGATATGCACCATTGGCACCCTGTGTCAGAAACAGATAGCTAAGGGTTAATGTCTCTTTCACCTGAAGCACCTGACCAGAGGACCAATCAGGAAACCGTATTTTTTCAACTTTGGGTGGAGGGAATTTTGTGTCTGAGGTTTTTGTTGTCTGTCTGCCTGCTTTCTCTGAGCTTTGGAGAAGTAGTTTCTGCTTTCTAATCTTCTGTTTCTAAGTGTAAGGACAAAGAGATCAGATAGTAAGTTATACGGTTCCTTTTCTTTGGTATTTGCATGAATATAAGTGCTGGAGTGCTTTGATTTGTATTCTTTTTGAATAAGGCTGTTTATTCAATATTCTTTTAAGCAATTGACCCTGTATGTGTCACCTTAATACAGAGAGACCATTTGTATGTATTTTTTCTTTCTTTTTTATATAAAGCTTTCTTTCTGAGACCTGTTGGAGTTTTCTTTTCTGGGAAATTTCAGGGAAATTGAGTCTGTACTCACCAGGGAATTGGTGGGAGGAAGAAATCAGGGGGAGATCTGTGTGTGTTGGATTTGCTAGCCTGATTTTGTATTCCCTCTGGGTGAAGAGGAAAGTGCTTTTGTTTCCAGGACTGGGAACGGAGAGGGGGAGTCACTCTGTTTGGATTCACAGAGCTTGTGTCTGTGTATCTCTCCAGGAGCACCTGGAGGGGGGAAGGGAAAAAGGATTATTTCCCTTTGTTGTGAGACTCAAGGGATTTGGGTCTTGGGGTCCCCAGGGAAGGTTTTTCAGGGGGACCAGAGTGCCCCAAAACACTCTAATTTTTTGGGTGGTGGCAGCAAGTACCAGGTCCAAGCTGGTAACTAAGCTTGGAGGTTTTCATGCTAACCCCCATATTTTGGACACTAAGGTCCAAATCTGGGACTAAGGTTTGACACCCTGTATCTACAGGGGGGAGGTATTTATACCTTGCCATCTAGCCACCGACACCATCGTAGTACCCGCTCATTTTGGACTCGTTTGCAAACAGCAGCTTCCTCCCTCGCCTCCTCTGTTGTTAGTTTTAACCCAGTCGGTTATATGATGTTACGTGATCAAGTGCTGTTTCAATCCCTTGCTATTGAAATGCTTGCTAATACTACGGCCAAAGGCCTCTCCTTAGTTAATCAGCAGTTAAATTCCCTTGTTCAGTATAGTATTCAAAATAGATTAATGATTCAATATTTGTTACAATCTCCCTCATTTTGTACTAAATTTGCTGAAGTATATCCCGAGTTTGCTGATAAATGTTGCGTTTCTTTGCCTTCTATTTCTCCTAATTTGTCCTCAATTGTTAAAGACCTGCAAACGTTGAGCTCTACTGTCAAAGAGTCACGAGAGTCCTTCCAGTTTTGGTCATGGCTCAATTGGTTTGGCCTTGCCCCCTACAAATCCTATCTCCAATCCCTGTTTGTGTCCCTTCTGGTTGGGCTCGCTCTTCTCTGTCTCGGATGTGCCCTCATTAAAGCCTGCATTCACAAGTTTGTTGCCTCGGCCTACATCGCTTCCACCCCCGAAGCGCATCCCCTCATAGGTGGGAATGAGGAGTCGGACTCGGAAGTTTAGGTTTTCGGCCAAACTATTTCGGCCAGGGCACAGGGGCATGTTAAGATAAGTTCCTGTCTGCATCCTAAAAGACTTGCCCATACCGGTATTGCCCTGGCCTCTTCCTTTGTCATTCAGTGTTAAACGCATTCTGAACTATATGCATTTCCTCACCTTTTGGGGGCGAAGCCAGACTTTCAGGTACCTGCTCCCCTACTTGGTGTAAACTTTGCTTGTACCAATCAGAAACGAACACACACAGTTTTTGGGCCCCATCCCCTATGACACTTCTATGATGTCATAGTGGGTATTTTAGGCTGGACTGCCATGTGCAGGCAGAAGAGGAGAAAGAAAAACGAATCCTGTGTACCTTGTGCACCCGTAACCGAACCTGATCACCTCGAAGCCTCTCTCAGCTCACGTGTTTTAAGCAGAGTTTCTACATTTGCCGGTCGTTATGAGTTGGTTTGTATTCGTATGTATTAGTTATTAATAAATGCTGCATCTGTGTTTATAAATATTGTTTACTGCATCTTTGTTTATAAATATTATTTAATAGTAAATACTTTAGCCATTGTATGTTTTAAGTTCCATTAACCCTATTAGCTAATCATACGCTGCTCCCCTACCCCTTGTAACTATCCTTAATAAAATTTTAAATTAATTAATTTTAGTTGTGTGCGTGCTTGCAGTTTGCATCGTGACCCATACTCTCCTTGCATCCCTTACCTATACAGTCTATTGCCACTTGCAGCCTGGTGAATAACAGGTCTGCATTTTTCTTTTGCCCCTAAAAGTACGTGGCAATCTACAATAACCATGAGGTCTACAAAATTATTTTTTTCTTTTTAAATGAAAGCTGAGATAGTCATGTCACAATATGACTCTAGGTACTTGGGCTCTGAGAAAAAACACTAAATTAAAATTGCAACTGATGTCAGTATTTTGCACAGAGGCTGCCTAATTCACTTGACAAGCCTAAACTGACAGGTATACTCCATTTATTAAACAAGCAAACACTGCATGGAAAAGGACAAGTTTACCAGTCTAGGCTGTTTTGAGCTCTCGGCCAGTCTCTTCAAGCTGTTACTATTTTAAAATGTCTCCTTCTCCAAGCTAATGCAGATTACTCTGCACTGTGTAGTTGGCTTAGAGAACACAGGAAAAAAGGGCCAGTGGCCTGTGTTGCCTTTGCCTGGTATTGATTCCTATTTCTTCTCTTTGTGTCTTCCAGAAAATAGCTGAGTCCCTGATATGGTCCAGCTTTTGTTTCTAATTTGTTATTTATTTTAAGAGATCTTACACCAGGCTGCATATTAATTAAAAAAGTTAAGTATATTGTAGGAAGACTCTTTGTTCTGGTCCCTTATGTGTGTCCGAATGTGTGCACATATGCATGAAGAAAAAGCTTTACTTGCATCTGCAAAGCAGCTCTACAAAGTATAGACTTGGCTATTGCAAGAGCCATAGCAAGCAAAGGAGGAATGGGGAAGACCTTGACCACTAATAATCAGAAATAAACCTGTACAGACAGTGCAGTTTCTATTACAGCAGTTTTCATGGAAGCCCTGAAAGATCTTTTAGAGCATCGGGTTAAGTGCAAGTGCAATCAGTGCTAATGAGGATGTGACTGGCTGGTATCTTTTCACAGTCTTTCAGCACTTTTGGATTTGGGTTGGTTGGCTTTTCTATTGTTTATTTATCGAGAGAGTTTTTAGTGGGAGGCTGGATAAGTGGATTTTAAAAGGAACTCAGGGAGATTGCATAACCCGGGGATTGGAAGTAAGATATAGAATTTTTCACCTCTAGGTCACTGGTTCAAATACAAATCCAGATGTCTTTTCAGTGGTCCCTGTGAAATTAGTTGGTGATCTCAATCCAAGCTAAGTGAAATTTGTTGGTGTTCCAAGTGCAATCCCTGCTGGGCAGATATTCATTGTGGCGCTCTTGTTGGAAATCTTGTCAGATGCATCAAAGTCTGAATAAAGTCTAAATAAGATGGCATGAAGCTGCGGATGAAGGGGTGGGTGCAGGAGGATGCTTGAGGCTGGGACTGAGGGATTTGGAGGATGGGAGGTATATCAGGGTTGGAGTAGAGGGTTGAGGCATGGGAGGAGGTCAGGGGTGCAGGCTCCGGGCAGCGCTTACCTCAAGCAGCTCCCAGAAGCAGCAGCATGTCCCCACTCTGGCTCCTACACAGAGGCGTGGCACCGGCCAGGCGGCTCTGCGTGCTGCCCCATCCACAGGCGCCGCCCCTGCATCTTCCATTGGCCATGGTTCCTGGCCAATGGGAGCTGCAGAGCCGGCACTTGGGGCAGGGGCAGCGTACAGAGCCCCCTGGCTTCCCCACTGCTTCCGGGAGCCATGCAGATCCATGGCACGTGTGGAGCGGGGGAAGCTCAAAGGCTGGATTAAAAGGTCGAACGGGCTGTGCGCAGCCTGCGAGCCATAGTTTGCCCACCCCTGGTATAACATGATCCAATGGCTGGAAATTAAGATAGATAAACTCAGACTGGAAATAAGGCACTAATTTTTGAAAGTGAGCATAATCAAGCATAATTGGAAAAATTTTGGATTGTGTTGGATTCTGCATCACTTGAAATTTTTAAATCAGGATTGCATTTTTTTAAGCTCTAGTTTGAATGTGGAAGTCCTATGGCCTGTGTTATATGAGGGTGAGGTCAGACTAGATCATCACAATGAGCACTTCTGGCCTTGGAATCTATTAATTCAGACTCCCAGGTGTTAGGGGGGTTATTCCTTCACCCTCTTACTTCCCTGGTCCTTCTCGCATGAACAGAGAGCAACAACACCCAAAGTCCAAAGGCGCAAACAATTCGATGTTTATTGGGGTAAACTTCCAGCAAGCATGATTCCAGTTTCCTTCCTTAGTGTCCCCTTTCCCAGTTCTGACACCACAGAGCCTTGCCTGTGTCCCTGTTCCTGTTCCCATCCCCTGTTCCCATTTCCCTCTTTAGCAAAACATGATCCCAATTCCCCCAGTCCCCGTTCCCATTCCCATTCCCCCCCCTCACTTCCTGACTGACTGTAGACTATACAGTAAAACCTGAGTTTTGCTTAGCTATTCCTTAACCAATCATTTTACTGAAATTTAACTAACCAATCCTAACATATTGTAACATGGTTATTTAACCAATTATATTCCACCACCTTCATTGGTTTACACCCAACAAAATTATTTATACAGCAGACAGAAACAATTACAGAACCAGACAGAGACCATGCAAATAAACATACAAAACAATACAGAAGTGAGGATTTCACAACTACAGACATAAGGGTTTTCCAGCTGTGTCTATTTGATAAGTGAGTTCTTGCAGACATGATGCTATCAAACTAAGTTTCCTTTTACATCTTCTAGGCTCTTCCCTTTCTCTGGAGGTGATAGGAATATCAGGACAGGACTGTATTCCTAATAGCCCAACAGCACCTTATTTCAATGTGATTAGTTTGGAATGTGAGGATGTGACCATACACTTCCCAGCTTATGGCTGCCTAACTACATCTTAGCTGAAGGCCTTAGCCTGTCACAGTAAGAGAAGGCCATTACACAGAGAGTGGTTTTGATTCTTTCTTTTATACCTCTATAACTGGCTAAGTGATAAGGATACACCAAAATTCTTAAAGTATAAGCCTTTGCTGACAGGCCTGAATATCTATTTCCTAACACCAGGGCTTGATTTTCCTTACATGTATGTAGTCATTTAACTGTGCAAAGCACTGTCAAATCAAAATGGTCATGCTTCCCACTGTATTATCACAGGTGTGAGTACCTGAACAGGATGCTCAGCAGTGGAGAATCAGGCCTCCTGAGATTTACCTTGACCCTTCTGACTGACTTCTCAATTACACTGAGGCTTCTTATACTACTCTCGCAGCATTAAGGGCCTCAAAGTGGTCATAAAATGTAATTTATATCTACTTCAATGCTCATTTATGCTGTCGGATGGATGCAAAGGGACCTTATGTGAAATATGAGAGTTAGGTCCTTAGGATCATATCCACTTACTAACATGTAATGTACACCCTCCTCCTGTATTATCCTCTTAATTTGGCTGTCTGAACCTAGGGGTGTCTGGATTAGTTTGATTCACATATAAAGAGGCTTGAAAAGAGGGTATCAAGAAAAGTTACTAATAGGAGAGTATAGGAAAGTAGGTGAAGAAGGCCACTCTCTACTTTAACAGAGGGTTTATCTATATGAAAAGATTAAACTGGATTAAGTTGAGTGAATCCAGTTTGAAAACATTTGCATACACAGGAAGCAATTTAGTATAGTGTACTAACTCCACATATATCATGAACTCTGGAGTCCTCTTTCACAGTGAACTAACTTTGCTGTGAATTGAGTTAGTTCGGTCTGTTGTTCATGTGTATGCAAAGCTGTTACACACTATTTTTGAAAATCCTCCAACAGCTATCCCACACTGCTTTGTGGGTGACTGTTACGGATCTGCCTGTTTACCTTCCTCTGCTCTGATATCAAGTTGACTGGATGTCCCCTCCCTCTATTTTTTTTTAAAGCTGGTGAGGGGCAAGATTTTGTCCATTTGCTCCTGGATTGGAGTATATCAGCACTGCTGCAATATTATTCGTGAAGTCCTATAACATGCCACAAGCAGCGACTTCCAGCAGTGCTGAGTCCCTAGATCACATTGCCATCTGGGAGTAAGCATTGGTGCAGGAAGCTCTTATGGCCAGCCCCTGGACTAAAGATTTGTTTGTGGACATTGCTAAGTAGATTTGCTTGCTGACTCCCAGCTCCAACCCTCTGCAATGCCTTCTGACTGTGACTCCAGTAAATCTTTCAGCTTAGGCTTTGGCTTCTGGCATCCAGCTACAACCCTTGATTTCACTCCTTGACTGGCCCCATCTGGATTCAGCTCTAACTGCTAGGCTGACTCTTGCTCCAACCACTAGGTCAGACCACCCATGACTCAGTGGTTGACAGTTTGAGCAGCCCCCTGTGAATGGTTTTGCCTAGTGGATGGAGCAGGAGTCTGGACTACCAGTTTGAAGAGAATCCAGAAGAGAAGTGAAGGTTCAGAGCTGGATGTCAGAAACCAAAGCCTAAGATGAAGGGTTAATCAGAATCACAGTTAGAAAACAGAGACAAGTCTCTGAGCTGGGATTCAGAAATCAGGAAGAAGCGAGGGTGAGAGCAGGAGTGCATACAGGTTGGGACAGAAACAAAGCTAGAGACAGCAGAGACAAGGACAAGACCAAGTACAGTTTCAGGCTAAGAATTCACTGGATTGCTGCTGCTGCGCTTAATTATCAGCTTCCTGACTCCTTCAACCAATCAGGTGGCACAGTTTCTATCAGGGTCAGCTGCACTCACTAGTTACCAGGGGACAGGCTCTGCTGCAGGCTAGGCTCCTGAAAGAATCCTTCCAAAAGTGGAAATGTGGACAAATTGTAAGGAGGAGTACAGAAGAACAGCACAAGCATGTAGGGACAAAATGAACTACACCTAAGAAGGGATATAAAATGCAACAAGAAGAGGTTTTTATATATGTTAGGAGCAATAGAAAGACAAAGGAAAGCGTAGGTCCTCTACTTAGCAGGGAAGGTGAAATAATAACTGATGACTTCAAGAATGCTAAGGTGTTTAATGTCCATTTTGCTTCGGTCTTCACTAAATAAGGTAATAGTGACCAGATACTCAACACAATTTATATTAACAATGGGAAAGGAAAACAAGCCAAATTAAGAAAAGAACAGGTTAAGTAATATTTAGATAAGTTAGATGTATTCTGATCAGCAGGGCTAGATGGAATTCCTCCTAAGGTACTTAAGGAACTCACTAAATCAGTCGTAATTATCTTCAAGAACTCATGAAGGATGAGTGAGATCCTACAGGACACAATACCTATTTTCAAAAAGGAGAACAGGACCAGGGAATTAGGGACAAGTCAGCCTAACTTCAATATCTGGAAAGATACTGGAACAAATTATTAAACAATCAATTTGTAAGCACCTAGAGGATAATAGGGTTATAAAGAATAGCCTACGTGTATTTATCAAGAACAAATCCTGCCAAATTAGCCTATTTCCTTCTTTGACAGAGTTACTGGTCTAGTGGATGGGGGAAAATGGTAGAAGTGATGGATCTTGATTTTAGTAAGTCTTTTGACATAGCACAACAAGACATTCTCATAAGCAAACTAGGGAAATGTGGTCTAAATGAAATTACTACAAGGTGGGTGCATAACTGGTTGAATGACCGTACTCAACAAGTTAACAATGGTTTACTATCAAACTGGAAGAGCATATCTACTGTGGTCCAGCAGGGGTTTGTCCTGGGTCTGGTACTAGTAAATATTTTCACTAATGACTTGGATAATGGAGTGGAGAATGTGCTTATAAAATTTGCAGATGACACCAACCTGAGAGTGGTTGCAAGAACTTTGAGGGACAAGATTAAAATTCAATATGTCTGGACAAATTGAAGAGCTGGTCTGAAATCAACAAGATGAAATTCAATAAATACAAATGCAAAGTACTGCACTTAAGGAAAAATCAAATGCACAAATATAAAAAGGGGAATAACTAGCTAGGCAGCAGTGCTGCAGAAAATGATTTGGGCGTGTTGTGGATCACAGTTTGAATACAAGTCAACAATGTGATAGAACTGCAAAAAAAGACCAATATTTTGGGGTATATTTACAAGAGAGTGTCATATGTAAGACATAGGCAGTAACTCAGCACTGGTGAAGCCTGAGCTAGAGTATTGTATCTACTTCTTGGCCACACTTTAGGAAAGATGCAGACAGGAGAGCAACAAAAATGATATAAGATTCAGAAAACCTGACCTATGTAACCCTTCTGCCCCTCTGAATTGGCAGCAACAAGGGCCGGGTTCAGTATCCAGGGGTTCCGTTTCAATAACACAATGCAAAACCAGTTTGAGCCCCCACCCAGTGACCTGGGAAAATCTTACACACACCCCTGGGCGCCTCGAAGAGGCAATACTTCCCCTCTTGCAAGCACAGAATCTCGGTGTAGCAGAAAAGGTTTAATTACATGAGATAAACAACAAACACTAAATTGGGAAAACACCTCAACTAGAGTTCATAGACCAAATCGTGAGCAAAGACCCACCGCAGGAAATTGGGCCGTGTCCTTTTCTCTGGGCTCTTGAGTCCAGCAACCCCCAAATCACCCACAGTCCCAAAACTCCCACAATCCAAAAGTCTCTGTCCTGGGTCAGTGCAGCCCCAGAGTTTGAGAGCCTATCTGCAGAGGTCCCCCCCTACCAAGCCTGGGTAGAAAGGGGCATCTTACGTGGTCTGGGGCCAACTGCCCTGCCTCTCCGTGGGTTCTGCTTCCGCCGTCTCCACGAACTGCTCCGCTCTACCAGCCACTCCACTCTGCTCCTCCAGCCGTCCTCACAAACTGGTCCGCTCTGCTCCACCCGCTGCTCTGCTCCACCAGCTGTCCCATGATCTGCTCCAGCTGTCCCCGCAAACTGTCCCCGCAAACTGCTCGGCTCTGCTCGCTCCGTGGGCCGCTCCACCCATTCCACTGCTGCTCTGCTCCGCCAGCCGCTCTGCTCCACCAGCTGTCCCGTGATCCGCTCTAGCCGTCCCCACAAACTGCTCCACTCCACTCTGCCAGCTGCTCTGTTCCGTAGTATAGCTTCATGATAAAGCCACTTCTATTGACTGTTTTTAGGCTCATGGCATGGAGGGCATATGCCCATCCACTTATTTTTTCCCCCTCTCCTCATCTGCTCCTACCATAGTCTCCAGCTCAAAATGGCAGCCAGCAGCATCCACAGCCTCTACACCACCCCACCTCCTGCAGCAGGTTCCAATAATGAAAACATTCATTTGTGTGAAATGCAAAAGCTTATCAAGATAGTGTTACAGGAAAAGAAATCTGGTTAGTATTCTCAGTTTACATGATGTAGACATGAAGACTGCATGAACATTAAGGGACAAAGATTAAAGCTCCACTCTGAGATATAAATGCCCTGTAACATGAATTCTTACAGGAGAAGAGCTTTACCATAGTGATAGCAAAGCTCTTCATGTCCTTTGACAGGCTTACACAGAGAAAAACTGGGGACAGTGCATGCTTCACACAGTCATTGCACTTTCACCATGTCTGCAGGGAAGATAAAGCAGAATCTCAGGCTAAGAAACTGCTCTATTTTTGTCCAGACATTCTGAGGGATAGCTGCATGGTCATTCCCTCCCCCACACCCCACTCCTGGTATAGTTCACTACTTCCTTCCACTCCTGTAGCATGTCTGGGAGTGGGGACCATCTTAGTGCATAACTTTACAGCATCTCTCACTGGTTTGCTTTTCTGAATAAGGCCATTCTCTGCTTCCTCATCACCCACCTCAGTGTATCATCATCAAAAGTCAGGACAGCCTAACAGGGATGTAGAGGGGATTTCTATCCAGCTTGCACTAGATCTCATCTATCGACCTCGCCAACACCTTATAAGCTCTTCCAAGGCACAGCAAAACTGAAATCCAGATTGGGAACATAATTCCAAATCCACCACCCACACCCACACCTATAGAGACTCCAAGGCACAACAGCAAAGCCGAAGACTGCACAGACAAAAATCCCAATACAGCTTTCCTCTCTGCTCACACCACTTACCATCTCATAAGTCCCCCCACCCCCAAGACTGGGAAGAATCTCAGGGAGGGGGAGCCAGAAATGCACGTAAAAATGCTAGCATTGCTTCTCTGGAATATGAACCATCACCACCTGTTGTTTTTTTTGTACTCCCACAGCTCACAGCACCCGCACTAGCCAGGCCCTCAAGGACAGGACTTTTATCAATGGCCTAGCAGCCAGCTAACTTGAGAAGGAGAAAAAGCAAAACTCGTGATGAAACATTCATTGACCTCATTTCAGAGTCTTCAAAAAACCTGGAGGTAGAGGAGAGAAGGCCGTACATGAAGACAGAGAGGGAAACAGACAGAGCTCTCCAGAGAGCTCCTGGAGTGGCCAAGGACAGTATTGCCATGGCAAAAAGGTAGTATTGAAAAAGACAGGGAGGTGCAGAGGCAACTGCTTCAGGCAATACAGAGTCAGAATGCTCTGTTGCAGCATATGTTGCTGCTAGGGCAGCAGGCCGTGCAGTACTGTGAACCAACAACCAGACATGCCATGCAGCCCCTGGACAATACAGACTACTAGGACCAGCAGCAACCCTTACTCACTGTACCTCCACAGCACCGCTCTGAGAAGCCACTCCCTTCACAGACACAAGCTCAGGGCAGCCAGAACAGCTGCTCCTGAGAGCCATGTTCTTTTGAGCCCTCTAGTGCCCCAGTAATGTATAGCCTCAATGAGCAACAGAAGCTTCACCGACAAGCAGCAGCACAGGTAAAATGTACACTTGCCTGTAGCTTGACGCCCCTCTCCCCTACTTTGTGCTGTGCCCTGCATCACATTGTTGCACTTTGGTGTGGTTTTTTCCACTATTGTTTTAATTAAATGTTTCTTTGTAGTTGTTAGATAATGGATTGCTGTTCAATACATTGCGTGGAAATAAAAACCCATTGTTTCATTACCATTTCATGTAAACGTTTATTTTTATTATATAATAGATCGTTGTGTAATAATAAAAACGATTAAAGCTTCAATCAGGAGTTGGCAATGCATTGTAATCAGGAGTGGGTGGGTGAGGTTCTGTGGCCTGCAATGGGTAGGAGGTCAGACTAGAGATCCCTTCTGACTTTAAAGTCTATGAGTCCATAAGAAAATCATTACGTTTGAAACAATTCATAAGATTTTACAAAAGTATCTAGGCAAAGACACAAGGTAATATAAGAATTGCCAGAATGTTGTACTTACACCACCCATAAACAACACTGAACAGCTCACAATTTCATCCTCTCTCCCCTTTCCCCCTCCCATATGCACCTATCCTCTATGGATTAACAGCTGGATGTATAGCTGCAGAGTTTCAGGCTTGAAAGTCAAAATAAGATCAATAGCATCCCTGATAATATTGCCCCAGCTGTTTCCATTTTCTGTTGGATGCCTTGCTGGCTGCTCAAGCCACTAAGCAAGTCTCTTAACCTCAGCCTTCCACCCATCGCTAAGACTTTCTCCTTACTCTCACAAATGTAAGAGCTGTGTTAAGTGGTGGGACCTGAAGACATCCTGGTGGATTGGCAATCAGTTGGCAGGATGGCCAGCAGCGAGGTGCAGTGGGCAGGCGGCAGGGCAGCCAGCAGCAAGGCGAGGCGATTGGCCAGCAGGGTGGCCAGCGGAGAGGCACTGAGCACCAATGGGCCAGCAGGGTGGTCATAGAAAGGAACAGTGAGCGAGTGCCCAGACAGTGGAGCAAGTAGAGTGCCTTCTTACCCCTCCCTCCACCCAGGGTAGGAGGTGAACTCTGCAGATGCACCTCTGAACTCTGGGCCCACACTGACCAAGAACAGCAACTGTGAGTGGGATGCAGAAAAGAGATGGGCACATTAAAGGGACTTTTGGTTGCTGGACTTAAGAACCTGAAGCAAAAGGTCAATACCCAATGTACTTGGGCTTTTGCTCATGGTGTTATGTTTATGAATCCTGCTTGCGGCGTTTTCCCAAATTAATGATGGGTTACTTCCTTTCTTTGATTAAAAGTTTTTTTTCTACACTCAGATTCTGTGCTTGCAAGAGGGGAAGTACTGCCTCTCAGAGGCACCCGGTGGTGGTGTGTAAATGTCCCAGGTTACTAGGGGGGAGCTTGAGCTGGTTTAGTGATGTATTGTTGAAGAGGAACCCCTAGATACTGAATCCTGCCCTTTTTGCTGCCAATTCCAGTGGGCAGAAGGGTTACACAAATATTGTGCAAAATACAGTATGCTGCTATAATCTTTTACATGGATTTTTCCTGCTGCTTCATGCCTATTCCACAGCAGTGCTACCTTCTTTTCAAACAGCCAAATGTACACGCCACCGTCACTCTGCAGCTACTGAACTGATAGTTAAACAGCTCCTCCCTTCTGTCCAAGTGGCCTGTGAAGGGCTTTGTTAACCAGGAAAGCAGAGAATAAACTGGGTCTTTCCCAGGATTACCGGGGCAATGTGTCCATAGCATTAATGTCCATAGTGTTTCTGGGGGCAAACAGTCCTTTTTCCATTAAGGTAAACAGAGCTGAGTTCCAAAAGATCCTAGCATCGTGGGCCCTTCCAGATCACCCTGCATCTGTGTCCATAAACCTGCCCCAGTCATCAACCAGCCCTTGAGGCACCACAGACAAATACCCCTTTCTGCTTATAAATTCTGAGCCCTGATTGGTATGCAGGGCAAATAATAGACTCCATGCCTCAATACAGCTTGGGAACCTCATGCATGCAAAGCCATCAATATTCTCCTCAGCATTACCCAGCTTTATAACCCACTGCAATAGTACTTTTTCCATGGTATCACACACCTGAATGATCGATCTCCCCACGCCAAACTAGTTTAGTATGGAGCTGTTGCATTCAGGGTTGGCCAGCTTCAAGATGGCAATGGTGAGCATGGGACACAGCATGATTGTATGCTGCTGCTGCAGCTTCAGAGTTAGTTCAGTACATGTTTCTAAAAGAGTTGCCTTCCCTATCCCAAAATTCTCTTGACACTGCTAGTCATTCCAGGTCTGCACAATAATTGTTTCCCACCACTCTACGCTGGTTTTCTGAGCTCAGAAATGGCACTGCACAGTGTGAAAATGATCTTGAATGATCAATTGCTCAGAGTCTCCTTCTTCCTCATCGTGCTTCTGCCTTTGAAGGCCATCCCACTGCTGCTGCCACATTATCTCCCAATGGTCTGGTGGGCAGAGTTCAAACTTGAATTCATCCTGCTTGGAATGCAAAATACAGATCAAGCAGCCTCTGCATATGCACAGTTGCCAGCATAGCAGCGCAGAGCATTGGTGGAGCATTAGGACCAACAGCAATTCAAAAATGAAATTAACACATCAAGAAAGAATGTATGGGGTAGATCACCGGAAAAATGGGATTTTTCTCATTTGTACCCACCGGCTTCTGCCTATGCATATCACAGTGTACAGTGAGAAAAACCCCAGAGTGCACAATGCTCGGCAGAGAACTAAAGGCCATGCATTTAGTAGACAGGAAGCCACAGCCATGTGTACATCATGCTCATTGAAAGAGGGAGCATCATCCCACGTGCATGCTATTACTGCAGCTTTTAATATTGATCATTACCTCAAAGAGATGAGAATAATACTCCCCATTAGATAAGCACTTACTCCTTTTTTCCTAGGCATGTAAGGTACACCAATTTAGACTCCCTTACATGTTGGGGAGTGGATGTCAGCAGGGAGTTTAAATTAAACCAGCTTCCACATCACCTCTGAAACTGACCCACTGTCTTTGTTTTCAAATCTAGAGTTTCTAAACTGTCAGCCCAGATCCCTACATCTAGGCTAAAATTATTCTCCTTCACTGAAATCAGCTACCTGGTTACATTTCAAAGGGACGTTGAAAGTATATGAATGTAATGTTTCTTAAATTTAACAATCACCTTTGAGGAGGAAAACTTCATATTCTGTTTTAACTGAGCAGAAGGGTCCCAGGCACCTTGGTTTAAGAAGTGGTGTGACAAGAAATGAACATTGAAATGTTCCTTGACGTATGCACAAGTGACACCTCAAATTAGTAGCAGAGCTTCATAAAATTAGCAGAATCCTCATCCACAGCTGTAGACCCTATGCTTGACAGGTCTAGAGTTGAACTCTGCCATGCTAGATAACACAGTACAATGCCAGTACTATTCCTGTATTTTATTTTCAATCAAAAGAGAGAAAATCTCTTATTTCTCACTGCTTCCTTTTCATCAAGAGAGATTTTACTTCCTCATGGTTATATCTTATGTTTAAAATTTTGCCACAATTTTGCTTGAAAAACCCAACACATGGGTACACAGGAGGAAAAATGGAGAGATATAGAACAAAAGTGATGCGCTGGACTCAGCTTTCAAACATGGATGCCTGAATAAGACATCCATATCCAGAGTCTGAAGCTAGATTCTGCCTTGGGGTAAACAAATCTGGTTCCACTGATGTCAATGGGAACTATGCTTGTGCATATCTGGTGAGAATTTGGCCACAAAGTACTTTGGCCACTAAATCTATATTTACCTGTGTAAAATTTTGCTCCAGAGTACTGATCTAAGTACCCAAATGTAGGATTTGTGAGCCCTGTTAAAGTACTCATGTTTACTACAGAGTGCTCCCCCTTTTCAAAAAAGATTTAGTAAAATCTTTGTTTTTTCGCACTTTCTTTACCTGAAGTATTTTTCAAAAGCTATATTTACAAGGGCATCTTCTCTAGTCTCATTCTTTTTGATCCATTCACCTCCTTTGATGCAGGTGATCAATCCCTGCTTCTCTCTTCCCAAGACTTCAGAGACTCTCTGCTTTCCTGTCACTCCAATCATCACACTGTATGCTTGGTGGCTCAACTTCCTCCCTCCTCTCTAGCCATATTCCCCAGGTCTTTGTCCTCGCTTTTTCCTGTTTCCCTCTAGATGCTATCCTTAGGTGACTCATCTATTCACATCCCTAGTCTGCTAACTCATAACCCTGCTCTCTGACCTCATCCCTTCAGTTATGTCTCTGGGATGTAGCTATGTTACAGCTTAGAAATATAAAGGTGCAGTACATAAAAAACTAAGTAGCTTGGCTGTATGGAGATGCAGCTGCCATTTTGGAAAGCAGGATTGGTTCAACATGCTACATAAGAGACTTGTGATCTGTCACCGAGGACTTTTCTTTGTTTTCTTGATTTGTTGCTTCCATTAATCTAAAATAAAAATAATTCAAACTGAAAGTATATGATTGTTCTTTCTGTTTAAAAAATATAATAGTTTCCTATAGTTCACTCTTTAATACCCTCCTGGATGTCCCATCTCCAGTTCAAACTCAACATGGCAAAAAGTGAATTCCTTATCTTTCTTTCCTCTTGCCTTACCTAAAGAGCTTACAGTCTAGTCTTACATCCTAAAACTTCCCTCCCACCCCCACACCCTCACCCCATGTACAAGGTGTCATAAACAGATAGTTAAGGGTTAATGTCTCTTACACCTGGAAAGAGGTAACCTGAAGCACCGGACCAGAGGACCAATCAGGAAACCAGACTTTTTCAGGTCTGGGTGGAGGGAAGTTTGTGTCTGAGGCCACGTCCAGACTAGGGTATTAAAATTGATTTTAGGTACGCAACTTCAGCTACGTGAATAACGTAGCTGAAGTCGAATTTCTAAAATCGAGGTACTCACCCGTCTAGACAGCGCGGCATCGATGTCCACGGCTCTCATGTCGATTCCGGAACTCCGTTCGGGTTGATGGAGTTCCGGAATCGATGTAAGCACGCTCGGGGATCGATACATCGCGTCCAGACTAGACGCGATATATCGATCCCTGAGCAATCGATTTTAACCCGCTGATGCCGCGGGTTAGTCTGGACGTGGGCTGAGTTCTTTGTCTTCTGCCTGTCTCTCTCTCGGCTATGAGAGGATTCTGTTTCCTGCTTTCTAATCTTCTGTTTCCAAGTTGTGAGTACAGAGATCATAATACAATAGGGGTTATTGTTTTTTTCTTTTGTATTTGCATGCATATAGTGCTGGTATTTGACTCTAATGGGAGTGCTATTGGGTGACAAAAGACCTGTAACAGCTCCTTAATGGTTTCTTGCTTAATATGCAAGCCACAACTGCCATGAGAGAGCAGAAAAAAAATTCTCTCTGGTTCCCTTTTAAAACCAAACTGTTTCTCTCTGCTAAAAAGCCCCCTAGCAGAGAAAAGAAAAATATAATATTTTTGCATATATTGCATATTACTCAGTATAAGGTAGTTGTCATTTACTTGTCCAAAGCAGAGTCCAGTTCCTTCTCTGGGGAAAAGGGTAATTCCACTTAATTTTGGCCAAGATTCGTCTCTGTGTGTGATCAGTTCCCACAAGAATGGTCGAGAAAACAACCTGCTAGGCTGGAAAATAAATGCTTTCTCCCAAGCCCAAAGTCAGTGGCATGTCTCCATTAATATCACTAGACTATGGATCAGGCCCTAACTGAGGTGTCCGCTTTAAGATGTTTCATGCCTAATGAAACATAGGCACGCCATGTGGCTCTGATGGCAGAATTTGGCCCTAAATCATCCTGTCACATCAGCTACACAGAGAAGTGCAATAATTCAAGTGGGTTATGACAGTCTGTTCAAGTGTGAGATAACTCCTTTCAAAGGAAAGCAAGCTAGTAACCGGCCAGTGTCAAAAAAATCAGGTGATGAAGAGAATGATCATGGAAGGTTTTTTCACTTAGTTATACAGCAACAAACTCTCCCAACCACAAGAGGGACACCAGTATTCTAAGTGCTTCTTTTTCTACAAGATAGTTGCCTCATGTTGTAGAATCTTATTATTTAAAATCATTGACTGAGGCAGAGCAGATACCATAGCAATTAGTGTACTATAAATATATAGATAGGTCAATAGATGCCTTACCTATATCCCAGTATTGGGTTAGAAGTATATTTAAAACATTGAGATCCCCTTATGAAAAGCACTACAGGACATACGAAGTATTATTCAATATTGGGGTTGTCTTTATTTCACTGAATGCCCTAGTAACACAATGGGTGAGGTTTCAACTTTTTGTTTTGATATGCTTACAACTGTTTTGGTCTCTCCTAAAAAACATGAGATTAAAAAAAAATCCAGACATTCCATTAGAGTGATAACTAATTGTACGTGGGCAAAATTAATTTAATTTCTTTTTGCCTGCTCAGAAAAGTATTTTTTTTTCCAAATAATATAACTGCCTGTATTCAATTTCTGATATATGTTTACAAGGGTTCTCCAGCCTGTGTCTTTTGGAAGCAAAGTGCTGCTGCTTACTGTCTGACCAAATCCTAAAACTACTTAGCTGTACTTTCTGGTATTTGGCACAAAACACTTATAAATATATACGTACAGCAATAATTGCAACCCTTCAAATATTTACTAATGTTCATAGCACCCTTTTATTAAAGATACCATCCATGGATAAAGCCTGCTTCTTTGTCCCAGAAAATTCTGTAACAACAGGATAGCACAGCTACACACACACACACACACACACACACAAAATAGGAATTGATACAAGAGGGGAAAGGCGAACTATAGCCACTGGGAGCAATATAAACACACTATCTGGTGGCCTGCCAGTGGATTATCTTCACGGGCCGCAGGCTGCCCACCACTGCATTAACTGTCCAAACCAGAATGGACTTTCCTGTAATTTCTTTACTGAACATAACCTAGCCCCTCCTTAGTAAGTAAGATTATATTACAGTGCTTCTCAACTTTTGTATTGGTGACCCCTTTCACACAGCAAGCCTCTGAATGTGACCCTTCCTCCCCCTTATAAATGAAAAACACTTTTTTACATTTAACACTATATAAATTCTGGAGGCAAAGTGGAGTTTGGAGGTGGAAGCTCACAGCTCGTGACCCCACTACCTAATAACCTTGCAACCTCCTGAGGGGTCATGACCCCAGTTTGAGAACCCCTGTATAATAGGCCAAATCCTGCCTCCTCTTTCACAGTTGTGTAATTTCCCCAAACATATTAGAACCAGGGTAGTTCTGCTGTGTGAATTAGAGGGCAGGTTGTGTGGCCCCGGCAGGAAGTCACATCTCTTATGCTGCAGGGGAATGAGGTTGGCAGGGCCACCCCCGCACATCTTGCAGAAGTAGAATTTGGGAGAAGGGTAGTGGTTGACCAGGAAATCAGTGGGAGCTGTGGTTCCATCTGTCATTGACTGGTTACAGAGAAACTAATACAACCCTGGCCCAGCTCCAGCGCTACGCTTCTCTGGAGTGAAAGCTATATCCCTGCCACACTGAAACTTTCCACCCCCAGGCATACTGCTTGTAGGCCTGTATTTTAAAACAACTGTAAGAATGTTTAGAGAATGGTGGGGGGGGGTCTATATTTTCCTCACTCTTCTCATAGTCAAAAACAACTGAGCAATTTTTACTCAAGACTTCCAAAATATTTACTTTGGCAGAGACCGGGTCTGGATAATTTTAGTCCAATAGGCAGGAGTTTTGGACAGTTATGAGTGACTCAAAATAGGAGTTTGGAATGGAAATGCATCTGCAACCTTAATTATGTAAGTTGCTACCATTCTAGCTATAATCAAAAGCCTCGATTAACACATGAGATAGGACACACATATATCTAGGGAAGTTGAAGTGCAGTTCTGCTGTGAAAAGTGATTCCTAAAACTGGCATTCTAGTGTCTTATATTATTCTCTCTCCTTTTCTGTATTTCAGGTATTCAGTTTACAAGTAAAAGGAAATTTTTCTAACTGCCAGTCCTGAGAACTCAGCCTGGAATCTGATATTCGCACTGGGTTCTTTCCTTCTCATGCATCATCACTTGTAATAAAGATTTGCCAGTCAATTTAGGCCTTCTAATACATTTTTTGCAACTCCACTAGCTTCTGATGTAACTGACTGGAATTTTAGCAAACATAATGTTGATAGTACATGAAAAGGAATAGAATCAGTCTTCCTCTCTCTCGTTGTGATGGTTCTGCACAGCAACAGATAAAAAATCAGCTAAAAGCTTACTATCGTCATTAAGTCAACAGATATTACTCTGAATACACATAGGGTGAAGAAATGGTTGAGCAAAAGGTGCTGTTTTTTCCAGTCACTTTTCCCCGACTTAGAATTATTTAGGGAAAGGTGCATGTGAACTATCTGAGTTGGGAATGCAGCGCTAAATCTATCTTTTCAGTTCTCCGAGGCATTCTTTGAATGTTGTGTCAAGGTTCTCACAGTTAACTCTAACATTCAGTCCATACATCACTGTGTCTATTTCCCTATTAGAAGAATTCAGCATGTACACCACCAAACTAAGTTTAAATAAAAGTTCAGCAGAGAAATCAGATTGACTTTAAATATTTTTTACTGCTATGCAGAAATCAGGTCGAAGTTGACACAGCATACCTCTCTCATGCTTCTAGATGTACCATTCCCATTCAGACATATGGAAGTACATGTGAGCATCAACGTGAAAATGCATTCCTTTGAGAGTTGTTCTCATAAGTGACTTTTGTTGAATTACTCTTTAATACAATATTGGAATTATGAGATGGTGTAATTTAATTAGCTAAACAACAAATCTTTATCTTTTCTTTCAAAAGATTAGTTATGTTGGACCCTACTAATTGTTGGGGAATTTCATCTGCAAGGAATGCTACCAATTTAAAAAATTGAAACCATTCAGTTTGCCTTTCATCTTAACTTGCTCTTCAAATCCAGCCCTGGGCATCCATGACTGGAAGTTACTACTCTCTGACAGCTGTTCATTAGGATTAGGTCTCAGTCCAGTTCCTAGTGGACAGGTGGCCACATGACTAAATAAACCTCTTACAATTAGCACTAATTGACACTCTTGTGGGCAGTGCTCAGAAGGGAGGTCAAGGATTGAATGAGATGAGGAACTCATTCTTAGAAGTGCTCCCAGAAGATCGGGTCAGAAGCACAGCAGCAGGGGCACACGGGGAATCTTGCATTACTACCACTGTTGGTGCTGTTGTATTTCTATGTAGAACACAGAAAAATCGATCTCCAGTGCTTTGATTCCAATACCATTCACCAGCACCTTCTCACTGCCACCAGTCCTATTGTTCACTGCAACAATGAATTGGACCATTTGGGCATTAGTTGAGTTGTAAAACTGCTTCAGTCTGCAATTACACATTTTACTATCTCTCTGACTGTGCTCCTCACCGTCTTCTGTGCTTTCACCCTGCTTTCAGCCTGATGGGCCAGTTTTCTGAATAGACTCAAAGATGTTACCATCTTCCATTTTTATTTTCTTTTAGGAACATTTCCACACTAAAAATGTGTGGTCGACTGATCGACTGCCAACCCTTGAAGCTAAATCCTCTCTAATCTGGCCTGGGAACGTTAGTTGATTATGCAGCTTCCAAATATAATTGAGTGCAGTGAGGTAAGAGGTTAGCAAGTGAAGGGAAATGGCATCTAAACTCCCTGCTATTATTTGTTATTTGCCAACAACTTTCTTGGTGCTGTTACAAGGCACAAAGGGTGAAATTTACCCCTTTGCAGAAGACAAGTACAAAGCCTCTGCGCCACTCAAATGTCACTTTTAACCCTACTTTGAGATCATGGAGTATCTAGATGCCCCCGAAAGACTGATAAGGAAATCTGAAACTTCTCATCTCTAGGTCCCCAATTCATACTTAACCTACATCAGTATCGGTAATTTGTCATCACCCCTTAGAGCTATCTAATAGCTTTTGCAAAATGATATGGTCCGTCCATCTACCTATACTACTCCCAGTACTGTAGTATCCAAGTGCCCTGGTGGTTTTAGTCTAGTCCTGTAGAGGACAGATGTCCACATCACAGTCTCAGTTGTAATGTCCAAAACTGAATGGACATGGAAGCTGAACTGCCCGGACTTCTACAGAGATGGTCCCCAGGCCCTGGTCAAGCTTGAGGTACATTATTAGAAAAGCATTGCCTGTGCCATACAATCTTCGCAGATGCATGTTTTAAGAAAAGTGGAAACAAAGAAAATTGATTGGGTGTGGAATGATGTTACTGAATCTACTTTTGCCAAGAAACTCAGGATGTGACTAATTTCCAACTTGGGCAGTCATACCTGCACTAGCCCCAATTGAACTAGCATGCTAAAAATAGAAGCATAGCTGATGCAGTGCAAGCAGTGGGACAGGCTAACCACCTGGGTTTCAGACAGGATCATGCTCTGGCAGCTAGCTCGTCCTGCCACTCACACCACCACAGCTACACTTCAATTTTTAGCTACCCTGATCAGTCCTAACACATATGTTTACCCAAGCTCTGGTGTAGACTTACTGTCAGATAGGAAGTTTGAACCTTGTAGATAAATCCACACACCATTAGCTGATTATTCTCCTTTGTGATGCTGGATTTTGTGAGGCTAAGCCCAGAGTGTCACTGTGAACATCTGAATCAAAACCTCTGCTCAGTGTGCAGTGGTGGTCAGAAAAACAAAGACTGCTAGGATGCATAAAAGATGGGGCAGGAAAATATTGAAAATACTATGATGCCATTATATAATGCTTCAATAATTAATGTAATCTGAAGCTAACCAGTTCCTGTTGCACCCACATGATGTATATGAGATTACACGTCACACATTTTGAACAGGTTTTTTTAATTAAATAAACCCAAAAGGCATAGGAATATAGAAATTGATGTAGAAGATCAGACAATAGGTCCATCTAGTCCAATAGTCCACATACAGCACCAGAGGCAGCTGTGCTTATGGATCATTGTTCTAATAAATAAAGCATAAGATGGGGTACTAGCTGATGACTGTAACAGACTACCACATCATTCTAGGGAACAGGATGACTGCCTCTTTATGCACTGATCTACAATGTGTAGGGAAAAAAACTGACTGATCAAGGGGGACTTCAATTTGAGTGATATATTTTCTAGACAATTTCCTAACTCAAAAAGTGTTGCGGCCAACGCAGAGGAATTCTTTATCAAACCTTATCCTAACAGGTGACGAGGAACTGATCACAGAACTAAAAATAAAAGGTAGCTTAGGTACAAGTGATCATGACTTGGTCACATTTATAACATGTACGCAGAATAAACTCTGGAGCTGTAATATATATGCTTGGTGCTTTTATAGGGCTAAAAACAATTATGAGCCAAATCAACTGGGAGGAAGAATATAATCAGAAAAATAGGAATGATAATTGGCAATCATTTAAGAACACCTTACTAGATGCCGAAAAAGCCACTAAGGGGAAAGGCCATACTGGTTTAAAAATGACGTGGTTAGAGGGGAAGTGAAGGCAAATATAAAAAATTATATGAAAGAAAGAGGAAGTTGTTTGTAATGAATACATGCCAGAAGTTGGGAATTATAGAAAACTGATAAGGGACACAAGGAAAAATCTATAATGAGCAGAGTTAAGACAATAAGAAGATTTTTACATTTATTAGGAACAAACAGAATCATAACAATGGTATTAGTGCATTACTAGATGGGAATCGTAGAATCATCAATAATAATAATGCAGAAAAGGGCAGAAGGTTTCAATCAATATTCCTGTTCTGTACTTGGGGAAAAACAGATATAGTCTCATTATATGGCGATAACACTTTTTCCATTCCACTAGTATTTTTGGAGGATGTTAAACAGCAGCTCCTGAAGTTAAAGTTAATTAAATCAGCAGGTCCAGATAATTTGCATCCAAGAATTTTTAAAGAGTTGGCTGAGGAGCTCAGTGAATTTTTAATTTTACTTTTCAATAGGTATTGGAGCACTGGGGAAGTTACACAAGACTGGAGGAAAGCTAATGTTGTATCTATTTTTAAAATAGAGTAAATGAGATCACCTGGGTAATCATAGACCTAGCAATCTGACATTAATTCTGGGCAAGATAATGGAGTAGCTGATAATTAATATAGAATTAAAGGAGGGTAATGTAATTAATGCAAATCAACATGAATTTATGGAAAATAGAACCTGTCAGACTAACCTGATTTTTTTTTTATTAGATTACAAGTTTGGTTGATATAGTTAATAGTGCTGACATAATATACTTAGACTTCTGTAAGGGGTTAGACTTAGTAGCATATGACATGTTGATTAAAAAACTAGAATGATATAAAATTAACAGCACACATTAAATACATTAAAAACTGGCTAACTGATAGGTTTCAAAATGTAACTGTCAATGGGGAATCATTGCGGTTGTGTTTCCAGGGCGGGGAGGGGGCAGAGGTGTCCCACAGAGATCAGTTCTTGGCTCTACACTATTTTTATCAATGACCTAGAAGAAAACATAAAATCATCACTGCATCAGATGGCATAAAAATTGAGGGAGTGGTAAATAATGAAAAGGACAGGTCACTGATTCAGAGTGATCTGGATTATTTGGTAGATTGGGAGCAAGCAAGCTATATGAATTTTAATACAGTTAAATGTAAATGGATGCCATTATATAAACTGTATATGTAATATAAAGGTATGTATCTGGGAACAAAGAATGTAGGCTAAATTTACAGGATGGACGATGCTATTCTGAGAAGCAGTGACTCTGGAAAAGATTTTGGAGTCCTAGTGAATGATCAGCTGAACATGAGCTCCAGGGGCGGCTCCAGGCCCCAGCACGCCAAGCGCATGCTTGGGGCGGCAAGCCATGGGGAACGCTTTGCTGGGGCTGCGAGGGCGGCAGGCAGGCTGCCTTCGGCGGCTTGCCTGCTGAGGGTCCGCTGATCCCGTGGCTTCGGTGGACATCCCACAGGCGTGCCTGTGGGGGGTCCTCCGAAGCCGCGGGGCCAGCAGACCCTCCGCAGGCAAGCCACCGAAGGCAGCCTGCCTGCCGTGCTTGGGGCGGCAAAATCCCTAGAGCTGCCCCTGATGAGCTTTGAGTGTAATAATGTGGCCAAAAAAGCTAATGCAATCCTAGGATGCTTAAACATGTGAATCTTGAGTAAGAGTAGAGACATTATTTTACCTTTGTATTTGGCACCATTGCAACTGCTGCTAGACTACTGTGTCCAGTTCTGGTGCCTTCTCCAAGACAGAGCAAATTATAGGTCTATAAAGAACTTACTGAGGAAAAAAAACTATGAAGAGATGAGTTTTGTATTTAGGACTGAAAGTCATGATGTCCATGGTCATTCTTATCCCTTGCAAAAGCAAGTTCCATAGTCTAGGTGCAGTGCCTCTGAAGGTTCTGTCTCCTTCACTCACAAGCCTTTCCCTGTTGGTTCAATCCTATGAAAAAGAGCTTTAATTGTATTCAATGTGAAGTCAGTGCAGAGGGTGAAGCACCAGGATGATGCACTTACAGTGACCTGTGCTGTGGAACAAATAGGTTGTTGGACTTTTTTCAGGGTACAAGTTGGAAGTTTTTCAGGGTGTTGTGGTTACATTCCTACATGTAAGGCATTGCAATAGTCAAGCCCAGAAGTCAATAATGCTAGATCAGCATGGCCGGGTCTGTATCTGATGAGATGACGCACAATCTTTCTGACAACTTGCAAAAGGAAGTGAACTTTTTTTTGTCACTATGGTTATTTGAGCATCTGACAGCATTGGGAAGAATCCAAAAGGATCCCAAGGACGAATTCTAACTTAATCTAAAGCTTTATGTACTCAGACAGTGAGGGTTGTTAAGGAGAAGGCAAGTTCTTCAAAGAACTTCCCTCTCCTGACCAGCAAGACTTTAGTCTGACTTGCGCTCCACTCTTTGTCCAGGTGCTGAGTTCATGTAAACATTATGAGAACTTGACAATGGTGTTATTTATACTTGCCCTAAAGGAGATGCAGAGAAGACTGCTTTATGTGTATTGGTGGCACCAGCTCTCCTAAAAGCCTCATATAGCTGCTGAATAATAAGAGGGAGAGGACAGCGCCCTTGGACAATAAAGGTAAGATGGCAGAATAGTTCGCATAGCGACTCTTTCGGTTTGGTTCAAGAAGAAGGATGTGACTCATTTCAGGGCATTCCTATTTACCTTGATGGCTTCTTAGAGGCAGGACAAGAATATTTTGTTATCTACGTGAAATGTCAGCAGGATGAGTATCAGTACTTCTGCAAGACCACCTTTCCTCTTCCAAACAAACAGAGCTATGACTGCATTTTAGATCACTAATAATTTGAAATGGCTAGCTGGAGTATTTCAGGTACAGTTAAATTGTGAAAAGAAACTATATTTATTCAAGCCTCAGCTAATAATTCTATCATTCAGCTTCAACTCTAGCTTTAACTCTGTCTCTGCAGCCACATAATCACACTTCAATTTTACACTCCAAAACAATAAATAAAGGTCAAAGGCGCACTGACACACAGTAATTATCAGGATTGAGTTTGCAAAGCGCAATGCAAAAGCAGGATCCACTGCAGTTGGTTCTTATAGAGAAAAATAGAAAATCAGAAACGCACAGAAAAAAAATGAAGATTACTATTAGGATGTGCACGCCTTGCATCATTTGTACCATATATCTCTGCACCTTTTGTGTTGCTCTTTATCCTTTCCTGGAATTAAATTAGCTTTCAGTCTTTTTCTTTTTTTTTATTTTTTATTTTTTATTTTTTTTTACATTTGATCTTATTTAAATCAGCCCCTTAGCAGGTTGGCTGTATTCTTGAAAACCTAGCCCAGCTTGCAGATGTCTGTCTGTGCAGCCACATGGCAGAACCAGGCTTTGGGAATCCCTGGAGCCTAGCATAGGACCAGGAACTTCTAGGTACTAGTTCCAAAAATCCATATCCCTTTCCAGTTCATTACAAACGCCTATTGTTTGCCATATTTATCTGCCATCACTGCTGTTTGTTAGCAAATGGAAAAGGAAATGCCAGGACTAAATTTCAGCCTGCCTCCAGAATAGTGGAAAGGGGCTACAGGAATTGAATGACAGATGGTCTTTGAATGATATACAGAACCTCTGCCCTGGGGCCTGCTTTGGAGGAGCTGTTTTGGTTGTTGCTCATAAGAGTGGGAAGTTGTTGTGTGATATGTGATTATTCCATAATAATTTTAATTATTTTGCCTGTTTTCAAACAATAATCTCAGCCTTTTTTAATTTTTACACTCACTGAGTTGAGACACGAGCATTCTTTTCTCTGTGTTAGCAGGGATTAAAAATCAAGCCCTGTATCCCTTCCCATTTTTCAAATAATCCATGTTTAAATAAATTACCTCCGTCTGGAAAAGTGAGTTACAGGGCATTCTCCTGGCATTCACAGTGGCAAGGAAAAAAGGAGGGGAGAGGGAGCGAAGCTTTATTGTGTTTTCTAGCATGAGATGGTCACTGTAACAAGTTTCAAGAAGAGGCTGCTCTTTAACTCTTCTTCCTCAGCACTGAGAGCACAGCTCTGGGAGGCTCATTTACATGCATATGGGTATCTGATTGGATCTGTTCAAAGGTACAGTAGGAGTCAGTCAGATTGCATATGATGTGCATATAAATGAAGTTCCCAAAGTCGGGTGTGATGCTTCAGGAGAGACAGGGAAAATATGCTTTTTCTGCTTCATCCAAAGTCCATGGAAACTTGGAGATGTTTTTTAACCGGCTACAGATAAGCAAAAGTGCAAGATACATTCCCCCACCCACCTATCCCCATCTTCAGAATTTAAATTGGATACCAAATGCAACTCATCGCCGAAACTCCACCTAGATAACTAGGTTATCTCTGTACTGGCAGAACACAGGTTGTTTGGTTTACAGGACTACTTCATACCCCAGTGAAGTCACTGGATTTAATTCCTTTGCAGCATGAGCAGTATACGAGACATGCCAATGCTGCTGCCTGCTGTGTTGTCCCCCTGGCTAATACCACCCCACCTCTGACAAACGGGAAGACCAGCAATCTTTTCTTGCTAGCATATGGGCTGCAATGAATCCTATTCCCAGCAGAAGCCATAAATACATTAATATTCTAGTTATGGTCTATTCACTGAGCACTTCAGTGCATGACTGCCACTGGCGTTTGTTTCTCACATTCAGTTCACAAGTCCAGGAAAGGCTGTGGCTAACTCTAAGTGTGCAGGCAACACAGACATAAAATGAGACAACGTGGGTGAGGTAATATCTTTTATTGGACCAACTTCTGATGGTGAAAGAGACACTTTCAAACTACACAGAGGTCTTCAGGTCTGGGAAAGATACTCAGAGTGTTACTGCTAAATACAAGGTGGAACAAATTGTTTAGCATAGGAGTTAGCACATATTCTAAGGGACCGTTCAAGGTGAAGTGGTCTGTTAACACCCCTGCAGTCACAGGACAAAGAATTGAGATTATTGGGTTACCAATTTATTTCTGAGGGAATTCTGCACCAAAAAAATTAAAAATTCTGCACACAATATTTTCAAATTTTGCACATTTTATTGGTCAATAAATAAATGTGGTTCCAGCATAGCAGTGGGGAGCACAGGCCACTGACTGCATTGAGGTGAGAGATCACCCTAAAGCCCCCATCTCCCCCAGTACAAGGACTCAGCAGTGAGGCTGCACCTGACCCTGACACAGTATAAGGGCTGGGCTTGCCCCAGAAACATCCTAGGGACCTTCCCCTCTGCGCCAGGTGCACCAGGAGCAGGTGGGCAGCCTCAGCCCATCAGGATCCAAGTGTGGGGTGAGAGGTTTGTGGGAGGGGGACTCAGTGGGAGATCTGGACGCACAGGGGCTCATTGGGGGCTTCTGGTGCAGGGACAATGGGATTCTGCAGGGGATCCAGGGGAAGGTGGTTGGGGCTCAGTAGGAAGGTCTGGGTGTGCGGGGCTGAATAGAATGGGTGCCAGAGAAGAGGAGCTTGATGGGGGGGTTCAGGGTGGCAGGTGGAGCCCCCCTTAGGGGAGGCTAGCCCTCGGTTCCACCCCTTCCGTCCCCCTCTCCAGATCCCCTTGCCCCCTCACCACCCCATGACCCTCGCCCCCCTGCATTCCCTCAGCACCCGGAGCCCAGAGCCCCTGGGCCTCCCTCTGCAGCTGGAACCCTGGGACCCTCTGCCCTCCCTTGCAGCCTGAACCCTCCCCTTCCATGGCCAGAACCCCGAGATCTCTCCATGGCCAGAGTCCCTGTTACAATGTATCAATGTGGGGTGGGGGAGAAAAGAAAGATGTTATGGACCCCTGCTAAGAAATCACAGGTATGGCTGTCCCTGAATTAGGATCTAGCACCTAATTGATCTCAATGCAAATAAGGCTATGGGACAAGAAAAGGTAAACTGAAAAAGTACTTTATTTAACATAAGGTAAGTATATGGACAAAATATTTCAGTGGCTTGCATGGGCATAGACTATCAGGGTTGGAAGGGCCCTCATCTAGTCCAACCTTTTGCTCAGTGCAGGACCAATTCCCAACTAAAACCCCAAATGGCCCCCTTAAGGGTTGAACTCACAAGCCTGGGTTTAGCAGGCCAGTGCTCAAACCACTGAGCTATCCCTCCCCCCATTGGAGCCCAGAACCCTCTCCCTCTACAAATGAAAGACAGAGGTACTTATATTTTACAGATCAAAGTTCGTCTGATCATCTGCCTCAGCCTCGAGATGTTGGATCCGAACCTACCAATGAGCTTGGGAATGATAGGTGGTGCAGGAGGGACTCGGACCTTTGATGACTACTGGATCAGGCTCAGGATCACTTTTCAGGTAAGTAGCTGTGGTGGTATCTCTCAGAGATCTTCCAGCAGTTCTTGATCCTACAACACGAACACAAGCTGCCACTAGGGAGGCCAGCACCCTAGAGCCGAGGGCGGCGGGGGGGGCGCTTTTATATCCTCTACTCTCTAGACAGATTAGTGATTACCTGACCAGATCTTTTCCCGCCTTTCCACAAAAGAGCACCAAACTCAAACGAAAGGGCGTCAAAGTTCCAAAGAGAAGGGTAGCCAGTATGGCTGCCAAACAACTACTGGACACCATTCAAGATGGCCATTTTAACAAATTTTTGACATTACCATTTCCCAGGTAAATAATACAAGATATCACATAGACATAAATCAGAGCATGCATATTAAAACATATTAAAGCATAAATATATGAATAATGCTTTAAACCTCGAGACCCCCTGCCGACTCTCCCCCTGCAGCCATAGGAGCCTTGGGCCAGCCTGTGCAGCCCTCTTTAAGCTGCTCAGAGGAGCCCCGGACTGGCCGGAGCCCCCACAGCTGTGCCTCCCCTCTGTAGACCCCAAGCTACCCTGCAAAAATTCAAAAGCTCATCTCTTCTTCTGTCTTCCAGAAGAAGAACTTGAGCTTTTTCTATGCCCCATGCAGGTGCTGGGCGGCTGAGGAGGTGGTATGTGTTACTCAGCATCCTGGGTTCATCAATAATCTCCCTGTAGTCCAGGGAGATTACTAATGGACCCAGAAAGCTGAACAACACATACTGCCACCTCAGCTGCCCCGGAACCTGTGTAGGACATAATAAAAAGAAAAATTTCCCCCCACCAAATCTGCAAGTGGGGTCCCATGGCAGTGGCTGCTCTAGGGGAGGCAGAGCCTCCTCTTGCCTATTATATCTGCTGCCCGTAGTGGGGGTCCAAGGTGCGGCTGGTGGGGATCAGTGGGGTGGGGATCTTGGTGTGGGGGGCTTATCAGAGGGGTCCAGGTGTATGGTGGTAGGGCTTGTCTGGGTGAGGGTTTGATGGACCTACTTAACGGGGGAGCCCCAGCTGCTGCTGACAAGACACTGCAAACCAGGCTCCCACTTTCCTCCACGATTACCCCGTCCCCTTTTCTTTGCCATCGCCTTCTTCTCAGTCCCACATTCCCCTCCCCCTTCCCTACTCCACCCCCTTCCTTCCCCACTGCCTCTTTCCCCCACCCAACCCTCTTCCTTCATTTTCCCCACCCCCCCCTTACCCAGTCCCATCATGGGCACTCACTTGTGCACAGAAAACAGGAAGGCTCCCAGCACACAGAAGGGGATCATGATTGATACTAGGACCCAGGCGGCAGCATTCAGCTGCAGAATCAGCAGAGCAGAGAGGCAGCCTCCTTCAGCTGGGCAGCTCTGTGTTTGCAGAAATGAGAAGGGGGCAGTTGCATGTAACCTTGTGAGCCCTCCCCCCCATGCCTTACTTCTATTTAAACTGAGCCCATGGTCACTCCGCCCTCCCCCCACACACATGCGGCTTCCCTGCCATTTTCTGCAGGAAAGCACAGGAATTCTGCAGGAGCATTTTCTGCAGGCACGCAGAATCCTCCCTGGAGTACCAATTGTTGTAATAAGCCATAGATCCAGTGTTTTTATTAAACCAAGATTTGTATTGTCTATCAATGTTATAAATGTTAGCTCCCATCCTCAACTTTTGAAGGTGTTGTACAAGTTCCCTTTGAGGATGAGGATGGAAAGGTCAGATACAGAGTAATCATTTTCTGAAACTGTTCACCCACAGGTGATAGGGTGTTTGTGTCATCATTTTTCTGAGAGAGTTCATTCAGGAGCATAGTGATTGTATGGTTTTACCCACAGAGTTGTTACTGGGGCATTTAGTGCCCTGGATGAGGTACACCACATGTGATAGGCATGCATAACAGTAGGCTCAGTTTTCAACAGCTTAAAAATTATACTTGACATGACTGAGAACTGCTGGACTATCAAAGTTCTCTTTGTTCAAACTGCTCCTTAAAACACACATCCTCCATGCATCTTTCCATGAGAAATCCACCATCAAAAAAAAAACAACCTTTTAGAGGACTATGTACACCAGTTAGGAATCATACCTCTCAGTCCATGGTGATCCAGTGTTTCATTTGTGTCTGAACCAGATTGTTTATCTGGGTTAGACTGTAAACTTCTTTTCCTTCTCTACCTTTTGTTAAGCACAATAACCGTGCTCAGTAATAAGCAGAATCACTCAAAAGAAGGAAACAAAATGACAATTTTTTGTTAAAATGTTGCTGACCAGTTCTGATAAGTCATATATATACTGAACCAGGTTAGATGAAACAACTCTGCCTACATGTAGGAGATGCCACTAAATAACAATGTGATCCAGTGGTTAGGCCACTAGCCTAGAATTTGAGGGAGCTGCATTCAAGTCTCCACTCCACCAGACACTCCCTCTGTCATGTTAAGCAAGTGACTTTAGCCTCTCTGTGCTTCAGTTCTATAGCTGTAAAATGAGGGGATTCACAAGGGTGATGTGAGGAGAAACACAGTAAAATTGGGAGTCACACAGATACTGTGGCATTGGAGAACATATAAGTACCTAAAATAGATTCTCAATCCTGTGCCATACAGGCTTTTGAAAAACATCATCAGTATCTGTCCTGCCTACTTAGACAGCAACAGCAAAGTGTCTTGCGTTTCCCTTGTCTCAAATTAGCTGATCAGCATAACTTATAAAATAAGGCACTGAGCCTGTGTGACTAACAATGGTTGTTACAAAAGAGAAAGACAAAGCTCATGTAAGGTAAACTACAGACAGAGGATTCCTACGTATAATTCAAGGGACATATTCTGTAACGTTTGCAGCTTTATTATAATCAAATCTTAGGCATCTCTCTGTAGAGAAAGAGTCCAATTCATCCCGTAGTTAATACCCAATTGAAATTCAGATTACTCCCCTCACATCAGTAGCGAGTGCCTAGGAAATATAGTCCAACTGTCCATAGGGAATACACACCAGTGATGAAATCTAGCCAGTCCCTGCAGGGTTCTGTTACACCAGAGGAAAACTCAGAGAGCATTTATTCACCGGGGGTCGGGGGGCGGTGAGGTAGAGAAAGATTCACAGTATTCCTCAGCACTCACCATTGCAGATAGACTTGAAGAAACAGTATAGACAGTGATGATGATGCTCTGGTAAACAGCAATAGCCCCTCAAAGTCATAAAAGGTTCAAAATCCTTAAAGCAACAGTGTATATCTCCACAAGAATAATTTCCAAGTAATTTTTGAAATTGAATACAAAAGCTTTACCTACCCAAACCTGTGTTTCAGGTGTCATCTTTTCACGTGACACAACACATGATATTAACACTTAGGAAGGTATCATTAAAGTGAATTAGCAGCTGCATTCACTGCACTGCTTTAGGTATTACCAAGTGATATTATCAGTCATCAAAGGGGGGAAAACAGCCTGGAACTTAGGGGAATACAAGAGAAATGGATTTTCAATTCTAATGTTTTAAAATAATTGTTTTCATAACTTGTGGATGTTTCCTATTCCTGGTTTGGAATCTAAACAACTTGTCTTCTCCTTTCTCTCTAAATTATGTTTTTAACTCCAAAACTAAAATCTATAGCAAGCAGAGCAGCGGTCATGTCTAAATGTTAACCATTGGAGCCTTTTTCCAAGACAAGGAAAAATAAGAGGACTAGATGACACACAGGACTAGTAATGGAATCAGATCCTTCTACTTCTAAATCACTTGCAAAATATGATGCATATCAGTAGTGACTGAAAAGTTATTACCATCCCCTGGCTATTCAGCCTCCTGCTATATGTGCAATGAGTTTTGAGGTCTCAGTGTCAAATCATCCACACCTCAAAATCCTGCACCAAACTGGGTCCTGGGATAGGGGTTGTTATAAAATTGGATGGGTGGGGTTCTGTGGCCTGCCTTGTGCAGGAGGTCAGACTAGATGATCAGATTGGTCCCTTCTGGTCTATGAGTCTATGAGTTCCAACATAGTGGTTAAGGATTTACTGGGCATGGAGACCGAATACCCTAAACCCTAGAGTTGTTTACTTCTGATTAGTATTGAGGCAATTGACATGGCAGTGAATGGAACCTTGAATGGCTGCAGCTCATCTAGTGTTGTCTTCTATGATTAGGGACATCAGTCTTTATGTTTGCCCATTTGATGTGACCTGCCACGGTCCCTGGTTATTTTTCCTTTGTCCCTCAAAAATCCCCCTTCATTTTGCCAGGATTCATATAGGTTAGCAACTTTCAGAAACACTAAATTCAGATGCCAAATAAAAACTGAACGAAACTACACAAGGTTTCATGCAACTGAAACATCACGTTTGCTTCTGCACTACCTGGCAGAGCATAAAATAAAAGAACCCACAATTTTGCTTGGTTGGATTCATTTAGGAGCCTCTTTAGTGACATGTCTTCTAGGAGGAGGAGAACTTCTATGCAGTGATCAATATTAAAACCTTCAGAACTGCCTTACCAATTAATTAATACTATCACTTTATGCACAATACTCTCTATTAGTAGTATAGGAAATGTGTATATCCTGATGCAACACTGTCACATTCTGGTTCTGGGGTGCAATCCAAACCAGTATGGAGTTGTGTCACCACTTGCCCTGCAACCTTGGGTGCCTTACAAATGCTTTGCTGCTACAGCTCCCAGACTGGGAGGCTCACAGCCATCCTACAAGTTTGCAGATTACACCCTGAGGGTCTATGTGCTAGACAGCCTGGATTCAGCAGCTCTGACCCCTGCAGCCTGTCTACAGTCCCACTCTGTTTCCGCCAGCCTTGTTTACACCAGCAAGATGATCCCAACAAACTCCCAGTCCCAAATTTTGCCAAAACTGTGTACCTTGAAGCATCTAGCCCCTGCTGGACAGCTCAGGAAAATAATAAGGTGTGTTACTCCTTCAAAGGGACAAAAACATTATATGTTTAACTTAACTGGGTTAGACACATTCTTCCTTTCAAACATAACACTAGCTGGTAAACAGCAATAGCCCCTCAAAGTCACAAAAGGTTCAAAATCCTTAAAGCAACAGTGTATATCTCCACAAGAATAATTTATTGTAAAAATAAAGCAAATTTATTAACAAAATAAACCTATGAATAAGTGAGTTCAAACATAGGGAACAAAGTTAGAAAGATTTACAAACAAAAGTGAAACCACACATCTAGAAGTCTAAAACTTACTTGGGCAAGGTACAAGCTCTGTTCAAGATGGTTTCTCTCACCAGTCATTCCTCTTCCCAGCCCTAGTTGGACATTCCACGGTAGTACAAGTGAAAGATCTTTGCCTTAGCAGTCTTCTCAGCTATATCCAGAACTTCAACCCCCCCATCCCTTGGCTGAAGGGCCCATCTTTTTCAGCTTACATGAGTTTTGTTCCCTTGTGTCTGTCTAGTGATGGACACCAAAGATGGCTTCTGTCTTTACTTATTGCTTCCAAAGTTCAATGACCTTGCTTCAAGAGGCAGGATGACCTTATGACATTTTTTCATTTCTTGTGGGTTTCCCATCCCCCCTCTACATAAATGGTGCTACCTTTGTTTTGATTCTACCGTGCTTAATTTACATAGGAGACAGGCAAATAGCTGTGACTTTCCCTTCTGTCTGGAAGAGAGCAGACGGTAAATTAGCCTAATATCAGTGAGTATCCATAATGCCTTATATAGTGTTAATACATACATTTTATTATACTAATGTGTTATTAGATTTCAATGATATATTACATATCACTTTTCGAATAGATATAACATCAGTGTGTGAAGTGTAGTGAGTTTGCCAGGCCTGACGAGAGCTCCTGACAGAGTAGTGAACCCAAATGGGATTCTGTGTCATGAACACCGACTTGCAAAGTCAATATGATAAAAATATTAATGGAAACCATCATATATAGCAGTAAATTCATATTAAAGTTTTGGATAGTTAAGTATATATCTAGCTCTAAGCATTAATATTAGTAATTTATTATTATTATTAACTATAAGCAAATCTTATACTTTATTTAGGTTCTTATGCCACATCCATCACCATGATAGCGGTATGCTCTGCAAAAGTGGGTATTATCCTCATATGAGGAACAGAGATGAAGGGTTAAATTTTCAGAAGTGCCTAAGACCCAGAATTTTAAAGGTATTTAGGCATTGCAGGGCTCAGCTTTGCAATACTTAACTGACTTAGACTCCTAAATCTCATTTTCAAAAGGGATTCAGGTTCATTTGACAGTCAAATGCTGCAATCCTGACCACAGCAATGCCTAAATAACTTTATGAATCTGGGCCTACATGACTTAGGAACTTAAGTTCTATTTCCAAAAGTGTGTAAATCACTTTTGAAAATAGGAGTTAGGCACTTCTGAAAATGTACACCTAACTGACTTTTATTCAAGGTCACATAGTGAGTTAGAGATAGAGCTGGAAATAAAACAAAAGTAAAAAAGTTAGTGTCGCATTATGCTATTAATTATCCTTTGTGCATACACCATGTTACATAGTTAGTGATTAAATGCTTTGGCTTCATTCAGTTGCCATTCTGTAATGCAGCTGCTCAGTGATTTTGCAGTCTCTTCCCTTAGTGAAACAAGTTAGCTCACAGAATTTTTGCATATTTCTGAAAAAATTAGTTCAGTATATCTTACATAATGTTGTTCCTTGGAGCCAAGAAGTGAGTGAGAGCAACATGAATGTCCTAAGGGTTTTACTAAGGAACTTCAGTGGAGTGGAAAGCCAGAGATCGACAGAGGTCTCACAGTAAGAGTTGTTTTGCCATGCCTTCGAGCAGAGCCCTAAACTGGATAGAAAGCAAAATATCAGATTTTTTTGTAAAGATCCCAATACTTTGGAAGCTACGTTAGACAGCCATGATTTTAAAACAACTTTTTCTGCAGACTGAACTTGAAGATTTAACTTCTTATGTCCAACAGTGACATTTAATTCATAGTTGTCATGGGTTTTATAGAACTATTCTGAAAATTGATTTAAGGCCCAGAAAAATATTGTAATCTGACAACTATTTATGGGCCTGATCCTGAGCTCCTCTCCCAAGTCAATGAGGGGCTGCTTGTCTAAGAACTGGAGAATAATGTCCTTGCTGAAATTACATATCACTTTTTGATATTCATTCGATGATGATTATTTTGATTTCAATAATCAATTATTTTCATATTTTCAATAATAAGTATTTTGTTCTCTGAAGTCTGGAAATTGTGTTCTCACATTTCTTGCAAATACATCACTACATTTTCTCTTGTGAATCAAAGCAAAAAGTTTCTCTCTGAAAGCAAAGGTGTTAAATATGAGCTGTGCTTGGCCCCTTCTCTGTACTGGCTGGCAGGGTGAAGACATGTTATTCTCTCTCCAATTTTTCAAACATACACACACTTTCATAAAGAAACCCAAAAGATGCATCCTGGTATTTTCTGAGGGATCCAAGGAAGTTAAATGCCCATTGAATTCAAAGGAAAATGGGCACTAACTCCTTTAATCTCCTTGGAAAATCTAAAAGGAGTATTTGCTCAGTCCATCCAGTAGTAGTACAGAATAATGTACCCTTAATCTGAGCATCAGAATCTGATATTCCAACTCACTTTGAGTAGCGCCTTATACAATGAATTGTAGTGAGGTACTATTCAACATCAATAAAGATACTAATATTTAAACATTCAATTTTCTTCCTTATTTAACCCACTCTTTCACTCAAAAATATACTTATATCTGTGCATTATGCATCACAGGACACCCTAATTCTTGCTTACAATACTCATTAGTTATTTAAATCAATGGTATTGGTTTCAGATTTAAACATATATATTGTAAAAGACAAAACCCACTACATATATTTACATACATGTCATACACATGACCAAATGTAAAAACAGCAAAACTTAACATAATATTTGTGTTACAACCCTTGTAAAACTATACCTAACGCTGTAATTTAACAGTAAGCTTATGGGAAAACAAGGATTTAAAAAGTCAAAACACACACAAACAGTTCTCCAGCAATTCTATGCAGAGATATATTACATAAAACAAAAAGCAAATTATAATGCTAGCACTCAATAATTCCTGAAACAGCATCTCTCTTGTTAACTGCAGTAGTAGAAAGGATTCAGTGAAATTTCAGTAATCATTAATAACATATGCAAAGAGGATAATTCTGTGAGCACAAAGAACTCATCTGCACTGCACATTCGACTGTGTCCCTGGATGTGATTACAAATACAATTTCGAAGTGGCAGAATTCCCTTAAGCATGTCCCTAAACACAGCTAAAGCCTTGGTTGAGTTTCCACATACTGGTATCACTGTTCAATTTTGTGTGTCGTATAGATAATCCCTGTTCATTTCAGTGGTCCATGTCACATGCATCATCATCCACTTGAGCTCCATTGACCAGACTAATGGCAACAGAGGGGACAAAGATGCAGGTCTTTGTCATACTGTGAGTACAATGGCTTTTATAACTAACTTTGCTTGATGTGCTTGCATTTAACTCAGTAAGCAGCTTGTAAACATAATTTTTATTTTAACGAGCATCATTTCTACAAGATAATAATAGAGTGGCTTTCATTTAAATATCATGGATCAGCAGCAACATGGTGGATGCCAATGAAATATGAAAACTAATAATATTCACATCATAGTGCTTGTCTACCTGGGGAAAATTACCAGCATCACTATACTGATATTCTTCTGTCATTATTCCAGTATGACTCTTTGTGGGGACAGTCCTAATCCAGAATAAGAGTGCTTTCTGTGTAATGTATACCACCTTCAAAGAGATATAAATTAAGCCAGAAAATGGCACTCTTATTCCATAAGAAGAGCATCCACACAGGGAGTTTTATCAGTGTAATGATAGTGGTATAGTTATGACAATCTGTTTCCCCATGTAGACAAACCCTTAGCAGTTTGGTCATATTCCCATATACTCTAGCATCGTTAATAATATTTGACCCAGCTAAGAAGAAAAACATTGAAATTATCCTAAATATAGATGTTTAGTGGCAAAGTTGTGAGAATTTAAAGGCTTTAAATATTCAATATTTTAAATAAATCTTTTTTATATTCCCATTGATTTAGGTCATCTTCAGTAGAGTAGCATGAACAAAAGGAAGTCAGGAACTGTCTAAAAACATTATTGTCTAAAAACCACCACATTTACAAATACTTGTAAATTCTGTAGGTATTTTGCAATGGGATTTGTCAATGTATTCGTTGTTTCTGCACATGACTGGGAGAATAGAAGGTAATGATTTAGAATTTTTGCTGACAACTGGCTAATTACAACATTCTACATATCCAGTTCTGAGCTCCTGATTTTTTATTGTCACATCATTCTTTTAGCTGACACATATATCTTCAGGTAAGATGGCGACTGTGTTACAATTTCATATAATATTCTGTGGATCCACCAACAGGAGAGGGGCTCTAGGAATCCTACAATAATAAGCACTCCACCTTCACTCTCCAAAATCAGTTACAGTAGGTCAGCTATTTTATGCAATAACCCAGAAAGTAAAAGTGCTGGGGACATTGCCCTTGGTATTTTGCAGTAAATTCTAATAGATTCACCTCATCTTTGTTATGGCAGATCACATTATTACCAAGACATGGACCTCTGCAGCAAGTATTTAGGATTACAATAAACTTTCCAACAATCTTTGTGCTAGCCACCCCATTTGGCAGAGTTTTCTAGCTCTTTTTAAAATTATGCCTTTCTATAAACAAATGTTTTCTTTTTAAAAAGATCAGAAAAATAACAATACTGCAACAGATGAAGTATTGATATGAGAAAAGCAATTTGAGACACTTCATATCTTAGAGAGCAACTCAGTAGAAAAGCTCTTTACCATGAGAGTTTAGATTGAAACAACATCAAACATTTAACAATACTCCCTCAGAAAAACAGGTCTTTCATATTGCTACATGTAGAGTATGTCCTCAGTGAAACACAAAGTCATGAAAAAAAATCAGAAACTTTTTTGATTACAGTTCATCAAATAAAGTGATTAAGATTTCATAAACTACTCCAAGTCTTTTTGATGTCTGATGTTTCATTAAAATGCCTCTGCCTCTGTGTCCCAGAGTTAATGTGGTGGGGAAACAAAGCTAAGAGAGAAGGATTTAGGGACGTTTTGTAATGTAATAGTTTGAGAGAGTGACTTTAAAATATAATTAAGACATCTGAAGTATATTTACAGCAACTCAGGGGATAAACTAAAAATCACCAGTTATTAAAAATGATGTGTAAATAAATAAATAAATAAATAATCAATCTAATGTGATGGGACTAGAGCATTTATTGTGGTATGTTTGAATGTTTCTAGAAGATCAAAAGATAACTCACTAGAGAAGATGCAGAATAAATCTGAGGTATTATGACAATCAGCATGGTATTTCATTTCAGCCCGTAAAAACTGTTTGAGAAGAGTTTATTTAGTTCTCTTATTGCCATTCGAAAACCCAGCCTTTTGCAAGCCAAACACTCCCACATAAGGCAAACAGCCTAAAAGGTTTTGCTAGGAGATAGTCTTGTGGTGAAAGCACAGGACTGGAAGTCAGATGATTGAGCTTATATTCCTAGTTGTGTCCCACACTTTCCGTGCATCCTTGGGGAAGTCACTTACAGCACTTTCTCAAAAGACGCCACTGATTTTTAATCTCCAGCTTGACATTCCTAGGATATGATTATCGGAAATGCTCAGCACCCACAGCTCCCAGTGAAATTAAGGAGTAATGACTGGAATCAGAGACCAAAGTTTACAGAAAGATTCCCATCAATTTCAAATCTGGCCTTAACTTGAGTAAGGAGGCTGAACTATCCTCCCAGGCATAGGAGGTGGTCCTTTCTAGATCATCTTCGAGGCATACTGGCAGACCACTACCATTGTGCTAATTCTGTTCTGTTTTTTTAAATAAAAGGCTTCTGCCTCCAGTGGCTTCAATCCAGCCCATTTCAGAAGCAGTAAAATTGAGGGTGAAGTTTTTTTAAATTGTTTTTAATAATGTTTCCTGGTTGCTCTTTGATAATACCGGTTTTGTTCTCAAGCCTTTTTTCAGTGATTTATAATAGAGGTAGGAGGGAGAAAATATTTCCCGGGGGGGAAAAATCTGTATTAGCAAAAGAGGGTTTCATGCAACTATAATTCCATTTAGATCCCTGTCAGTGACAGACGGAATTTACTTAAAGATATTTTCTGTGCTTTACAGTTACTCATTCATGCAAATAAAGATAGCCCTTGAAGCCAAGTCACCTTGCCCTTTCAATCATCAACCTTGCCCTCTTTGGCTCTGGGAGGAATGCTAAATTAAAATCTCTCCGCACTGGCAGAGGTGGGCTTTTTGATATAAAGTGAGAATAATTATTCAGACATATGTTTACAACTGCAAGGTTATATTTTGCTGAAGATTTTTTTTAAGTGAAAACTGAGTTGCTAATGAGTTTTTTGCTTAATGACTGCATAGGCATAGGTGTGTGAGACTAGGAATGCTCACAAATATCCCCTCTTTCATTTCACCTCATGAAAGTTTTGTTTATTTTATTTCTTAATAAAAAAAAGTACTCACATTTTTCAGTGCAGGAGAAAAATCAGTCAATATTGGTAGGGTATATTTGTGTATAGAAAAAAGGTTGCAAATGTCTCTAGCTTTTACCGCTGAAGAAAAGACCACTGGAAGAACATAACCATGGTATTAAGAAGAGTTCAACGGAGGGCTTAAAAGAATATTTAAAATAGCTTTACAGCATTGAAAATTAGCTTAAAAGAAGACAAATGCAAATACAAAATGAGAAATGCCTAGCTAGAATTTACAAATCCTTTCATAACGAAAATAGATCCAGACTTCAATTTTTGAGCCATAAAGCTCCTGAAGCAACTGGGGAGAATAGAAGAACCAGAAGGAGAAAATTCTAAAATGGAAGAAAAATCTGCATTTGATGTTTTACTGGCACTCATGTTGCATAACCCTTGCAGCAACAGATAGTGCCATACAAAATAAAACATTCCAACAATTGAGAAGATTTTGCTCCAACTATTAAAATCTTGGGAAGCAATGCATCTAAAGAAACTAATAGGTGATGGTACTCTTGAAACACCTTTAACCATCCTCCCACTTTTTATTTAGGTATACTTTTGCCTCACATGACAGGCTCTGAAACAGCAGTGGCCTGTGACGTTAACAACATAATCTGTAACCGCATAGATCACTGTTGCAACCACTGTCTTATATTTGCAGTAAATATTGTACAAAGGTTGTCATGTGAGGTGTCTATGGGAAGGTTATGGTTTGCTGGGTATGATTATACTATCTGTATGTGTGTATCATTTTCATAGTTAAAGTTATGAATATTGGCTCTGTACTTGTATCTCAGTGTGTTTTGATTCTGAAGTAGCCTTAGTAAAGCATTTGGTCAGCTTCTTGAGAAAAGAATTTGCAAATTAAGTGCCCAATCAAGAAACACTCAACTGACAAGGGATCTTGGAAGACTCCACTCCGCATAAGATGTCTTCCTCGAAACGTACAAGGTAGCATGGGAGCAATGGCTGCCACGTGTAAAGAACTGAGTCATGCATGCACATGTGACTTGCCCATGTGACTCCAAACTCCATTTTGCTATAATTTTCCATATTAAGAACAAAGAGGTGTCCTACCGCCTGGAAGAGAGACTATAAAAGGCAGCTGCCTCACCTCCATCTGGTCTTCAATCCTGCTTCTTACCTCTGGAGGGACTTTGCTACGAATGGAAGCTCTATACAATGGACTGATGACCCATCCCAGCTGTGGATGTACTCCAGAGACTTGATTTGAACCTGCAGTTTATTCCATCACTGCTACAAACCTGAACCAAGAACTTTGCCATTACTGTATGTAATTGATTCAATTTAACTAATTTTGGCTCTCATCTATATCTTTTTCCTTATATGAAGAAACCTTTAGATTTTAGATTGTAAAGGATCTTATTTGTGAATAAGATCTAATTTGTCTATTGACCTGGGTCTGGGGCTTAGTCCTTTAGGATCAAGAGAACCTCTTTTTTCTTTTACTGTGGTATTGGTTTTCATAATCATTTGTCCCCATAACAAGTGGCACTTACTGGGATACTGGGGTGGAGATACTGGGAAACTGGAGTGTCTAAGGGAATTGCTTGTGTGACTTATGGTTAGCCAGTGGGGTAAAACCAAAGTCTCTGTTTGGCTGGTTTGGTTTACCTTGGTGTGCATAGAAACCCCAGCCTTGGACTATAACTGCCCTGCTCTAAGCAATTTGTCCTGAACTGACACTGTGTTGGGTCCCGCCAAAACCAGCATCGTTACATGGCCACAGTATTTCAGGCTATCCATTTCCACCTCAACAGCTGGAAGATAAGTACAGTAAATAAGAAAAGCAGTGCACTCTGATTCTTGTCCTTTTCTTTTGTAAGTACAATAACTAACTGCCCTCAGAAAAAAATCAAGTACAGCTAGATCAATGATTCTCCACTTTTATCATACCACAAGATCATATTATGCCATAAAAATATCTTTGGCAGCCTTGTCTCTTGGAGTTATAAAGAAAGGGAGAGTGGTCATGACCCCCAAAGTTGTGAACAAACTGGAAATTTAAAAAAAAATGGAAAGGGTTCAGAAAAGAGCTACAAAAATGATTTAAGGCCTGGAAAACCAGCCATATAGTGAGAAACTAAAAAAGCTCAGTCAAATTACTGTAATTTATCCACAAGGATAAGAGATGACTTGATCATGGTCTACAAATATCTTTGTAGGGGAAGAGACTTCTGATGGTAGAAGGCTCCTTAATCTAGCAGAAAAAAGGCACAATATGATCCAATAGTAGATTAGATTAGATTAGATTAGAATAGAATAGTAGATTAGAATAGAATAGTAGATTAGAAACTAATCACATTTTTTTTTAACCGTGAGGGTAATTAAACATTAGAATAACATGATGGATAGGGATGTGGTGGATTCTCCATCACTTAAGGTCTTTAAAGCAAGACAGGTTATCTTTCTAAAAGGTACGTTACAGCGAAAACAGAAGCTTTATTTATCCACAAGGGTAAGAGAGGACTTGATTATGGTCTACAAATATCTTTGTGGGGGAAGAGATTTCAAATGGTAGAAGGCTCCTTAATCTAGCAGAAAAAAGGCACAATACGATCCAATAGTAGATTAGATTAGATTAGAATAGAACAGTAGATTAGAAACTAGTCACATTGTTTTTTTAACCATCAGGGTAATTAAACATTAAAACAACATGGAGAATCCACCACATCCCTATCCATCATCACTTAAGGTCTTTAAAGCAAGACAGGTTATCTTTCTAAAAGGTACGTTACAGCGCAAACAGAAGCTATGGGCCCAATGAAGAAAATTACTGAGTGAGGTTCTATCGCCTCTGTTATGAAGGAGGCTAGATTAGATTAATTTAATGGTCTCCTCTGGCCATAAAATCTGTGTTCCCATGAGATTGATTATGAAAGTAGTGAGATACTCAAATGACTCCATGGAAAATATTTTCAAGCTACAGGGCCTGCAGGCAGTGACATTTCGCCTGAAAGCCTAGGCAGCTCGGGTTACCTTATTTCTGTGAATCAAATGCTGTTGAAAGTAACCAGTGTTTATGTGGGAGGGAATGGGTGGAAAAGAGAACAACAACTTTAAAAGAATCCAAGGTTTTCTTTATCTGTTCATCTGTCTATGGTTTATGTACTGCTGTTGAGATAGTACAGTGTAAACCAAAAGTCAAGGCTTTCTTAATTATTAACAAATGTATCTATGTATTAGAAAAGTCTTTTTCTCACCTATGAATCTGTAATCTTGGGTAATGACATTACATTTAAAAAACAATATGGGACCAAAAGTGTATCTGAGCCATATTCCTGGATCCATGTACAGTACTTTCATTATTACACTCATTTATCCTTGCACAAATGTCTTAAAAGACTCAAAACACTGAATCAAAATAGATATTTGTGTCCCTGTAAATCAAGGGTGGGCAACTTCTGGCACGCGGCTCGCCAGGTTAAGCACCCTGGCAGGTCGGGCCAGTTTGTTTACCTGCTGCATCGGCAGGTTCGGCCAATCGCGACTCCCACTGGCTACTATTCGCTGCTCCAGGCCAATGGGAGCTGCTGGAAGCGGCGTGGGCTGAGAGATGTGCTGGCCACGGCTTCCCGCCGCCCCCATTGGACTGGAGCGGAGAACTGCAGCCAGTGGGAGCCACGATCAGCCAAACCTGCCAACACAGCAAGTAAACAAACTCGCCTAGCTCGCCAGGGCGCTCACCCTGGCAAGCCGCATACCAGAGGTTGCCAACCCCTGCTGTAAATTAATATTTACCAAGATTTGACATTTGTCTCAGGCCTGATTCACAAAAAAAAGCTAAACCACATTTAAAAGTATCTTTGCAGGTAAAATTCCATTTCTGAATAATTGCAGGACCATACTTCATATAGGAGTTTAGCACCAGGAATAGAAGCAGTATAGACTTATTAGGTTCTTGAGATTAATGAATCAACATGGAATTAGCCAGGCTCAGGGCCGGCTCCAGGCGCCAGCGCGTGCTTGGGGCGGCATGCCGCGGGGGGCACTCTGCCGGTTGCCAGGAGGGTGGCAGGCGACTCTGGTGGACCTCCTGCAGGTGTGCGTGCGGATGCTCCACCGGAGCTGCGGGACCAGGGACGCCTGCGGGAGGTCCACCAGAACCTCGGGACCAGCAAGCAGCAGAGCGCCCCGCGCGGTGTGCCACCCTGCTTGGGGCGGGAAAATGGCTAGAGCCGGCCCTGGCCAGGCTATTTTAGTCCTAGATATGTACCATCATCATCTTAAATATTTTTCCATTGATTTAATTTAAGAATGAACTTTTTGTTCTTTGAACAATCAGGAATGAGGTGGAGTGTCGTAGAGCTTACTTTTCTGAAATGATTTTTTTCCATTTACAAATAGTAAAGATGCCTCTAGATTTTCTGAAAAAAGCCTGGGAATGGACTTTTTTTTTTAAGGAGCTGTTTGTTTTCCCTTATTTTGTTAATGTCACAAAAGGGATTATCCTCCTGTTTACATGAACAGTTGATTTGCTAGTTGGAGAAAATCCAACTTGCGGATTGACTAGTGATACGGCAAATAGTTGTCTTCTTTCATTAGGCATATCTTACAATTCCAAAAAATGGACTATTGACCAAATTCTGCCTGTAACTGGCTTTTTGAATCCCAGCAAAGGGCTCATCTTATGTCTAATGTCCTTGAGGAACTTAAAATGCCAGGTGCTCTTCTCGTAACTTTATATTTTAAACAGACAACTGTCAAGAAAAATTGACAGTTCTGAGAAGCTATCGTTCATCCTATGCAGCGAATACAGACTAACTCCATCACTTCACTTTCTGCAATATTGTAAATGGACATCACTATTATCCTTAACAAAGATGGGTTTCTTTTTAGCAAGATTATCGATAGGAGGCTTGATTCTTCAACCTTTATTTCCACGGAGTCATACCAAGTAGTACTTACTTATGCAAATAACAGCCCCACTGAGCTCAGTAATGCGCATATGTTGCAGAACTGGTTCCAGAGTAAGGATGATTTTAAATGACTGAGGGAACATGACAATGCTGACCAATGTCCATCATACTGATCGAATCTGAAGGCTAACATTTGCAAGGATTCTGTCAATTTCAATGGCTTAAGGTACATCTACACTGCAATTAAAAACCCATGGCTGGCCTATGCTAGCTGACTTGGGTGTGATGGGTTGTCACCCTCAAGGTACAGTCTGGGAGCCATTGAAACCACTGTGCCCTGTGACAATTCAGCTGGCTTGGCCTCTCCCTCTGCTCTGCCGGTGACCCACAGCCAGCCCTCTCCGGGCCCTGCTATCATCAAACATGACAGCAGGTGGTGCCACACATCCAACTGAATCACCTGAGTACCTTACCTAAACTACGCATGAACCAACCGGCCTGTTTCCCAGCTCCCCAGCATTGCACCCCTACTGGAGTACGAGCCCGGAATTATGCAAAATCCTGTACTGCATGGGGATCTGTATGATGCAAGTTCATTAATTAATCTGTTCCCCCCTCAATGTGGGGAAGATATGCAACAGCTTTTGTTACCAGAGTTAAAATTTCCTAGCACTTCACTCAAAAACACACTGGTTAAGATAAAACATAAAACAAGTTTATTACTACAGAAAGATGGATTTTAACTGATTATAAGTGATAAACAGATCAAAGCAGGTTACCTAAGAAATTAAACAAAATTGCAAATTAAGACCTATACACACTATATAGGATTTGAATCAGCAATATCTCACCCTGACCAATGATACAAACAGGTTTTAGTTTCCTTACACAGGCAGGGCTTTCTTCTTTCCCACCTAGGATCCCCTTCCCAGTTCAGTCTTTGTTCCTCCAGTGTTTTCAGGTGTTGTCTTGTAGGGGAGTAGTTGTCTTGTAGGGGAGGCCTAGTCATGATGTCACTTCCCCCTTATATAGTTTTTCCATAGGATGGGAACCCTTTTGTTCCAAGCCAGATTCCCAGCCCAGACTGTGGAAAAGTACAGGTACCAAATTGGAGTTCAGTATCATGTGATCTGGTCATATGCTCCCAATGAGTCATGACAGCCATTACTCATAGGCTGGCTGAAATGTTCCCAGGTGAGGACAAACCTTTTCCAAGGCCCACTGTCTTTGTTGATGGGCCATTAACACTGTCTGGCTTCTTCATTATTGTACCTGAAAGGCTAGTTGTGAGTGTTTCCAACTTCACAACATCTTTCAGTAACAGATACATAGCAAAACTTTATAACTTCACATACAGTGACAGCATGTACAATCCAACAAGATATTAATGTTCAGCTGATCAAGACTTTTAGAATGATACCTCACAAGGCATACTTTGTACAAAAAATATCATAATTACATCACCATGGTACACATGGAGTGCAGAATGTCACACTGGGCTCATGCTAAGGGGCTGTTTGATTCAGGCTTGGGCTGAAACCCAGACTTTAGGTGCCTCTGAGGTGAGAGGGTCATAAGAGCCCATGCTCAAGTCTAAACCCAAACATCTATACCACAATTAAACAGCCCTTTAGCCCGAGCCTCGTGAGCACAAGGTCAGTTGCAACGGGGCAGCCATGGGTGTCTAATTGCATTGTAGATATATACTAAGAACCAGATTCTGATGCCTTTATTCACAGTGAATAGCTCCTTACTCTTGAGTAGCCTCAATGGTGTCAATGTAAGAGTACTAATGTCTGTTCCTTAATATCTGTAAAAAAATCTCATAGTTGTAGCCAATAGCAGTGCAATTATGTATATCTTTGATTTAGGAAAAATCATTCCAATTCCAGCTATGCTATTCAAGCAACAGTGAATGATGTGATGCATTCCATTGAGATATATCACTAGTTTAAGGTATAGCATGGTGCCATCGTGAAACCTGTCATTATATATTTTATTTCTTTATTTATTTATATTTACATTCTCTCCAAACCTATCCCACAAAAGGCAACTTCTTCACTGATTCTGACCACCCAGAACTGGACTGGAATAGTTTGTTATTTCTCCCAATGGTATCCCATGTTCCTGTAACGATAAACTGGCAGCAAAATAAAACAGAGGTACAGAGAAAATAATAGGCCAGAATTGAGTCATAGCCCTAGGATGAACAAACAGTATTATGGTAAAAAGAAGTTCTGCATTCTACACTTTTGAGGGGCCAGTCTTTAAAACACAGCACTATACCAAAACCTGCTTTTCATACCACGATTCTTTGATTTTATTAGGGGTACTAGTATTCTATTAATTATTTACAAGGAGCCCATCTCCGTAGTATCTGGATGCATTTTATATGGCATACATTCAAAAAATTAAAAATCAAAAATATAGGGAGCAAATACATTTGACCCCTTGCAGCACCATATCTTTAAAGGCAGAAGGACAGGGGAAAGTGAAATGGATAAATTAATGTTACCACCAAACAAGAAGCTGAAGATAAACTAGGGTTACTTTTCTGTCCCATTGCCCGAGAGACTGCTTTGAGGGATCTTGAAATATCCTGACAGGCCCAAGGAACAGGATACCACAGACTTTGACAGTGTTGTTTAATCCAGCAGTAGTTCCCATGAACAAGCATTTCATAGTCACAATGTAACACCAACACCCAGATCCTCAAAGGTATTTAGGCACCTACCTCCCACTGAAATCAGTGTGAATTAGGCACCTGAATACCTTTGAGGCTGTGGGCTCAAGTGGTTTAAAATTAACAATAAGTTGAATTAATGTTCCAGGTAATAGTAAATATTAAAGCTAGAGCAGGTCAAAAATTCCCAATTTTTTATTTTTTTAATGAAGCTTTTCATCAACATTTGATGCAATGAAAATTTTCATTGAAAATAAAGTTTTTGTGGTGGGTGAGACAAAACCAAAAAAAAATGTAACTAGGTTGAAAATGAAGTTTTTGACCATCAAAAAAATTGAGGAAATTTCAGATGTTCCCATTTTTTTACATTTCAAACCACAATTGCTGTGAAATTTGTTACTAGGTAGGTAGGTACCCCGCCCCCTTTAATTAAAGATAAAGAAGCATTAGGAGACTAAAGCCCTCTTTAAAATATTAGACAGAACTGAATCACTTCGAGCCAAATTATGGCAAACCCAGAGTGTGTGTACTCAAGTAGCATGTAAATCCTTCCCCCAAGCCTACAATGTGTGCTTAGTAGGCAACCATAATATGGCTGGCTGCACCTCAGATTGCAAGGTATTGGGATTGTCTGACATGTGCAATAATAGTCCTGGCTCCCTGCACACCAGTATATGCTATCAGGGGAGCCTTCAGGCTACACACTTTTCAGAGTGAAAGATCCACTCCTTATCTCACTTCCTCCAGCACCACTGAAGACATTGTGTGTTATATGGGTACAATGCCACATTCCCCAACTGCTGAAGTCCTATAGGGGCTCCTCCCACCAAAATCCTCCAGAGACTTATAGGGTCATACTTGGTGAAGTATGTTGCATGAAGAATACTGAACTTAGGATAGCTCTTGTGATGCCAATTTTTAAAAAAAGACTTCAGAGGTGATCCTGGCAATTATAGGCTGGTAAGCCTGACTTCAGTACCAGGCAAACTGGTTGAAACTATAGTAGAGAACAGAATTCTCAGACACATAGATGAACATGATTTGTTGGGGAAGAGTCAACATGGTTTTTGTAAAGGGAAATCATGCCTCATTAATCTGCTAGAATTCTTTGAGGGGATCTACAAGCACGTGGATAAGGGTGATCCGGTGGATATAGTGTACTTAGATTTTCAGGTACCTCACCAAAGGCTCGTATGCAAAGTAAGCTGTCATGGGATAAGAGGGAAGGTCCTCTCATGGATTGGTAACTGCTTAAAAATAGGAAACAAAGGGTAGGAATAAATGGTCAATTTCAGAATGGAGAGAAATAAATAGGGGTCTGTACTGGGACCGGTCCTATTCAATGTATTCATAAATGATATGGAAAAAGGGGTAAACGGTGCGGTAGCAAAATCTGCAGATGATACAAAACTACTCAAGATAGTTAAGTCCAAAGCAGACTGCGAAGAGTTACAAAGGAATCTCACAAAACTGGGTGACTGGGCAACAAAATGGCAGGTGAAATTCAGTGTTGAAAAATGCAAAGTAATGCACATCGGAAAACATAACCCCAACTATACATACACTATGAAGGGGTCTAAATTAGCTGTTACCACTCAAGAAAGATCTTGGAATAATTGTGGACAGTTCTCTGAAAACATTCACTCAATGTGCAGCAGCAGTCAAAAAAGTGAACAGAATGTTGGGAATCATTAAGAAAGGGATAGATAATAAAACAGAAAATATCATACTGCCTCTATATAAATCCAGGGTATGCCCACACCTTGAATCCTGCATGCATATCTGATCACCCCATCTCAAAAAAGATGTATTGGAATTTGAAAAGGTTCAGAAAAGGGCAACAAAAATGATTAAGGGTATGGAACATCTTCCGTATGAGGAGTGATTAATAAGACTGGGACTTTTCAGCTTGAAAAAGAGACGACTTAGGGGGATATGATAGAGGTCTATAAAATCATGACAGGTGTGAAGAAAAGTAAATGAGGAAGTGTTATTTACTCCTCATAACACAAGAACTAGGGGTCACTAAGTGAAATTAATAGGCAGCAGGTTTAAAACAAACAAAAGAAAGTATTTCTTCACACAATGCAGAGTCAACCTGTGGAACTCCTTCCAGAGGATGTTGTAAAAGCCAAGACTATAATGGGGTTCAAAAAAGAACTAGATAAATTCATGGAGGATAGGTTCATCAATGGCTATTAGCCAGGATGGGCAGGATGGTGTCCCTAGCTTCTGTCTGCCAAAAGCTGGGAATGGGCAACAGGAGATGGATCACTTGATGATTACCTTTTCATTCCCTCTGGGACACCTGGCATTGGCTACTGTCAGAAGATAGGCTGCACCTAAACTGAAATAGAAACAGATTGCTGGCATGTAAAATTAAAAAGGAATAGAGGAGTTTGTAAACTAAGGGTTCAGGGAAAACCAACAGGTGAAGAGGAGCATATGGTTTGGAGAGAGAAATCCCATCCACAGGGGAGGATTTATTAAAGGGGATCCTCTATGTTCTAGTGAAGAGGAGAGGATAAAGGATGATAAAGTTGTACAGGTACAAACTGACAAGAAATAGTCAAATGAAAAAAAGTCCCATTCATTAACATCATATGAAGGCAAACAAGTAAATATTGACAAATGTTATAAGTGCTTATACAAATGCAAGAAGTCTAAATACTAGTGTAGCCCACGGTCCCGTATGCTTCAGCAGCAGCAGTGGGAACGACAAGTTGTGGACTACAAACTGCTGCAAATTGAGAGAACTTCCTGGCAGGAAGTACCCTCCACTGTCTCAACAGGAAGTGTCACTGCTGACTGAAGCTGGGAGGACGAGTCAAGCAAGCAGAGAGGAGGAGACTGCTGGGCTGTAATCCTGTTCTACGTTTACAGAAATAAACTTTGTTCCTGGTGGATTGTCTGAGTGGGTCTGCTCCAAGTTGATACACAGTGACACACAATGCCATGCACATAGAGAAGCCTTGGGACTAATTTCCCAAAGTTGTATAAAAAAGCCACAAACAAGGCAGACTTACCCTATCTTGAACAACCGCATACTGGGACAGTGAACAAAGAGGGGGTGGGGGTTATACGGAGGAGGGTGACTGAGTATGAGGATATTGATATAATAGGCATTACAGAAACTTGGTGGAATTATGATAATCAGTGGGACACAGTAATGTCGGGGTACAAAATATATAGGAATGACAGATTAGGATGCACTAGTGGAGGAGTGACACTGTATGTGAAAGGAAGCATAGAGTCAAATAAAGTACAGAAAACTTAAATGAATCAAACAGCACCATAGAATCTCTATGGATAAAAATTCCTTGCTTGGCTAAATAACAGAGTAAAAGAGGCGGTTAGAGAGAAAAAGGCATTTTATAAAAATTGGAAGTCAAATCCTCCTGAGAAAAATAGTAAGGAGCATAAACTCTGGCAAGTCAAGTGTAAAAGCATAATTAGGCAGGCCAAAAAATAATTTGAAAAGCAACTAGCAAATGACACAAAAACTAACAAATTTCTTTTAAGTACATAAGAATCACGACATCTGCCAAACAAATCAGTGGGGCCACTGGACCACCAAGGTGCTAAGGTGCACTCCAGGAAGACAAGACCATTGTGGAGAAGCTTTAAATGAATTCTTTTCACCAGTCTTCATTGCAGAAGATGTGAGGGAGATTCCCATACCTGAGTCATTCTTTTTAGCTGACAAATTTGAGGAACTGTCCTAGATTGAGGTGTCATTGAGGAGATTTTGTAACAAATTGATAAATTAAACAGTATTAAGTCACCAGGACCAGACGGTATTCATCCAAGAGTTCTGAAGGAACTCAGATATGAAACTGCAAAACTATTGAGGGTCATATGTAACCTGTCACTTAAATCTGCTTCGGTACCAGATGACTGGAGGATAGTTAATATAACGCCAATTTTTTTAAAAAAGGCTCCAGAGGCAATCCTGGCAATTTACAGCCCAGTAAACCTAACTTCAGTACCAGACAAATTGGTAGAAATTATAATAAAGAACAGAATTATAAGACACAGATGAATACAATTTGTTGGGGAAGAGACAACACGGCTTTTGCAAAGGTAAATCGTGTCCCACCAATCTACTGCAATTCTTTGAAGGGTCAAACATGCAGACAAGAATGATCCAGTCAACATAGTGTGCTTGGGCTTTCAGAAAGCTTTTGACAATGTCCCTTACCAAAGGCTCTTCATTCATGGGATAAGAGGAAAGGTCCTCTCATGGATTAGTAACTGGTTGAACGATAAGAAACAAAAATGAGTAGAAATAAGTGGCCAGTTTTCACAATGAATAGAAGTAAATAGCAGTATCCACAAGGTATCTGTACTGGGATCAGTGCTGTTCAACATACGATCTGGAAAAGGGGGTAAACAGTGAGGTGGCAAAGTTTACAGATTTTACAAAACTACTCAAAATAGTTAATCCAAAACTGAATGAGAAGAGTTACAAAGGGATCTTACAAAACTGGGTGACAGGGCAACAAAATGGCAAAGGAAATTGATTGTTGATAAATGCAAAGTAATGCACATTGGAAAACACAATCCCAACTATAGATACAAAATGATGGGGTCTAAATTAGCTGTTACCACTCAAGAAATATCTTGGAATTATTGTGGATAGCTCTCTGAAAACAATTGCTCAATGCGCAATAGCAGTCAAAAAGCACACAAAATGTTAGGAACCACTAGGAAAGAGATAGATAATAAGGCGGAAAATATCATAACACTGCTTATACAAATGCATAGTATGATCACACCTTGAATACAGCACGCAGTTCTGGTCACCCCATCTCAAAAAAGATATATAAGAATGGACAGGGCAAAAAAAATGAATAAGGATATAGAATAGCTTCCATATGAGAGATTGAAAAGACTGAGAATGTTCAGTTTAAAAAAGAGATGACTAAGGGGGGATATGATAGAAGTTTATGAAATCATAGTGTGGAGAAACTCAAGCACTGCTGATGCAGCGCTGCCTGGACAGTATGGCCACCAAAAGCGCTGTTATTGGCCTCCAGAAGTATTCGAAGGTATCCCAGAATGCCTGTTCTAGTCACTCTGCTCATCAATTCGACCTCTACTGCCCTGGCCTCAGGTGACCAACCAACAGACCTACCCTTTAAATGCCCCAGGAATTTTAAAAATCCCCTTCCTGTTTGCTCAGCCAGGTGTGGAGTGCAATCAATGAATCTTTCCAGGTGACCATGCCTCCACGCGGCAAACGAGCCCCAGGATGGCGCAATGGCGAGTTGCTGGACCTCATCAGTGTTTGGGCGGAGGAAGCTGTGCAGTCCCAGCTGCGCTCCAGCCATAGGAATTACGATACCTTTGGGCAGGTATCAAGGGCCATGATGGAAAGGAGCCATGACCGGGACGTGCTGCAGTGCAGGATTAAAGTGAAGGAGCTGCAGAGTGCCTACTGCAAAGCCCGCAAGGGAAACCGCCACTCCGGTGCTGCCCCAACGAACTGCTGTTTCTACAAAGAGCTGGACGCGATACTTGGGGGTGACCTCATCTCCACTCCGAGGACCACCACGGACATTTCAGAGCGGGGGGAGGAGGAGGAGGAGGAGGAAAGCGAGAGTGAGGGTACTGGGGTAGGGGGAGACACCCAGAATCCCTGGAGGCATGCAGCCAGGAGCTCTTCTAAAGCCAGGAGGAAGGTAGCCAGTTACAGCAGCCAATATTTGGTGGAGGACAAACAGAGGAGTGGGTTCCTGGTAAGCGGCTTTTATTTTCAGGATGGAAATTTTTCGGGAGAGGAGGGAGGGTTAGGGCTGCATGCATGCCTGCCTAGATGCAGAATAGCCCATTGATGTGGTCTATCACGTCGCAGTAATCGGCCTCGGTAATCTCTTCAAAAGTCTCAGCCAGAGTGTGGGCAATGCGCTTGCGCTGGTTTATTAGGAGAGCCACTGTGGTCCTTGTCCCAGTCAGGCTAACGCGTCCACACCACTGTGCCGCGAGGGGTGGGGGGACCATTGTTGCACACAGGCAAGCTGCACAGGGGGCAGGGTGGAATCCGCATAGCAGAAGAAGACCCTCCCGTGCTTCCCAGGTGACCCGCAGCAGCGAGATATCTTCCAGGATAAACTCCTGTGGAAAATGTTGGGATAGTGTTCAATGTAGGTGGCCCCCGCAGCTGTTTGCTTTCCCCAAAGCACAGAAACCCCAATACAGCCCTGAACCAATCATTCCCCCTTACTCACCACTTCGGGGCTCCAGTGGGTTACGTGTGCTCTCTTTGGGATGGGAAAATTATGCTATTGTGAAGACTGTTAATGTGCACTCACTCCTTAACTGCGGGGGAATAACTCTGTCTGGTATAAACAATGCTGCCTCTGTTAAGTGTTGCATTTTGCCTTTACAGATGCCACCTTGAGATCTCAGCTGTCCATGTTATCACTGGCTGAGAGACTACAAGACCTCCGGAAGAAGCCACGAGAAAGCAAACGATACATGCTGCAAGAAGTGAGGCAGCAATCTCTCACAGAAAATCAAAAAGCACAGGACTGGAGGGAAAGGGAAAGCAGGAACTGCAAGAAAAACGCAGCGCAGAGGAAGAAAAGCACGAAGCAGCTGCTAAGCATCCTGGAGTGCCAAGCAGACTCTATCCAGGCGCTCATAGCCATACAGGCGGAGCACTACCGTGCCCGCTCTCCCCGCCACCCTTGTCCCAAAGCTCTTTCCCTTCTGCCCCCATGTCAGCTCAAAACCCCCTTCCCCAGCATCCAGGTTCTTACCACCACCAGTTGCCTCCAACCTGTAGTTCACCAACCAGTCCTGAGAACTACGACCCTTACCCTCTGCACTCAACTCCCATCAGCATGCTGTATAGCCATCCTGAAATGCAGCAGCAGCCATGCACAGCGCTCCAGACAGGACATATTCAAACCTGTGACTGTACAGTTCCCCACCCCACCTCCTTGCCCTTTCAGATTCCCAAAAACTTGTGTGTCTGTCAATAAAGTAATTTTCTTTTCAATAAATGAATTCTTGGCTTTGAAAACAGTCTTTATTATTGCAGAAAGTTAAAGATACCTTAGCCCAGGAAAGAAACAGGCACTGCAAATCAGCTTAGGAAAAACAGATTCCTACTAAAATTGTAACCACCCCACTTCACTCCCATGCAAGGCACCAAACATTACTGTTGGTTTTCAGCCTCAAATTCCTCCCTCAAGGCATCCCTAATCCTTGCAGTCCTGTGCTGGGCCTCTCTAGTAGCCCTGCTCTCTGGTTGTGCAAATTCAGCCTCCAGGCGTTGAACCTCGGAGGTCCGTGCCTGACTGAATGTTTCACCCTTCCCTTCACAAATATTATGGAGGGTACAGTACACAGATATAACCGTGGGGATGCTGCTTTCCCCCAAATCCAGCGTCCCATATGGAGATCACCAGCGCCCCTTTAAATGGCCAAAAGCACACTCCACAGTCATTCGGCACCAGCTCAGCCTGTAGTTGAACCGTTCCTTGCAGTTGTCAAGGCTCCCTGTGTATGGTTTCATGAGCCATGGCATTAACGGGTAAGCGGGGTCTCCAAGGATCACAATGGGCATTTCGACGTCCCCTACGGTGATCTTCCGGTCTGGGAAAAAAGTCCCAGCCTGCAGCTTCCTGAAGAGGAGAGTGTTCCGAAAGATGCGTGCGTCATGCACTTTTCCAGGCCAGCCTGCGTTAATGTCAATGAAATGCCCACAGTGATCCACAAGCACCTGGAGAAGCATAGAGAAATACACCTTCTGATTAACGTATTTGGATGCTACGTGGGGTGGTGCCAGAATAGCAATATGCGTCCCATCTATCGCCCCTCCACAGTTAGGGAAACCCATTTGTGCAAAGCCATCCACAATGTCCTGCACGTTCCCCAGAGTCACGGTTCTTCTTAGCAGAATGCGATTAATGGTCCTGCAAACTTGCATCAACATGATTCCAACGATCGACTTTCCCACTCCAAACGGGTTCGCGACCAATCAGTAGCTCTCTGGAGTTGCCAGCTTCCAGATTGCAATAGCCACCCGCTTCTCCACCGGCAGGGCAGCTCTCAATCTCGTGTTCTTGCACCACAGGGTGGGGGCAAGCTCCTCACACAGTCCCATGAAAGTGTCTTTTCTCATCCGAAAGTTCTGCAGCCACTGCTCATCATCCCAGACTTCCATGACGATGTGATCCCACTACTCAGTGTTTGTTTCCCCAAGCCCAAAAGCGGCGTTCCACGGTGCTGAGCATGTCTGTGAATGCCACAAGAAATTCCGTGTCATACGCATTATGCGACTTGCTATCATCGTCGGACTCCTCACTGTCACTTTGGATCTTAAGGAATAACTCAACTGCCAAACGTGATGTGCTGGCGAGACTTGTCAGCATACTCCTCAGCAGTTCAGGCTCCATTTCCCACAGACCGAAACGGAACACAGAATTGCGCTGCACAGAAACCATGCAAAGATGGCGCCAAATGTGGACGGAAACACAGGGATTGCTGGGATGTGAAGCGATGCATCACGGGGTGCTGGGACAGGAACCAGAATGACCTGCACCCTCCACCCCCTTCCTACAACCCACGACGCCAGAATGGGAAAAGGAGCTCTGTGGGATAGCTGCCCATAATGCACCACTCCCAAAACCACTGCAAATGCTGCAAATGTGGCCACACTGCAGCGCTGGTAGCTGTCAGTGTGGCCACACTGCAGCGCTTTCCCTACACAGCTGTACAAAGACAGCTTTAACTCCCAGTGCTGTACAGCTGCAAGTGTAGCCAAACCCTGAATAAGGAAGTGTTATTTACCTTTTGACATAACATAAGAACCAGGGGTCACCCAATGAAATTAATAAGCAGCAGGTTCAACCTGTGGAACTCATTGCCAGGGGATTCTGTGAAGGCTAAAAGTATGCCTTTGGGTTGAAAAAAGAATTAAATAAATTCCTGGAGGACAGAACCACCATTTTGTTAGGCAAGATGGTCAGGGATGCAAACCCATGCTTTGGGTGTCCCTGGCCTTTGACTGCCAGACGTTAGGACTGGATGACAGGGAATGGATCACTTGATAATTGCCCCGTTCTGTTCATTTCTTTTGAAGCATCTGGGGAAGAGACAGGAGTGGGATAAGGACAGTTTGGAGGGCATTGGGTTGGAGGGGTCATGCTTGGGGGAATGGGCAGGAAAATCTGTGATCACTAGAGCACACTCCCCTCCAAAATCTGGAATGGAACGCAAGTTCTCAAATCTCACCATTCTTCTGCTGTCTGCAAATATTGTAAAACCCACTGTCAAAGTTTCTTCCCTTTACCCCACTTCCGAGTCCTGGCTCAGACAGAGGATGATTACCTACTAGTATTAATCAGTCCATTTGCTCAAATGGCAGAGGTCTGTGTGGTGGATGAACCCTGCTGACGAACAATGTGGGTGTCAATCTGATGCCACAGGACAAAACAAATTGAAAGATCAGATTCTATTAAAACCTAGTTATTTTGTGTGTAAAATCCTATGTTAAAAATATTATGGTTGGACCGTCAGGCACTTACAAATTAGATTGGAAGTGGCACTCAGTGAAGTGAAGCAAGTCCACTTTATATTCATTTTTCCAGCTTCAGACCTTTCATGTGAACCTTCCCACTGTAAAGAGTATGAATAAAATTTTTGAAGCTGAAATCATAACATTTACTTTTCAATTAGGACATCAAGCAGTTGCAAAATCCAGCTCATTAAATCCCAGTTTCCCCTAGTTTTCATTAGCCTTTAATTGACGCACATTACATGGCTGTTTAAGCCCCTACAACCCATAGTAAGCAAATTTTTCTCTTTCTGATTATGCCATACGGCATGCATAAAAAGTAAATGTTGCTCTTTTAGTTTTGGCTCACAGTATCCATTATGAGAGTGCTTCCCTCAGAACTCTTTGACAGTATCTAACCAGCCTGGGATTTATAATGATGTCATCTCAGCTACCACAACATCCCAGCTAAACTCCCAGAAGTGAAAGCTCAAATGTTTACCGATGTGAGGTAGATCCCATGTGTAATACAAGTCAGTGCAGTCTGCACCCAACACATTTCCAGAGGAAACTAAGAAGATGAAATAATACTTTATTTGCTGATGTAGCAGTACTGCCCTCTGTTACTCTTTCCACATTCCTATCACAAGTGAAACATGCCAATACCTGCAATGCTCATGCTCTACAAGTGAGAGAGACTTATTGTCAGTGAAAGCAATAGGATCAGATATCCCAGAACATTACTTTCCATGGGTAGGTCTGCACTATCATTAGGGTCTCTAACCTTGCTAAGTGGATGAAGGTGATACCTTCAAGCATCCTATTTGTGCAATTTAAGCTTCCTGGGGAAGAAAAAAAAAAACAGACTTGGTTTCTAGATTAAATTTTATACCTCTCTCCACTATTTCTCAGGTTGCTTTCAGAATCAGGAAATCCAAGAAATATATTCACAGATGTTCCCTTGTTTATTTGTTGACTCTGTGTAATTTGTTTGCCCTAATTTGTTTTTGTCTATCATGGGACTTCCCTTTTTAATTTCCCTTTCTCTGTTTACCACTCTTTGTGGAGCAGCGGTCTGTTAAGCTGTGAGAGGCGCATGCCAAATTAAAAAAAAAAGCCACTGCAGATTGTTTTAAGCATTTGCTGCCCCTTTGGGCCTGAAGGCCTTGCTTGAAGCCTGCACCTGCTCCTCCTCCTGAGACAGAGGGCTCCTGATCTTTATCCCCTGCCTTTAAGCTGCCTGATTCCTATTATCCAAAGTCAAACAGCGTTCTCTACATTCACGCCTCCAGCATTTGGCATGAAATTAATAAGCCTGGCTGATATATTTCCCTGGAAGCCTGCCACTTTTTAACAGTGGTGTTAGATTAAAAATTTTGGCATGGTTAATGAACAGGGAAAAGCTGAAGCCAAAAGTTTCATGCAGCAATGCAAAGATTTGGGGGTTATGAAAAGAATACCAACTTTGTTCACATTTTCTGAATGCCATCCTAATTACAGGGTTAGATAATAGACACAAAAACATAGTCATAGCTAGAAGAAAGGGCATGTTTTTTTCCTTCCCTCACATTTAGATTTTATCTTCAGTCTTTTCAATCACACGGTATTCTGCTATATTGTTATCTAAAATGCAGAAATAGCTATTTATGTTCAAAAGTCCTGTTTCACTATTGTTACAATTAGCAACACAATTCAGTTCCAAATCTACATTTTGAGCATCCTATAATTCACATTTGGTTCCAATTTCCAGAGGAGAATTGGATTTAGATTTGGATTCCAAATCCTTCTTGTGTTCAGGGTATTTCAGAGCTATGGTTTTGGTTCAACCCCATCTCTGGGTACAATGTATTTAATTAACAAGATTCTGGCAACACTTGGGATCAAAATTTCATCCTTGTAGGAAAGTAAATTCCAAGAAGCATCCCTGGAGTTGGGTGGTAGGGGAGCTGTGTGGTGTGTGTGTTTTAAGAAACAATGCTGGGTCGCCCAGCAGTATCCCTTCAACAAAAATCACACCACCCCAATGGGGAACTTCAGACCCACTTGCTGTAACGTGGGATTTGTCCTTCTGCTCCCCCTCCAACACACACACACTTTGAAAACATTTTATTGAAAATGAGTAGCCCTGGACTCTACCCACAAACTACAAACAACTTTCTGTCTCATAGCTGGTGGCAGTGTTCACGTTGGTAAAGCTACAAAAACATGTCTAGACATACACTGAGGCACTGCCAAAGACAAACGACAGAAAAAATGCTGAAAAAAACAAGGAGTCCTGAACATGCCACCTAACACTTTAATGTTAAAGAAAATTAAACCCAGTGCCATCTCCTGGAATAACTACTCCAACTGTTTGCCTCCAGTGGATCCAACAAACTGTGAAGCACATCAGAAGCAACACAGTACCATATCTAATGGTGCACAGAATATGGCACCATTCATCCTGAAAACCCCTCAAAGCACTTTACAAATTGAACTGTATGCAAAGGGATCACTCCCTCTATACCAAAATGCAGCCATTTCTAGGAAGTGACACAGCAGTGCCAGAAACACTGCAGAACAGCGTTAATGACAACAGTTGAGTTTAGGAGGCAAGAGGAGTAACTTCTACAGTTCAATCTTCAAGGGAATTTAGAGAGGAAAAGGTCTGGTCTTCTCTCACTTTGATCATTCCTACCTCTCCCTATTCTTCACTCTTTTCTCTCCTCTGTCTTCTTTCCCTTTGCCTACAAGCACACACTTATTTCCCTACCTTGAAAAACAACTCTCAGCCCCAATCATCTCCCCTCCTACCATACTATCTTAATCTTCCCCTTTACCTCCAAAATCCTTGGACATGCTGTCGTCTTCTGCCTAGGCTTCCTCTGGACCTACTCTTCCCCTGACCCCTTTTAATTTAGATTCCTCCATCTACACTCCACCAGATCTTCCCTTTCAAAGGTCACTAATGACTTTCTTCTAGCCAAGGCAAAGGGACACATTTTTCACCTTCAGCACCTTGACCATTCTGCCGCCTTTAATGTAATTAAACTCTCCTCTTCCTCCATGGCTCTGTCTGCTGTACCATTTTTCTAAAATGTCCCACTGTTGCACTACCACCAGAGATAGGAGCACAAGTTGTATCGGCTGTTTGTGTCTTATCCATTACGTTCTCTAACCTTGCTCAGAGCCTGTCTAGACAACAGGCATGTCTAATTGTCTGTTTACATTTCCATTCCCATCATTGCCTCAGCAAGTGTAATGCCAAGGTGAGAAATATTCGAAAAACTGCTAGTATAAACCGAGCTCATGACTAAATTTTCTATTCCTACCTTATTGACTGCTCCTTCAGCCTGTCCTGGGATGGCTTCTCAGTCTCTCCCCCAGGGTATCTCACATGGCCTGTCCTATTCTCTCTCTCTCTTTAAGCCACTTCGTCAGCCCCCAAAGTTTCAGCTACCCCTGAACGCCAAAGACTCCCTAATCTATTAGAACTTTTCTCCATTCTCATATCTCATCCCAGCCCACCTCTATCTTAAACTCACTAACATTTCACATCTTATTTTTCCTCCAAGTCCTTCTCTTTTTCTTCCCTTCTTTGTTACAGTTAAGCCATCTACAGATCTTTCCATTTCCTAGGCTCAAACGCTAGGTGCCGTCTTTGTCTCTTCTCCCATCTTGTCTCTCTAATGCATGTCCCATCTCTCACTAAGCCCTGTCACTTCTCCCTCTTCAATATCACCAGAATCTTTCCTTGTCTCATTATCTTCCACTAAAATCATCCATACCTTAAGACATCTGTTGCCCTTAGTACTGAAATCCTTTTCTCTGTCTTCCCCGCTTTTCTGCTCTCTCACCTCCAGTCTATTCACAATACTACAGCTAAAGCCATCTTCCTTTCCTGACGCTTCGACCATGTCAACCCTTTCCCTGAATCTCACACCTGGGCTAGATTCTAGTCTGCAAAATACATGGTTCACTTCTTACAGACAGACTGCTGCCACCATGCACTGCATGCACAGAGCCAGTGTTACATGCTGAGTGGCCTGTTTTTGCCCGGTGGCAGCCTGTCCACAAGCCTACATTCCTGACATCCAGGGGCCTCACCAAACCAGGTCCCTCCTGAAACCTGACCCTCTTTCTCCAGGTCCAATCATAATACAACATTCCTACCTCTTACTACATCAAAATAAAGCTCTTCCCCCTCACTATCAAGGCACTGAACAACCTTGCTCTCAATCTGCTTTCATTTTATCCAACTTCCCCATCTATCTATGCTCTGTCCAACTCTCACTATTATCCAGCCCAATGTTATTTGTCTTCTGATCTTGACTTTCCCATTTTTTTCATGCTGCCTTTTGCATTTGCAAGAGTTACCTATTTCTTGTTCACAGTGCCCTTCTCTGCAAATCTCTTCTCAAGACTCAGTTGTTCTAGGAATCCTCCCTACTTTGCTCTCCTCAACTCTCCACATCCTCCCCTGACTCTGTTGTAAAGTTTGGGGTAAATTTTTGGCATAATAAGAGCAAATTAATAAATTTAGATAGGCAAATCTGACTGGGACATCAGAGTTCTTGCAAAAAGTGACATAGACTGTTTAAAAAGCACCAGTTTTCACAGCTATTTTACTTTTCATCTGAGAAATGGCACCTCCAGAAACAAGAAGTTTCCTAACACCACACTGAAGAATTGGACTGGTAGTCCAAAGAAAAAAAGCCACCAAAAGTTGGTCAGAAAATGGGGGGGGTTCTTTAGACCTTTTCAAGTTTTCATTGAAAAAGTGCAACTTTTTCATTTTCAGCTGAATACTATCAAAAACGAGGGTGGGAGGGATTAGTTTTCAGGTTTGGGGATTTCTTACAAAAAAATCAAATTTTCAAGGAAGACTGACACTTTCAGCCAAAAAAAATAATATCACCAAAATCCCAATTTTCCATAAAAATTTTTGATGAAAAATTTTCAATTAGCCCTGGTCATCTGCATCACTTCGTTCATCATATAGATCTACTTTCTGAGTCTCTCATAAGTGCTGACCTGATCTCCTCCCGACTTGGCACAATCAATCCGACAGCACATTCAGAAGTTCTTTGTTAATCAGATGCACTCTTTTAGATAGTAAAGCAGGATAGCCCTTAACTTGTTCTACAAAGAGGGCTGAGGCGGACACAGCATGTGTCCAAAACATGTCAAGATTGATAATTTAAGTAAAACAACGGTAAAAGCAACTGTGAGCCCAACATTGCTGTTTTACAATCTTCCCTATTGTAACTTTACACAGAGCCAAGGGGTAGTTTAAAAATCCAGAGACAAATGCAGATGTTGATCTTTGTTCTTGATCTTTATGCTCGTTTATTTTGACCTATGAAAATAACTAATCAAAAATAAAGGATAAAATAAGACAAATTCCTACTTATAGAAGAGTTAGCGGGAATAGTGTGCCTGGAGGAAAGGGGCATGATACAGGGGCCATGTTCTCCATGGGGGCTCTGCAGAGGGGCCGGGGACCAGTGGAAGGGAGCTATGCAGTAATACTGGATCTCAAGAAGCCATCATCCATGCTACCCCTGCTCTCCCAACCCCTATTCATCCCCCTACCTCTCCGCCGCATCTACAGTTTTTGAAATCTGTGAAGACAAGTCCCAGGCTGATGCTGATACACACCGATGCATATAGAAGTTGACACAAACATTTAAGAGCTAAATGTGGTAGTGAAGTAGAGTGTGCGGTACAGAGAGGAGATATGGGGAAGCATGCTGAGGAACAGGGCTGTGGGGAAGGGGCAAACAGGACTGTTCAGGCAGGGAAACATGGCTCTATCCATGTTGTGCATAAAGGGGACATGGAGAACAATGGACCCTACTCATGATATGTGAGAGGAGTGTAGGTGGGAGGCCAGGAGAGATTGGTGGTGCTGGAGGATAGGACATCACAGACATTACACTGCAGTAGATAACAGACATCAGTATTGCCAGCTATACATGTGAATAACTATCAACAGTCATACTTCCTTTACCTCTGCTTCTACAACCAGCATTACCCATCTGCTGAGTGACAGCAAACAATGCGAGGGCCTTGCAGTTCAGATTCCAAATAAAGGAGAAGTCAGAAAAATGGAGTCTAGGTATACTTTAAGTGTAACTTGTGTTGTTTACACATACAGCAGTCCAGGAACAGAGGTGGTCACTAACAGCATGTTGGGCAATTCTTCCCTCCAGGAATACCAGCCCAACACCACAGCCCATTTCCCGGGGAGCAACTTTGCCTCAAAAATGGACTCTAATCAGGGCCCAAGACAAAGAGGAAACTCTCCTGCTACTTGCATGGATCAGTGTCTCACAATGCTGCCTCTTCACCAAAACCTTGCATAACTCAGAAGTTATAGCACAGCAAGTCTTTCCAAGAGTCAAACTTTGATCATATGCCACAAAACAGAACTTGGAAGTCTATGTGTAACTGCACCACCTAGTGATGCCTGCCATAACAACATATTACAAATATGGGAAATTCCCCTCCAAAATTAGTTTCTCACAGGCACAAACAATACAAGGCAAAGAAATAAGCAATGAAGTTATTAAGCTCCTCCCTCTACAATGTACTGATTGCTTCCCTCCCTCTACAATGTACTGATTGGTTCCCCTTCTCAACCTCAGCTACTGAACAGGTCACTGTCAATTTCTCACTCTCATGCACTTTCACACCTCTGTCCTGTTTGGATTTATTACACTGCAGCAGAAATTTTAAGCATTTTTCATTTAAACGTGCTACGTACTAATTTCACTTTGACTCTAACCAACATACTAATTCTATATTAAATTGAACAAAAACTCCTATTGATTGATATCCATAAGTGGATAAAACACACCTTGCATAAAGTTTTCCCCTTTCCCCCAATCTCAACATCCATATAGCATTCCCATTCTTCCACTACAGCACACATATTTCCCAACAATTTCACCTCTGCAGAAAAAGCCTGAGAAAATAGAAAAGGTTTGCAGTGTGCCCTAATTAAACAAGTCAATAACATAACAATTATATTAATCAATTTTTGAAATTAGGAACAAAATTCTATTCATGTTAGGTTTTGTAAAACTGCCCATTTGGGGCATAAACTGTATCCCTGTAAATTGATTTTTTTTTAAATAGTGCTTAGAACTCATAACATCCCTTCTTTATCTCCATCTCTGCCCCACACTGCACAACAGTTTATCAGCTACCAAAAGCATTTTTTCAGCAAGTCATCCACCACCCCACCCCAGGCCAAGAACATTAATTATCTTTGTCCTACAGATCCATCCATGATTGTCTGGTATGTGAATCCTGCTAAATATATTAATGCTGCGAGGGGGGGATTAGTTCCTGCCAAAAAGCCACTAATGTATGCATCTAAAGGATCTAGAATGAATAAAAGAGTCCAACCTGGAGAAAGTAACATTAAGGAACCAATAAAGAATGAAATCTTGGGAGGATGGGACTGGGTATGGAGCTGTTGGGGGTTGCTGGTACTGGCTTAGGAGGCTGCATTTGTGGTTGCTGGGGTTCTGACTGGGAGGTGGAGATGACTGCTGGAAGTGAGGGGTGGGGGGCTAAAGCTGGCTGCTAAAGCAAAGGCGTGTCTTTTCTACACCAAGAGGCTCTGAATGCAACTGCAAAGCCTCTAGCAGCACGGCTTTCCCCAGTTCCAGAACTACACAATTTGCAGACAGGACAGTAAAGGAAGATGAGAGCATCAATGTAGCTGGGGAAAAGAAGAGCAAAGCATGGGAGGGACAGCAGGAGGAGGAGCTGGCGGAGGAGGAAGGAACAGGATTGGGTTACCCCTTCTTTTGCCTCCCCTGACTCCTTCTGGATCCTACCGATTTCTCAGCTGATGGCTGTGATCCATTGGGCGCACCATAGTCACTCACTTCCAAGTCACACCCCATCAATTCAGAAAGAGTTATTTTTATATATATATATATATACACACACACAAAGAAAGAAAGAGGGGGCACGAGCACACACACCATTTCTTTATGTTTTGTTCCATTTTAAAGCACTGGAAAGTTCTCAAATAATCATATGGTCTATATGGATCAAAATCCCAGCTGAAGTTGAGAACATGTAATTAGATAAGAGGAGACTTCCTTCACCCCCCTCCCCATGGGCTATCAGTGAATCGCTTGTGCTACTCTTGGCCATTGCTAACTTGCCCTCAAACCAATAAAGGATCCTAAATCATTTTACATAGGTGCCAACTGCAGGTTTTCAACTGACCCAAATGAGGATGGCAAGCTCCCATCTACTCTACGTGACCCGTAGCAAAACCCTGTACAGTGCTTACATTCAATCAACTTTGCTCTACAGAATTTTTGTTACTGTTATTTTTTCAGGGGTCTAAGGATCAATCTTCATCAATTTGTGGAACACTGATCTTGCAGTTACAAACTGATTCATCACCTCAGGGCCTGGGAGTGCACAACTGCTCTTAGTACCAGGAAATCCCAGACACCAGAGGCACCTAATTCAAAACACTATGCCACAGACTCAGTTCTCACTTCACATTTGCTGAAACACTGAAGGCCACATACATTGAAGATGTTAGGCACTGTCATGTGGGTATTACTGATTCCCTGCCAAGCATCCAACTGGCATCAGCTACCAAGGCAGATGCTTGCCCATATCTCCCAGCAGGAGCATTGCTGAGTAGTGACTATCCATGAGAGGAAGAGAAGCACAAATAAAATCCTCATTAAAAGGCCATAGTATGTCCCCAAAATCTGATCTTATATTTCAAATTATTTGACTCAACACTTTTAATGTAACCAATTAACAAGAAAGTGTAATTGCTTGTGACATGGGAATTGCCACATCAGATCAGATCAATGGGAGTCTCTTTAAGAAGGATAATGCTTTTCATAGGGGCTGGCCCAGAACTGTGGAATAAAGGACCATCACAAACTTCACTATCTTCCACTCCAAAGCACATTGCTTCAACCTTGCTTTTTCCAATGTATAAACATGTAGTGGTGCGTATATTTAAAAAAATATCCTCAACAAAACCCTACCAAAACAAAAGATTTTACTGCATACACATTACTCCCCCACCTCCCCCCGGGGAGAAGATGAGAGAGAGAAAAAAATCTCACATGATGTATCTTAGCCACATCACCTAATGCACTACTGGAAGGCACTCAGATATTAAGGTGATGAGGGCAGTATAAGAAGCTATATAGAATAAAATAGATTTATCCATTTTGGCCCAGCTGGTTAGCCAATATTCACGGCCTTTTGATTTTTTTTCCTTAGGAAGAGAAATGACAATAGCCAGGTATTTGTATTTCTTTGATGCAATCCTGTTTATTTACAAATAATGTAACAAAGTCCTGTTTCCTTGGACACATAGGAATCAAACAAGAAGCAGGTTTTTTTTTAATCATCGCTCCAAGCGTCTTTTCAGCAAGCACTCTGCCCAAAAGCTCTCTCTCTTTTTGCTTCCTCACAGGGAAATTTTTCAGTGATTCTCTTGCTGTCTGCTTGCACTTTTCTTACCTGCTTCTCTCTGCCTGTTCTCTAGGTGCTTCTGCTCACAGGCACACATGGCCTCCATCAAACAATACACAGCTAAACCCCTCTGCCCACACTGTTCAGCTTCTGAACAGCTGTGAGCCAGGTCACTCCTGGTCCCAGGACAAACCACTATATAGTCCTCGGCTGGGTATAAAGAAATAAAAGGAGTTTCATGGCTGTTTCCCTCTTCAGAAGGGGCACCACCAACAATCACTTGCCACTGCAACAGCAGGAAAGACACCAGTAGCAAACCAAAAGAACAATAGTCCTGCATCAGGCCTACCTTCCCTCAGAGGGGCAGTATTAAAAGGCACCAACTCATGAATTTTCCCATATTCAAAATGGCCACTATCTCTTATTACTGCCAATGGGGCTGAAGCCAGCAAGATGGCCACCATTTTCCTACAGTCTATCTACATGTGGTGGTGAGGCTGCCCTTAATAACTCTGTTTGCAATGTAGTTATTGTCATGTCGGTCCCAGGATATTAGAGTGACAAGGTGTGTGAGGTAAAGTCTTTTACTGAACTAACTTCTGTTGGTGAGAGAGACAAATTTTCAAGCTTGCACAGAGCTCTTCTGCAAGTCAGGGACAGGTACTCCCAGCATCATAACTAAAAGTAGAGTGGAACAGATCAAGCCCCTTGCCGCCAGTTAACCCTCCCCCGTGTAGTGTGGGCTACATATATCACCACAATGGCCTTACACATGGACTTTGTTTTGGGGAGTGACTCTTATTTTTAGCAATCTAAAAAATAGAGCTTAACACATCCACCAGCTTCAGTGCGGTTTCACCCAACCTCCATCATAACCATATAACAGAATAGTTCAGTATACTGTTTGTTACTGGCGAGCACCATAAGCTTCAGGGAAAGTTACCCCCATATGGACAATTATGGCACAACCTGATCACAGACAAAGTTTCTGCCTAATCCCTGTCAACGAATGGTTTGCACATTCCCTGAAGCACGAAGATTTACATCCCTTTTACATTTTCATCCTAACACAACTGTAGATGTTCTAGTTATCCATAAATTGCCCTAATGGTAAATGTCTAATCCTTGGTTAATTTAGCTAAATTCTTGGGCTCTATGATATCTTGCAGGCAAAGAGTTTCACAAGTTTATTTTGCAATGTATGAAAAAAACTCTTTTTTCAGTTTTAAATATCTGGCCCTTCACTTATAAGACATTCATTTGTTCCTATATTATTAGAAAGGGTACACAGGAACACCCAGCTTATTCTTTCTATAGATTCATTATTTCATACATCTCCTTAATGTCCCATCTTACTTATCTCCTCTGTACACTAAACAGTCCTAATCCTTTTAACCTTAGTGGAGACTCCTCCATTCTTATGGCCATTTTTGCAGTCCAACAGAATATCGTTCTTATTTCTGCTGTATCCTTCTGGAGACAGTGTGGTCAGAACGGAAAACAGAATTCTAGTTGAGGCCATACCTCTGATTTGTATCATTAGGCCTCAGTCTCACTCTTTACATATCCTAACATTTTGTTTTCTTGTTTTTTACTACAGCAGCGCATTGAGCAGTTGTTTTCATTAAACTATCAAAATGATATTCAAGTTATTTTCTTGAGTTGTTACAGTTAATTAGATCCCAGCAATAGGAGTGAGCAGTTCTAATTATTCCTTCCCTACACTTTCCCTTGCATTTGTCAGCAGCTAACTCACATTTTAATTTTAGGGTCTTTTGATTAGTTTCTTTTTTTTTTCTTTTTCTTTTTTTTTCAAATCCTTATGTGGCCCAGGTCACTCCTGGGCTCACAACAAACCACTGGAGGGTCTCCAATCGGGTGCAAAAGACAACAGGGTTTTATCTGACTGTCAGCCCCTAAAGGTGGGGCACTAGTCTTACTCAGTAACAACAGGCAAGTCACTGGTAGCAAATCAGAAGCCTCCCCCTGGGATGGCTCTGGCAGACATCAGTATCGAGTCAATGCCTGCCCCAACAGGCAGAAAGCTGAATGCTGAAGCCAGCTCCCAAATGATCTGGGCTCTCTCCCTCTATTGCAGGTGTTGCAGGGTGGGCTGATTAAGACAGTGGTCCCCAAACTGTGGGGCATGTCCCCTCATTCTTGGGGGTGTCATAAACAGATAGCTAAGGGTTAATGTCTCTTACACCTGGAAAGGAGTAACCTGAAACACCTGACCAGAGGACCAATCAGGAAACAAGACTTTTTCAAATCTGGGTGGAGGGAAGTTTGTGTCTGAGTTCTTTGTTTTTGTCTTCTGCCTGTACTCTCTCTCGGCTATGAGAGGATTTCTGTTTCCTGCTATCTAATCTTCTGTTTCCAAGTTGTAAGTACAAAGATAGGAAGACCATAGGTTTGTTTTTTTGTATTTACATGTGTGTAGTTGCTGGAGTGTTTTGAATTGTGTTCTTTTGAATAAGGCTGTTTATTCATATTTCTTTTAAGCAATTGACCCTGTATTTGTCACCTTAATACAGAGAGACCATTTTTATGTATTTTTCTTTCTTTTTACATAAAGCTTTCTTTTAAGACCTGTTGGAGTTTTTCTTTGGTGGGGAACTCCAGGGAATTGAGTCTGTAGCTCACCAGGGAATTGGTGGGAGGAAGAAGTCAGGGGGAAATCTGTGTGTGTTAGATTTACTAGCCTGACTTTGCATTCCCTCTGGGTGAAGAGGGAAGTACTTGTGTTTCCAGGACTGGAAACAGGGAGGGTGGCGTCCCTCTGTTTAGATTCACGGAGCTTGCTTCTGTGTATCCCTCCAGAAACCCAGGGAGGGAACACCTGGAGGGGGGAAGGGAAATGGTTTATTCCCCTTTGTTGAAAGACTCAAGGGATTTGGGTCTTGGGGTCTCCAGGAAAGGTTTTTGGGGGGACCAGAGTGCCCCAAAACACTCTATAATTTTTTGTGTGGTTGCAGCTTTACCGGGTCCAAGCTGGTAATTAAGCTTGGAGGTTTTCATGCTAACCCCCATATTTTGGATGCTAAGGTCCAAATCTGGGAATAGGTTATGACAGGGGGCATAGCAGGACACAAGCCAGTCCACCCCGAGAGGTGGGGAGGGAGCACCACCCAGCCCCACTCTGCCCCCAGCTCCACTCTGGCCCCGCCCCCAGCCACAGCTCCAGCTCCCAGACCCTGGCCACAACAGGGTGCAGGACAGGTTCCATTTCAGGGCAAGGGGCATGGCAGAAAAATTTGGGGGATCACTGTCATAATGCTTGTTAACTCTCTCCTGGCTAGCATAGGGTTTGTATACTCCATCACACTTCCTTTCTGAAATTCAGCCTCACCTTGTTAGTTATTGGCATAGACCTTCTTGTAAGGATGTTGAACTTTATTATAGTGTGGTTTCTGTTACTTAATGACTCCATTACAGTTGCTTCTTGAACAAACTCCATTGTGTTACTTAGAACCAAATTCAAAGTAGTGAGTCTCTCCTTCCGGAGCTCTAGAATCAGGCATTCCAAGAAGCAAAATTTAGGCCTCAAATTCAGCAAAACACTTAAGCACATGCTTAACGTTAAGCATGGGGCTCAAGCACATGCTGAAGTGCATTGATGAATTTAGGCCTTCAGCTGTCAAGGAATTATTTCTCTAGACCAGGGATCGGCAACCTATGGCACGCAGCCCGACAGGGTAAGCATCCTGGCAGGCCGGGCCGGTTTGTTTACCTGCCGCATCCACAGGTTTGGCGGATCGCAGCTCCCACTGGCTCCAGGCCAATGGGGGCTGCAGAAAGCAGCATGGGACAAGGGATGTGCTGGCTGCCGCTTCCCACGGCTCCCATTGGCCTGGAGCTGCGAACCGCAGCCAGTGGGAGCCACGATTGGCCAAACCTGTGGATTCAGCAAGTAAACAAACTGGCCCAGCCCCCTCAGGGTGCTTACTCTGGCAGGCCGCATGCCAAATGTTGCCAATCCCTGCTCTAAACCTTGCCCTATTGTGACACACAACCTATTTAAATACCGGTAACTGAAGTAATACATTATGTCAATCATTGCACTTTCTACATATACAAAGAACAAAATTTGCAGTTTAAATCTATCTTTCTCCTTAATCTGAAATAAAAGTAACAACAAAGAACAAAAGTCTAAAATTTCCACCAGGAGACCTAGAGGACTGACTGTACATGACTTACTGACATTAGACATCTGGAACGAAACACAAAATGGCAACTCCCACTGCAGCAGGGGAGGGAAACCTCTCCACTTAAAGGTGCAGTAAACAGAAGCAGAATGACAATTTCTACTTTTGGTGATATATCCTCAGGCAGCACAGTTATCACCTGAAACAAGCCTTGCTAATCCAGGTGTAAGTAGCCTGTAGCTTTGTCACATCTAAGAGAAAAGCATGCAGTTATATTTTGCCCAAAGGATCTCAGCAATGGAATAATACCACTGACCAAGTATAAATAGACCAGAAATAAATGCAGTGACAGGTATTACAGACAGTGCTAGAAGATAACATATATTTATTCAGTCTTTATCTTTACTAACTGATCAAATAATTCACTTACAACTACCAACTTTCCTCAAATCACTATTACCTTACCATAAGATAAATGTAGCATCTTTCTGTAAGCACTGAATCAACCTAATCACTTTGGTTAGGTCTATGCTTCAACTGAGGTGTGAATGCACCATGGGTTGTCATACCAGCACTAGCTTTTAATCTAGCTAGCACAGCTAAAAATAGCACTGAAGGTGACATGGGCTTCAGCACAGGTATTAGGGAAAATAAAATCCCCTCCATATATCGGGGCTCTTCTGTCATTAGGGTTTTGCAGGCCCAAGCCCTTAGCTGAACTACTTTAACTTCCCTAAAACTTGTTTACGAAGACTTACTGTCCAAAATAGGGAACTGGTCTTGGGACGAGGGGGGGCCCTGGGTGCCATTGCAGCTTCGTGTGGTTATAGTATAGCAATAAGTTGCTTGCCTAAAGTAACCGCAAGTAGGAAAAACAGAACAGTCAGTACAAAAACAGGATGATTATGACAGAATGTTACTAAAGTTGCAACATGTATGCCATATAAGGAGAATTATCAATTATGTTTGCAGTGTTAGCAATGTATTTACCAAATAAGGATGTATCGCTGTGTGACGTTTTGCAGTTTTAACCTTTATAAGCTTGGTAAAATTTGTAATATGTAGAGCAGCCAGCCTCTTGTGTGGGGTCTATGCTGTCTCTCCCTGCATATATGCTTGTATGAAATAAAGGTGCCTCAGGATGTCTGATCTAAAATCAACCATGTGGTGGATTTTCCACAACACAGGCTAGCAATGTGAGTACATTTTGTACCACTTTGTCTTCACTTATTCTTCACTTTTATTCTTATAATTTACTATGCACAGTTTTAACCCTGAACTGAATATAGAATTATAAAAATCCTCGTCGACTTTTTTATGACACTCATTACTGTGGTATCTGAGCAGTCCAAAAATACTAGTTAATTCATCTTTACAACATCTCTGTGATGTAAGAGGGTATTTTTATCTCCATTGTACAGGTGAGAACTGAGAACTGAGACTTTCAGAGATTAATTTTGAGTGCCCAACTTCACTCTACAACCCAATTCACGTCCTGAGCACCATATGAAACAAGGATCCCTGTGGGCTATTTACAGCACCTATATACTGCCACTACAGGGAACACAGGGTAGAATCCACCAGGGTACTTAGGCACACAAGTTCAGTTTTTACACACCATTGAGAGTGACAAAAAAAAACCCTATCAGCTGCTGCCTAACCCTGTAGACATCTAAATTCATGCTACATGAGACTCAGGCAACTGAAACCTATCTTTCCCCCAGTCCAGACTCAGGTGCTTTGTGAATTGCAGTGCTGTTGCTGTGATTTTTCTAGGTACTTAAAGGTTAGGCATTGTGGCACAGTATCACAACACCTAAGTCTCTTTGGTGGATCCCGCCCATGATTTGAACAAATGCTATGGTTTGACAAACTTCTTTGAGGCCTCCATTCTCCTATCTTGAAAACTGTGGCAAGAACCCCATTAGGTTAGATAATTGTCTATTAGGGATGGTCTAGACAATATTTGGTCCTGCCATGAGGGCAGGGGACTGGACTCGATGACCTCTCGAGGTCCCTTCTAGTCCTGGAGTCTATGAGTCTATGAGTCTATAACTGTAACAGGAGCAGGACTTAGATTAACAACAGTTAATAAAATAAATGATCATTTTTAAAAGGTTGCTTTTCAGTTAGCCCCTGCAGAGCTACTCAAATGATGGGGTTCAAAACAGGTACATCTGTATTTCATCTCATTCAGCATGGCCTTAAGCATCCATATTCTTTAAAGATAGAAGGAGGTAAAGAACATACATCCAGAAGACAGAGTGGGAGCATGTTGGACAATGTAGAATTCAACAAGCCAAAAAAAAAATGTGACAACATTGTCAGGTACACTGATACAAATATGATGGGTCATAAAAACATTCAGAAGATTAGACAATACAATGGGGAATCTACAGGACAGACAACACAATGTGATATGAATCTGACACAACAGGATCAAAGAATCCGGAGGACGAGGAAATTATTTCATTTAGAATCAAAAGAACTGTTACAAAGACAAGGGAGAGCACAGGTAACAAGGCTGGCTTTCAGCCACCACATCTGAGCAAATAGCCCAGAGGAACTTTACAGTTATGTGTTTAAACTGTCTGAATACCTAAATGAAAACTTAAGGAATATCCCAGCTAGATATGCAGCATTCTGTCTACAAGACAGTCCTATTCCAGCAGAAATCATTGCTTAAGTACAGGAGAACATTAAAAAACAGAAGGTTAAAAGCAGGAGGGAAGTGATGGGAATCTTCATTTGCACTTGATCTGTCAGCAAATGATTTATTTGGAATAAGAGAAATTCATGTCTTTCGCTACAGAAGAGCTCTCAAAATTCCAGGGTCCATGGCAAATTCATTCATCAGAAGGTTCCTGATAAACATTCTGACAAAACCTGTGGCCACCTAGAAACTTCCTGGTTGCCACTCTGGCCTGATTCTGCACCAGTATAGTCCTCAGAATCCTTTTATAATGGAAAGACAGTCAGTCTGAAGAGCAGGTGATTCACATTAGAAGCTGATAATGACAAAACTAACACTTGACAAAACTCATGTCCAGGCATAACAACCACATTTTGTCACATTTTAATCGTTTTCAAAGTGCATCTTAGAGACCAACCAACACTGACCTCAATGGAAGTTGGATAAGGCCCTAAGTAAAATTAAAAAATACACCTCTACCCCGATATAATACGACCCAATATAACACAAATTTGGATATAATGCGGTAAAGCAGTGCTTTGCGGGGGGGGGGGGGGGCTTCGCACTCCGGAGGATCAAAGCAAGTTTGATATAACGTGGTAAGATTTTTTGGCTCCCGAGGACAGCACTGTATCAGGGTAGAGGCGTATTGAGTCCCACTCTTTGTGGACACATTTGGCTAAATACATCCCCAGCAGAACTCCATTGTCTTACAGCAGAGATTAATTTGGTCTGCTCTTTTGACACTTTCATGATATGTTAAATGCTCTATCCTCTACCATTTATAAGAAATGACAGTGTGCAATAATCAAACACAGACATCCCATACCAACGGAGGCCATATATTTTATTTTGCTGTAAAACAATTGCTGGCTAAATGGACCCTTCTGTATTAGTATTCTAGTGGCACCTGAGCAACAAAGTGGTATTGAGACTAAGCAGTTGTTTTGGGTTTTGTCCATCTTGTATTTTTAGCCCTCAGCACTGCCTCCAGCCACTGGCACTTACTTAAGAGGATCATTTGCTACTGATATTTGCTTGACGCATCAGCACAATGTGATGGTCTTGCCTTGACCTAGGGAAATAAGCAAAGTTAATGACCAGGCAGATGGCCAGGAGGGATTACTGATGATTAGGAATTAACACGTCTTGTTTATTTTACCTTAAAAAACAAAAACAAACAAAAAAGCCAGTCTAGAAATTTGTTAATTGGGGATATGGCTGGCCTAGTTAACCCTGGGTTTCTATCATGTTACCATCTTTCCCCAACCTATTCCTGCTGTTAGTCAGGTCTACTTGTTGTGTCTTGTTTTTACAGTAAACTCTTCAGGGCAGAGATTATCTCTTCCTGTGTTTATAACGCAGCCAGCACAATGGATCCAGATCCTGACTGGCATCTCCAGATGCTACTTCAGTGTAAGTAATAATACATTTACAAAAGGAATGAGGCATGCTGCCTTAGTAATCAGGGAAAACCATAGAGCATAGAAGCTCAGGAAAGGAACCACATCATTTCTTAGATTGGGATCCTCTAGTAGTGCTCCATACAACTTCTCAGACAAATCATGTGATGGCAGGACATGAAGAACTATGTTAGGTTATCTGCTTCTGTTGGCTGCCTGTATCTTTAATACCTGCTATTGTTATTTCCACACTTACAAGTTGTCCCCAAATTAACAACATCCAGCATCCTATCCTGGGCAACAGAGGCATTCAGCTCATTATAAAGATTTACCCATGGTACATAAATGGCCTTCATTGCTGTAGTATCTGAGCACCTCTGTTGTGACAATTGGGCCTTCACATTTACCTGAACTGTGAACTCAACTGTAATATATGTCATAGTTCAGCGGTTCTCAAACTGTGGCCCAAAGTGGGCCATGACCCCATTTTAATGGGGTTGCAAGGGCTGGTTTAGACTTGCTGAGGCCCAGGGCCAAAGCCCAAGCCTGAGGGCTTCAGCCCCGGGCAGCAGTGCTAGGGTTGCTATGGCCCCAGCCCTTGGGCTTCGGCTTTGGCCCCTCAGCCTAGGGCAGTGGGGCTTTACTCTCCCCACAGTGTGGCGGGGCTTGGGCAGGCTCAGTCTTTGGTCTCCCCTCCTGGGGTCCTGTTGTCACAAGGGGTTCACGCTGCAATGAAGTTTGAGAACCCCTGTCATAGTTCATAAGATGTTATAATAACCTATGATAACAAATGTTGATGAGGAAAAGTAGGAAAGGAGACAGAATAACTGAATTAGTCTAAACAAGAAGGCCAAATTGCTGTGACTGAAAGACTGTGTTGAAATTATGCTTGTTAAAAACAGGAGATGTGGAGCCAGAAATTAATGAGCCAAAATTGGCATGCCAGATATAAAGCCTACTTGGTGGACAAAATAATGAGGGGATGGGCTATTCCACCCATCATTGTCTTTTTAGATCCTTAAAAGAAAGATATTTTGTGGAGAAAGTATTAAAGAAAAAAAACAAGCACAGATGGAAAGAATAGAGGTTACTGGCATGAGCTTCACCATCATGACTGCCACCGCTACCATGGGACCCCAGGCCTTCATCATCCTGATCCTGTGATATGTCCTGACCAGAACAGGCCAGATGACATTAACATCCCTATCCACACCAGCTGAATCTTAAACGCCACCTGGGACGACTGTTATCATCATCTTTGATACCACCTAAAAGACTGTCAAACAAGCGGGCTTGTCCTTCTAAGATCAGTTTAACAACAGCAGCAGCAAAGACATCTCCAGCCCATCTCAACTAACTTCTCTTTTCCCCAAAAGATAGCTCAGTGGTTTGCGCATTGGCCTGATAAACCCAGGGTTGTGAGTTCAACCCTTGAGGAGGCCATTTAGGGAACTAGGGTAAAAATCTGTCTGGGGATTGTTCCTGCTTTGAGCAGCGAGTTGGACTAGATGACCTTCTGAGGTCCCTTCCAACCATGATATTTTATGATTACCTAACAATAGCAGCTGCTTCACACAATTCAGATGTGGTTGTTCAGGCCTATCTTCTAGTTTACTATAAACCATCCATCCCATTAATTCCTCATTCCCATGCTGACTATGAGGCAGAAGAAAGAAGCCTTGATCTATATGAGGTCTGATGTGGTGCACAAAGAAACAGAGACAGCCTCTTTTTGTACATTCTGTACTGTTCCCCAAAAGATCTGAACGCTGAAAGCCACCCTGCTGTGCAGGTGCCACAGGCAGCATTCTGTCTCAGACTTCATTGAGGACTTCTACTCCTTCTCCATTACAACACATTTCAGTCGTCGTGTGAGAAGAGACTTCAGACTGAAGGTTCCACAGCAGAGCCTCAGGCTTGGTAAACAGAAGCAGATACTGGGGGAGGGAAGGTTCTGTGCAAAGTAAGAACAGACCTAGACTTTCCTACTTTCAACATTTTTACAGATCACCCTGGTCCTTGTCTCCTTCCCCTTGCTTTGGAAATTAAGTACATCACCATCACTAGATGACCTCTGCTTTACTGGTATCATAATGAGACACACAAGGCTGCTCCCTCCCCTTACCTCCGCCACGGACCTTCTATGGCCCAGCATATATAGTTTCACCTAAGCCATCTGGACAGCACAGATCCTGGATTCTTAAGGATTTAGGAAGGCTCCTGGGAAAACAGAGCAATTCAGCTAGACAATACCATTTATTCAATCTCTTTTACAGATTTGTGGAATGGTTTAGATAAATAAGAACTGACATGAATTTTTCTGAGTATTGAAAACGCCCTTCTCACAAATATCTGTTCTTTCTGGGTCTAGAAGCAGAAATACTAAAACACCATGATAGTGGCTCTTCTGAGTGTATTTCCAGTTGGGTCAAAACTGGCGAGGACTGGAAAACTAATGAGAAATTCTGATTTACAGCCTCTCGAGAGTGGAGGCTCACAGGTCAGATTTGGCACTCAAGATGTCTTTATCCAGCAGACATGATGGCTTTATCCAGACAGATTCTGCTTTTATAGAATAAAAAAAATTTTAAAATAATTGTCTAGCCATTAGGATTGATGAGAAATGTAGCGAGGGAGCCCCACTCCCCCGCGCTCCTGAGGAGAACAGGCCGGAAGTCAAAGGGCGGGACAGGAAGTACAAAAGCCCGGCCCCAGGGCTCAGTTAGGAGGAGGCGGCCAGAGAGAGCAGACGCTAGGGCCCGAGCTCCTGCTGGGCCCAGCCTACCCTGTGCCCAGTGGGGTACTGGCCTGACCTCCCCTGGGGCCAGTACTCAGAGGAGCCGACTGAGCGGTCCGACGCTCAGCCTGTGGAGGAGCTGCCTGGACCTCCCGATAGCCGGTACCCCGAGGAGTGGATCGGACCTCCCGACCCCTGGTACCCCGAGGAGTGGACTGGACCTCCCGCTGCCGGACACCCTGAGGAACCCATGATCTGGGACGCCTCGGACGACGCTTGCAGAGGGCAGATACCCAGCGAGGGGGAGGTTGGAAGTGGCCTGGGGTCAGCCGACCCCAGTCAGGCTGAAGGCTCGCCTGAGCCAATGGCAGTGTGTTTCAGTCAGGATCCCCCACTGACCGTCAGCAGCGTTAACCGCTGCTAGGGCCCCGGGCTGGAACGCAGTGGAGTGGGAGGGCCTGCGTTCCCCCTGCCACCCCTCCAAGGGTGGCAGACTCCCCCTCCCCTGACCTGAGGAGGCCGTCTCAGTTACCGGGTTGCTCAGTCCCTGCTGAAAGGCCTGAGCATAGACTGTGTGCTGCCCCGCCCTGCCTAAGGGCCTGGGCTTATATATATACTGTTTTCTCGTGCTCAACCCCGCAGCAAGGGACGGGCCTGAGGCAGAAGGAGTGAGGCAAGCTGGTGTGGCTCCCCTCCCCCCGAGGGTCGAGCCACGGCCGCGCTCTACTACAGAAAACTTTCTGCATCTGAACCAATGTAGCTCTGCCTTAGCCGGAAACAACAAATGTAAGGGTCTGATGCTGTACCATTGAAGAAAATGGGATTTTTATCATTAAGTTAAATGGGAATAGGTTTGGGGCCTAAGAGAGGTGAGATCTGTCCTCATTCATCAAAAATGAGTATGAACTCTGAAGTTTACTAATGCTAGAGTAAATCCTAGCTTTTCAAACAACCTAGGTACACAACAGTGTGCTTACATTTGTGCAGGCATGTGTGGTAACTGCACATGCAAACAGCCAATTAAAACAAAGGGCAGAAATAGCCTGAAGTGTCCTATCCTTTTACCACTCCATGTGGCAGCTGTTGGGAGAATGCTCTGCATGTGTGTATTTGTAAATAGTGAACAGATAAGATGCCAGTAGGTTGCTCTCAAGAATCTGTAGCATAGATCCTGGATTTTGTAGACCCAATAAACTTTCTGCTGCATATACAACCCCTTACCCATTTAGTATGGCACTCTGTCCCCAGCTAGTGGTGGCTGGACCACACTGCTAGTGATTGATGAGTCTACTACAGCCTTGTCTAACAGAGGTGGGTCTTATTCATCACAGGCAGTAGAGGCTCTCACTTTTAGAACCAGAGATCCTAGGTTTAATCCCCACTGCTGACAACCCATCCATCTGTGTGCTGTTATTTGTGCACTGCAAATACTATCTTTTGCACAGCTGTTTACATTGGCTGTTAACAGCAACAAACTAATTATAAGTTTAGGCCTACATTTCAAGAGTCATAGATTTTAAGTCCCAGTTTTTAGACCCATTGAGCCAGATTTTTGTGAGCTGCTGAATATCCAGAGCTCCCATGGGCTTCATTTGGAGCTGTGAGTGCTCAGCACTCCTGAAAAAAACAGGCACTAGCTGTCTCAGTTTAAGCATCCAGAATCAGTGATGACTTAGGAAATACTGGCCCTTACTTACTAGATAAAGGCTATACCCTACCTTGGGTCATTGTGCTGCTCTCCTACTATCAACACTGGCAGATCTGCTGGAGATTGAGAGTGGTATATGGTTCAAACTTTGAAGCCCTTACCTACAGACAATAATTGAAAATAGAAAACATTGGAGACAAACAAATGAGTTTCACAACTATGATGTTGACCAAAGAGGCTTGGTTAACCATTTGGACTTTGGATGCTTATCTGGAATTGTCATAAACAGATAATTAAGGGTTAATGTCTCTTTCACCTGTAAAGGGTTAAGAAGCTCAGTGAACCTGGCTGACACCTGACCAGAGGACCAATGGGGGGGGACAAGATACTTTCAAATCTTTGTGAAGGGAAGTCTTTGTTTGTGCTTTTTTTTTTTGTTCGTTCACTCTCGGGATTGAGAGGGACGGGACATCAATCCAGGTTCTCCTAATCTGTCTGAATCAGTCTCTCATGTTTCAAACTTGTAAGTAATTAGCCAGGCAAGGCGTGTTAGTCTTATGTTTGTTTTCTCAACTTGTAAATGTTTCTTTTTGCTGGAAGGATTTTACCTCTGTTTGCTGTAACTTTGAACCTAAGCCCCTCTGGTCTACAGGAATCTGATTACCCTGTAAAGCATTTTCCATCCTGATTTTACAGAGATAATTTTTACCTTTTCTTTCTTTAATTAAAAGCTTTCTTTTTAAGAACCTGATTGATTCTTCCTTGTTTTAAGATCCAAGGGGATTGGATCTGGACTCACCAGGGATTGGTGGGGGGGAAAGGAGGGGGGATAACTAATTTCTCCTTGTTTTAAGATCCAAGGGGATTGGATCTGGACTCACCAGGGAATTGATGAAGTCCCTCAAGGCAACCCAAGGGGGGGGGGAAGTTTGGGGGGACAGAGAGTGGTCCAGACACTGAAATTCTGGGTGGTGGCAGTGTTATCAGATCTAAGCTAGTAATTAAGTTTAGAAGGATCCATGCAGGTCCCCACATTTGTACCCTAAAGTTCAAAGTGGGGAAAGAAACCTTGACAGGAATGAACCAAACTTTTAAATTGATTATTGGTTTTCTGTGGAACATTCCAGAGATACAACAAAAGGAAATAATGAAACAGAATGAGCACATGTATCAAAAAGATAGTGCCTCAGTGTCTTACAAATCAAGCCATAGGCTATTCATCAAAAGGGAAAGAATCTAACGCTACATTTCTTGAAGTACAAGAGCATATGCACAACACCTGAAGCAAAAGAAACAATTATAAATGTACAGACACTTATTAGCAATGTGGACAACAGATGACAATTTATTAATTTTGACTTTTTGTGCATGTGAATTGTTCATGAATAGATTGCAATTTTCTTGAATGTATTCAATATATGAAATTATTCACTAAGTATTTTCTTTAATTAATTCTTGGTCTGTAGTGGGTTCACAAGCAGTTTGTTCTCACTATGTGATATTCAACTTTTGAGCTGTTTTGTTTGGACACAGGTCTCATGTTGCGTTTGAGTTCTCTCTCTGGTGAATGTAACACTAGTGCAAACACTCATGATGATGACCTTAGAATCCATTTCACATTAGTAGTCTACAAAAATTGCTTAAAATTTACTCTGCCAGCAAACATCCCTGCCAGTAAACTAATTTCCAACAATATATGAGGAGAGCAAACAGAAAAGGAACATGAATACAATAAAAATAATGGTTAAAGAAATATTTGTAGCCTGTGTGTGTGTGTGCCTTATTTGCCCACATTTTAGTTGTGATATTAATTTTTGCAGTGCTTTGTATGCTATAGATGGGTATTTGAGGTAATGCACATAACAGAAAAGTCTGTCTTTGTCAACAAGTCTGGATCTAGTTTGGGATGTACTGTAATCCAAGGTTAAAGTCTTCAAATGAGAAACCATGAGATAAGGCTTTTCATGGAGTCAATCAACAGTTCCATCCATGACATACTTAAGCATGGATCTTTGCCTTTTCAGTGCCACATAATTGTCCATTTAACAGCAAGGAGGGCCAGTGTCATCCATTTTTTACTGTGTGTCTTACAACAAGGATCAGTCACGGAATAAGCAGATACGGGATTAATGGTCTATTTATACTGCAACTGGCCTGCATGTACGTGTGCCATTGACCTCCACTAGATGGAATCAGAACTGCTCCGCTCTTGGTCATGGGTCCTACACTGTTAACAACTAAAGGAAGTTCTCCTTTAACTCACGTGGTGGGGAGCTTGGATTTTTGGAGAATCTGAGCTCTGTCTGTGCTGTTGCCATCCAGTCTGAGGGGCCGTGGCGAGCAGGTCTGACTATACTTATGAAAAACCCAGAAGCTGTAAAATAGCCAGAGGATAGTAATGCTTAAATGATAACACTGTTATAGCACCTTCTATCCCAGGATCTCAAAATGCTTGTGAATTCAGCCTTAGAACAGCTCTTGTGAGGTAAGTTAACGCTGTCCTCCTATTACTAGTGGGGACACTGAGGCACAGAGCACTTGGATGACTTATACAAGATCAGACAATGAGATGGTGGAATACTGGAAATATGGCCTAGAAGTTTTTAATGCAGAGTTTTAGTCTAACTACAAGGACTATATTTCATACCTTTTTGGCGTATGATAAGACGCTCCACCTTTTTCTTTCGTGCTCAGTGTCCTACAGAAGCAGCCTTTCTTCTCTTCCACTCTATTACAAATATTTTAAAACTTCATTTGTATTGGGAATTGTATAATTTTTATTCTATTTCTAAAGAATGTTTTCCCTCCCAGGATTTTGTTATTTCTACTCATACCAGCTCATGCTGGTTACGTCCCTTTCTCTGATTTTTTGAGGTTCACTAATTTCTACACATCTTCTAAGATTCAGATTCAGTGCAGATAGCTTGTCTACTTGCTTTTGTAGACTGTCTTATGTTCTCTGGAAAAAGACTTCTTGAGCCCCACACAACAAAAAAAGGGAAGATCATGTTTTGTTTTTCATACTTTGCTCTCTTTTCAGTTACAGTTTATAGCCATTACTGATGGACTGGATTTGAATGGATATTGTACTGGCAAAAGACACTACAGCACATCAGCAATCCTCTAAACCATCCAAATTCACTATTATGTGGGTTTCTTATTAAATTCGTTGTTGACAGAAGTCTGGCATGTGTGATAAATCTAGAGGGATGTTTTAGACAGAGACAGCAGAATTCTCAATACATCGAGGCCAATCTGTGAACCTGTAGAAATAACCATTTAAAATGTCTTGGGCTTCACTTTTTGTTCTTGGGAGAAATTCCTGACCTTGAGAGTTGTGCAAACATGGAAGTTGTGCAAACATGTTTTCCCTCAACCTTCCCTCTTGCTCTGAGTGCAATTCAAGGTATGGTACTGCTCACGAGTCACACAAGGATGGTAAGCTGAACTAACAAGAATATGAAGAAAATGTGCCAAACCCACACAGGGAAATGAAAATCAAATCCCCTTTCTTGCATCAGCATCAAATTTTTATTTCTTGACAAGATAGGAGTTCAGTGGTAGGGAAACGAAATGATTAAAATACAAATGATAAAACTAGGACCATTTTATATGACCAAATCATCTACTGCCCTCTTGTGGTTATGGCTAAAATAGCTTCAAAACACTGACGGAATCTATTCAAATAACATTCTGAATTGGTAGCATGACATGATTGGATTGTCCAGTCCAGCTACTTGTGTTGTGCTGCTAGCAGCAAGATCATTTCTAACTTAAATAGTGACAGATAAATGAATCAGAATGAATATGAACAGAAACCTAGGGAGAAAGATAGTGTATCTACACATATCCACAATCTAGAGAGAAATGTAACAGTATATTCATATGCAAAATCTTAACATAATAGCATTATTAGCTGGAATTAAACCTGTATTTTTCTTTGCTATAATACAAAAACCATTACAAAATTATTAGATTAGGATTAGTTAGGATTACAAAATCTATCTTCTCAGGCTCTCTCTAATGGAGGGGGATTTGTACTGTTGAAAGGAAAGGATGACCTTTTTGTGGCTTTTGAGCCAATAACATTTTGCATGTGATTTTTTAAAAACATGTATGAGCCAAGAGCATTGGAGAGACACGTGACAACCTGAAATCAAAGGATGAATAAATATAATTTAAAGAATTTCTAGTCTTGTTTCATATCAGTTTTACACTTTTGTTAATAATGGAATTTATGAGCTCAAAACATATTGCTAAATACTGTATAAGTATGTCCTGCATGATAGAGATGATGAGGTATTATCCTCATAGACTTTAAGGTCAGAGGAGACCATCTAGTCTGACCTCTCGCACATTGCAGGTTTAAAGTAGTGTAAATGGTGAATTCTCTGTAATTTGAAGTCTTTAAACCATGATTTGAGGTAACTCAGCTAGAGGTTATGAGTCTGTTTCAGCAGTGGGTAGGTGAGATTCTGTGGCCTACAAGTGACCCACACTACAGAGGAAGGCAAAAAAAAAAAAACCCAGGGTCTCTGCCAATCTGACCTGGGGGAAAAATCCTTCCCAACCCCAAATATGCTGATCAGTTAGACCCTGAGCATGACATCAAGACCCATCTGGCAGATACCTGGGAAAGAATTCTCTGTAGTAATTTAGAGCCCTCCCAACCTAGTGTCGCATCTCCAGCCATGGGAGATTTTTGCTACTGGTAGTTATCAGATGGGCCCCATGCCATTGTAGGCAGTCCCATCATACCATCCCCTCCTTAAACTTATCAGGCTCAGTCTAGACGCCATTTAGGTTTTTCCCTCGCTCCCCCCCCCCACCATCCCTATCCCAACTGCTCTCCTTGGAAGGCTCCTTCCAGAAATTCACTCCTCTGATGGTTAGAAATTCTGTCACTTATCACTGGCATTGAAGGCCAGACAATGGACACACTATTAATAGAAATGGAGTCTTCACAAACGTGGAAATTAAGGGTCAGATCCTCCACCCCTGTTCCAGATGCTCAGTTGGCACAAAAAAGGATAGCTGCCATGTGAAGTAACTGGGGATTCCCCTTACATTGGATAAACCCCTGACGCTGTAAATCTGACACAGCCAACTCTACACCACCTTCTCCCACTCCATCATAAGGTGCATTCTGGAGCAGTCCAGGGCCTGCCTGGAGTATGTTGAGATCTGGCACTGCTAGACTAACAGAATGGTCTCAAGATGACTGTTGCTGCCATTGTAGTTAAGAGCAGCCTTTAGGTTGCTCTAAATTACAGTGGGAGTAAATTGGATAGTTTTGCAAAAAAGCAAAGTTTGTTTTATTAAATTGGAAAATAGACAATTTAGACTTCTTATTTTCTTATTTATTTATGCTTTAATCCTCTCCTACCTTTTCAGTGGCAAGGAGAATGAGAGGGAAAAGAAAAATGGGGAGCGGGATGAAAAATTTGAAGACAGAAAGATTTCTAAATGAAAATTTTATATAAAAAATTCACATGTTCAAATAAGCCAAACTCTGTTCCTTTTTGAAATATATGGCATGAAAGTCACTTTAACATATTGAATTTTTTTGGTGTGATTTTTTTTTCTTCAACCTGATCTATCAAAATACAATATTGATGAAGGGAGGACAGAGAAAAGGCTGTTTGAGAGAATGGGACCACCCACATCTCATATAATATGACCATTAAGAGATTTTATTAAGTAGCTTAAGGCCTAGAAGGTATACACTCCTCTGTTGAATCCTTCCACTGCTACTGACTCCTTCCATGATGTCAGGCAAGTCACTTGGAAACACTGAAATAGATATATCTATAAAATGGAGAGAATACCTCACTGGGATGTTGCAAGGATGTATTAGCTAACTTTCGCAGTTGCACACTGGTGGCATGCATTACATAAGTGTTAAGTATTGTTACTCCGCAATATGGTGATGAAGTGAATAGATTTAGATTACAATTGAAAATGGAACTTCCAAGTCTCAGAGAAATACACATAAGGTGAGAACTAGAGGCCAGCCAAATTGCGGGAGGTTTTGGTTTCTCAGACATTTTCTTATTCAGATCTTCATTTTGCCAGATCAAAATCAGGGGTTGTTGAGTTCAGGGAAGTTCAATGAATGTCTCTGGTTCTGACACAAAGAATCAGCTACAGATGGTTGGATTAAAATTGTAACCAACCACACTAGTGCTCCTGTTTAGGGGCATATCTGAAAGCCATATCCTGCCCTTGTTCAGTATGTATGGAAATGCTGCACTGATAGCAAGGATATCAAACATTGACAAAAGTTACAAAGAATTAATTGATAAAACATTAGCTGGGGGACCAATATTAAGCCAAATAGCCTTCTTCGGGGTTACCTCTTTCCCACTTGCTTTCCTCTCCTCCTGTGTTCTACGCATTTGTGTTTCTGTCTTGTCCTTTAATGCGCACCATGCATGCAAATCTTTCAAAAGGGCATTTCCACTCCAGAGTGGCAAGCATGCTGCTATAATCAGCACCCTGTATATACAATTCCATGGATGTAAAATTTGCTTCAGAATACATCTTGCTGCAGATTTATGTTATAGGGTCCCCAACCAATGAGTTGTACTGGGTCCTGCCCAGGGGCATCTCCCCTTCCCAATTACCCTCATCCCTTCTCCAACTCTATCCGCTCTTCGTCCCCTCTCCACCTACCAGGACAGATCTAGACCCCAAATCCACATCCTGCTCCTCACCTCTAATGGCATTTGCCCCATCTCAGGCTCTCCCTTCATCCCTATCCTCTCCACCTCCCACTCCAGTTGCTGTTGCCATCTCCACCCCTCTCATGCCTCCATTCCTATCCTCACACCCATCCTCCTCATTAGCCATTCCCTGCTCCCCTTCTCCTAATGTCTCTGGAATGCCCATTCCATATCTGAAGTGATCACAGCCATCTATCACTTCTTCATATCTCACTTCCTCCAGCTCTTAGCTCTCCCAGAGACCTGGTCCCTTCATCTGACATTGCTTCTGCAGCTGCCCTTATACTCCCTGCTTCAGATCAGATCATGGTGGAGATGTTAGGTCTGACTCTTCTGTTCCTGCTGCTTCCAATTCATCCCTTTTCCTACCTTTTTCTCTCCTTTTGAACAGCACTACATTTGACTTCTCTCCTCTCCCCCTCCATTTTGCTGTTCATCCAACTCCTCCCCATCAGCATTCCTCTCTGATTTCAGCTCCTGCCTCTCTCTCTTCCTCTCCTCATAACCTCCCACACCTATCCTCAGTGTCTTCAGCTTCACGCTAATGACCCATCCCACCCCTTAGCTGCATGCTTCTTCACTCTCACCTTTTCATTCAACATGCAGCCCTGGTTCAACTCTCCCACTCACCAAAAGGGCTATTCAGTTGACTTGGCCCTCACATAGCACTGCTGTCTCTGATCTCTGTTGCTGAGTCCTCCTACTCTGACTTTCCCACTGTCTCTTTTAGTATCACCCATCAATCCTTCTCCCTCCACATCCTGTCACTCAGCCTTTCCATGTCTTTCAGTTCCTCAGCTTTGATGAACTTTTCCTCTGCTCTCAGCCCTCTCTTCCCTTTCTTCCATCTGTATGGCATTTGATTCTTTCCGTCACTCTTCTACACCACTGATGCTTTTGCCTCTCTTCTCATTTCACAAGGACCACCCTGTAAACCTCCAGCCCTAGCTCACTCTAAACATCTGCTTCCTCTGTTCCTGTTTTCCCCCTGTAGAATGTCTCTGGCAGAAATGGGATCATCAGGCTGACTTTCTCCACTATAAATTCATTCTCTCTTTTTTCAGTTCTGCCATCTTTCTAGCTAAACAACACTACTCCTTCAACTTAATTGAATCCCACACCACAGTCCTAGTTGCCTTTTTACCACTTTTGACTCACTCCTCAAACCCTCCTCTTCTCCTGCCTCCACTTCTCTCTGCACAGGATCTGAGTAAACTGACAAAATATGATGTGCACTTCCCCCTCTCCTTAGCTCACCTTCATACAGGGACAGGAGTAAGGGGTGTGTGAGATAAACAGTTTGGGGTGGGGACCACTGGCTTTCAGCACCCCCACTGTAAAAATGTTCAGCACCACTGCTGCAGACCATAAAATTTTCTTCATTAGATCATGTCCTCCCTTGGCTCTTGTGATTGTCCTCTCCTGGTTCTCTTCCTACCTCATTCCTTCAGAATGTCCTTTGCAGGATCTTCCTCATCCCTCCTCTAACTTCCGGGGGGAAGGAGGAAGGTTTCCACAAGGCTGTGTCTACAGTAATCTCACCCGCAAATGCAAATTCATCTTCCAACTCTATGGTGATGACTCACAGATCTACCGCTCTACTCCAGACCTGTCTCCTTCAGTCCAAATTAAAATCTCAGCCTATCTGTCATCTCCTCATCAGTCCACCACTCCCCTTCCCAGCCCTTTCCACTGCCTCCTTGCTTAGTCACTGTGGACCGGATGTCCCGATTTTATAGAGAGAGTCCCAATATTTGGGTTTTTTTCTTATATAGGCTCCTATTACCTCCCACCCCCAGTCCCGATTTTTCACACTTCCTGTTTGGTCACCCTACACTATTCTGGCCATCATTTAGGCCCATAACCTGGGTGTAATTTTTGCTTCTGACCTCTCTATAGGTCCTCACAACCCAGCTATGTCTAAATTTTGCCTATCCTTTCTGCATGGCTAAAATGCAGCCTCTAATCACAATTACTGCAACATCCTTTTCTCTGGTCTTGATTAATGCAATCTCGCCCAGCTCGTGTCTATTCACAATGCTGCTGCAAAGATTATTCACTTAGCCCAGGGATCAGCAATTTTTGGTATGTAGCCCAATGGGGGCTGCGGGAAGTGGCGTGGGCTGTGGGATGTGCTGTCTGCCACTTCCCGCAGCCCCCATTGGCCTGGAGCGGCAAATTGCGGCCAGTGGGAGCCACGATTGACCAAACCTGCTGATGCGGCAGGTAAACAAACCGGCCCAGCCCACCAGGGGGCTTACCCTAGCGAGCCATGTGCCAAAGGTTGCCATTCCCTGACGCAGCCCATCTCTTTGACCATCTCACCCCTCTCTTTGCAGTCCTCCACAGCTCTCCCTTCTCTAGCATATCAAACATGAGTTTCTTGTCTTCAATTCAAGGCTTTTCATGGCCTATCCCCATGCAGCCTATCATCTGTCTTTCACTATCAAGATGTCAACTCCAGCCATCAATCGACCCATAATGCCAGCATCCATTTCCCACTTGCTAAATTTTCAAACAAGCACCTTCCTGCATTCTCCCATGCTGCCCCTCACAGCTGAAAGGAGCTGCCCATAAATGTCCCCAAAGCTAATTCATTGTCCTCCTTCAAATTCCTCCTTAAAACTTTCCTTGGCAGTGATGCCTACAAATAACTTGACAATAGCTAGGCTGCTGATACCATTGCCTATCATGCTAAGTAATATTGTCTCATTGTTTCCTTGTATTCCCCTGTCTGTCTCCGTGTATCCTTGTCTTGTACTTAGATGGTAAGCTGTTTGGTCCAGAGACTGTCTTCTGTTCTGTGTTTTTACAGCACCTAGCACAATGGGATCTTGGTCTGTTACTACGGTTCCTGGGCACTACAGTAATACAAATAATAAATATAATGGGAAAAATAAGGTTTTCGTCTTTATTGGTGTGCAGAAAATTTCAATATTTAAACAATTGGTCTGAAGCTGCCACAGAATTTCCAATCTGCTGCGGAATCTAGGAGGCTTGTTGCAGATTGTAGTTCAAGCTTGTCATGAAGTACACAGGATTTACTAGACAATATAAGCTGAGTAAGCTAGATGGATGGAGTGTTATTCCAGTGAAGCAGCCTTTCGTATGTAAATCCTGTGGCTGAAATCCTAGAGGGCAGGGAGCTCTCTTCTTCTGTCTGCTGGTGAAGAGGGAGAAGAACAATCTGCTTTATTTGCATAAGCTGAGAGGGATAGACTCTCCAGAGGGGAAAAGGTTCTCTGCCACAATTTATTGGTAAACAGAGGGAAAGATGGCATAAGCTTTCTACCCAGAATTCCTCCAGTGACACTTTGGAGGTCACCATGACTGCACAAACTCAGAACTGGTTGGACAGTTGAATTGAACTGAGAAAATGGAAAAGGGCTCCTACCTTATAGCAAGGAGTGTGTGTCTGGTGACGAGGATTCTGCTCATGGGTCCTAGCAGGCTACTGGTTCTTCTCCAATGTGGATCCTGTGCTATTGGAATGGCTCTTTGGGGTGGGGAGCAATAATGTAGATGCAGTTCTTTGCTGAAGCTGCAGAGGACAGCAGCACTACGGAGTGAATTCTAGAGCACCTACCCACCCAGGCACTAAATAAAACTTAAAACACTATAGCTGCGGTAGGTGATGGAGTTTCAGAATGAGAGACAGGCCTGCTCAAGTGCACCTCAGGACTCTGGGCCTAGGCTACCCGCTGACACCAAACCATGAGTGGGTTTTAGCAAATGAGTAGTAAAGGACATTTACATATTGGGCAGTCACGCTGGCAGGTGGAGAACTGAGTTAATGGACTACGGCCCAAAGTTATTGTGGAGGAGTATTTTATTTATCATTCATATGGACAGATTGTTGCTGTTTTCCCAAGCTCATGCTGTGTTCCCTTTTCTTGTAATAAGTTCTCCTTGTTTCAGACACAGACTCAGTGCTTGTGAGTGGGGAAATATTGCCTATTAAGGGTGCCCCAGAAATTTGGGGGATGGGTTGGAGGTTAACCAGGTAGTGGGTTGTTAGTTTAAAGAGACCACTTGCTATTGGAGTATGGCCCTTGTTACTACTGCCAACACCTGACAGAAGGGTTACACTTAACAGCTTCTAAACTCTGCAGTAATAATAATGATTTAAAATGGCAGCCAGAGTTTCTCTATGTCTATCCCTGGAGAACTTAAGAATGCCATTGGGGTGGGTGCAGCTATTGAGCTTCTAAATGCTAAAAGTCATTGCAGTGCTTCTAAACTCAATGGGGACAGGAATGGATCTCAGAAGTTCTGCCACATATGACTGGTGAATCTTCTTGATATTCATAGGGAAGGATTGCATCTTGCAACTCAACAAAGTAGCATTATATTCACCAGTAAGAGTCTTTCCCATTGAATATTAGTGGGAATAAATTGGCTTCCTGTGAATCGTCTCTATTAAACATCAGATATGCCTGTTTTCCACATACAGATTAAATGGAGTGTACTTTATATTTACTTTGCTTTGTTCCTAGCTACGTAATTGTGTGAGGGCCACCATCAAGAAAGACAGAACTGGGGACCTCCAGAGCTGAAAGCATGAGTTTCTATGGCTTGAGCTAAAGAGCCAGATTCTTAAAGTCAGTGATGATAGAGTCATCCTCTGTGGCTCAGACACAGAGGGGAATGCATAACACACACTGACTAGTGGGTTACCTGTGTACTGTTTGGCAGACTAGTTACCGCTTCTTTGAGCTTTAAAAATGTGATAGCTAAAACAAAAATATTTAGCCAGAGAAGAGCATCAGACAGAAGAAAATAAACTAATAAAAGACTGTAAAAAGAAATACATTCCACGAAGTATTAGAATTTAAGGCCAGATGGGAATGTTATGATCATCTAGTCTGACCTCCTGCATAATGCAGGCCATAGAATTTCACTCGGTAATTCCACAGTTGAATTAAGGCCAGTCTTGCAATCTACTGATTGCACGGTAAAATGCAGCTGTTAGGATTCAAGTTAAAAACCAGCCCTTCGATTCTCTTCAGACAGTTCTGCACTGAACCACTAGAGGGAGACGCAAGGGGGAGAAATCATGCTGCAGTGCCCCTCTGGTGGAAAATGTTAACTGATGTAAAGTAGTCACTAGGGCTGAAAGACTGTCTTTTCCTAAAGATCTCAAGTTATCCACAGTCCTCAGCCCCACAGACAGCTGGTCTTTGGGGTATTCTCCTTTGCGTCAGAAGCTAGTGTTACCCCACTCACCTGCTGTGTTCCCCCAAAGAAGGGGATACTTTTCAGTAACACCTGAAGTGATTTCCACATTACATATATGTCCCTTCCCAATCCTACAGCAGTGCCATGAGGTTTCTTTGTAAACATTAAGAACAGGACTTTGAGATCCACAGATAAAGTACAAATTATTATGATGATTAATAATTGTCTGACCTGTATCCATCTTTTCAGCCAGTTCCAAAATTATGAAAAGATTAGTTAGCAATCACCTCATTCATTACCGAGGCTCTCTCTTGCTTTTTCTCTGTTAGTCACATTTTCAAGCCCACTGTGGCAATACTGGCAGATTAACTAACAATATTATTAATGCTTTCAATAAAAGATAAGTCTGCACAGCCTTCTTTATTGACTTGTCTAAAGGATTTAATGTTGTGAATCATTTTATTAAATAGGTTTTCAGAGATTGCTGTTCATTCTGAGTGGGTTCCAGAATTATTCATAGCTACATAAACAGTGTCATGTGATGATTTTACATCTCAACCAAGTTTTATGACTAAAGGAGTATCTCCCACTAGGGTTTAGTTTGGCCCACTTTATTTTTCCATCTATAGCATATAAGGCAGCTGGAAGCTCCTCACTCCATCCTTAGGCTGACACCGCCATTTGGTATTCTGCAAGTTGTGCTCAGTTAAAAGCGTCAACTGAATTTTAACAGCAAGCCAAATATTTCCTGGCTTGCATTTGTTACCACATGTACATTAAACAAAAAATAGATGCTTGTTTTCAACAAACATTGACTTTCAGGGCATATCTGAAATAATAACTATTAGTCAGACAGCACTAGAGCAAGCCTGAGCATATAAATATTTGGGTATCTGGCTAAACACAGCACTCTAACCTTCCAAACATGTATCAGACTTGTGCAAATGAAAAATTACATCTGAACTGCTAAGGACAGTTGTAACAGAAAGTTTTTGCTGTAAGGTTACTTGTACTGATAGTGTGATAGAGTGACTGGAGTTCTGAGCTTGGAACCAGGAAGTACTGTATTTTAATCCTGGCTCTGCTACTGACTTGCTGTGTGACCTTCAGAAACTCTCTCAGCCTCTCTGCCTCAGTTTCCCCATGTGAAAAATAGAGATACTACAACATCTTACTTTGGGGTGCTTTCAGAATTACAGATAGCTTATAGAGATAGTTGAACAAGTAAAATGCTATGTGGTTATATTTTAGAGCCTTCCTAGCTCTAGCAGATGAAAATTTGTCATGAATGAGACAACACATGAGCTTCTCACATACCAACGGGAAGCTCCAAACAACAGAATAAAATAATACACTTCATGAGTTAATCAGCAGCAGAGAAAGAGAAATGAACTGGCACCGAAAAGAGAAATGAACTGTTAGATGAGACTGGTAAAGAGTCAAAAAAACAAAAAACAGGGAAGAATGACTTTTAGGCACTGAGGCTGAAATACTCCCATCCCAGAAGAATATTAAAAGCAATTTTCTTCCTTTGTTTTCTTTTTATACCCCTACTCATCTTTCCACAGAAATTGGGAGAAAATAAGTTGGGCAGAGGTGCACACGGTTCCTGCCTTCACCAGCTCTGTCCCTGACATCTTGCAATGTTGCTCACTCTTATGACATTAGGTCTTGTGGTGCTGATGATTTTGTTAAAGCCCTAGCTACCAGTCATACTATTATAGGAGCATCTCAGCTTTCAGTTACAACAAAACTTACATTTCTAGACCTCATGGTGGTAGCCAAAAGCTTGTAAACGTGAACACTAAAGGCACACAACTCATAAAACAAATTAAAAGAACCCTAACATTTTACTTAAAATCTCATGATTTTTAAGTCAGTCTCACAATACTCTGGGTGCTGTTCTGTGATTTTTGCAGTTGGTGAGAATGCCCTTGTCTGCCCTTTCTCCTACTTCCAGGGACACACACAAAGAAATAAAATTTATCTTTTACCTTTGCTCCCTTGGAGATGTTCAGCGTGTAGCTCCAATCCCCACTAGAAAAGGAATCTTACCTGCTGCTGGCTGCCTCTCTGCCAGAGTTATGCTTGTCTGGGAGACAAATTTCAAAATGGAGGATAGGGTTTGTCTAGAGTAAGCCCCTCCCACATGGAAAGCTATGATAATTAGGAGTAGGAAAGGTGAATGGGTAGGTCTTTGAACCTGGCTGATTTTTTGATGTTCTTTAGTCAACTGACTCATGTTGATGGAGTTAGTCTAGTGACCATTTGGTGGGGGAGAGGCTCCTCAAAGAAAGTTGATTGGGTCAGATTGACAAGCCTGTGCAGTCTATCCTTCTGCTTGTACATTAATGAACCCTTCTTAAAGGGAGCCAGAGGATGGAGAAAAGGTAAACTCTTAAATGGAGACCTGTGTGATAGGACAGCCAAACTGAGGTGCTGTAAGCCACTTTTTATGTGCATGTTCACACATATGTGGCATCCATGTGTGATCAGTTACAGAGCCAACCAGTAAACTGCACTTATCATACACACTTGACTACCTCAGCTGTCTTCTCCTCACTAATCCATCTCAACCAGGGCTTCTTCCAACAGTCAGGACTTCTGAGCGGTTCCAACTACTACTAAAAACATTTATAAAAACCCCAGCAAACTACCTCCACGGCTTATGGAATCCTTCCTCCTTTCCTCTGCAAACTAGGCTGGCAGGAGATGCAGAAAGGGCACAGATTAGTTCTGCAGAAGTAGAAGGAGTACTGGGGACTTTGTATCATTAGAAAGGGCCTGTAGTGGATGGGAGATTTCTTTCCCAATTAAGTAAAAAAAATTATCTGGGTTTCCAGAGCAGGACAGAAGCAATCACACTAAAATCATTTTAAATTATCTAGTATCAGAGGGGTAGCCATGTTTGCTGCTTTTAAAGATCCAGACTAAGAATCCTGTGGCACCTTATAGACTAACAGACATATTGGAGCATAAGCTTTTGCATCCGATGAAGTGGGTATTCACCCACAAAAGCTCATGCTCCAATACGTCTGTTAGTCTATAAGGTGCCACAGGACTTTTTGCTGCTTTTAAATTATCTAAAACCCTAGTCCTGCAAATGCTTATGCATGTGATTAATATGGCACAGAAGTCAAGTTAAGCAGATGTGTAAGCATTTGCAGGACTGATGCCAGAAGCATTTCCATGTATTTTGGCAAAGTATCTGGCACATACAGAATGTTCCTGTATATACTCTGGGCCTTTGTCAGCTGTGAATAATGCAAACATCATATAATCATGCCAATAAATCCTTATTCCACACTATATCATTGTACAATTCCTACACAATATCCTAGCTGGAATGCTATGGTTGCCTAAAAGCAGCAAAGAATCCTGTGGCACCTTATAGACTAACAGACGTTTTGGAGCATGAGCTTTTGTGGGTGAATACCCACTTCATCGGATGCATGACATGCATCTGAGGAAGTGGGTATTCACCCACGAAAGCTCATGCTCCAAAACGTCTGTTAGTCTATAAGGTGCCACAGGATTCTTTGCTGCTTTTACAGATCCAGACTAACACGGCTACCCTCTGATACATGGTTGCCTAAGAATTTCTAGTATCAGAGGGGAAGCCGTGTTAGTCTGGATCTGTAAAAAGCAACAGAGAAGCCTTTGGCACCTTATAGACTAACAGATGTATTGGAGCATAAGCTTTTGTGGGTAAATACCCACTTTGTTGGATGCATGTAGTGGAAATGTCTAGAGGCAAGTATAAATATGCAAGCAAGAATCAGTCTGGAGATAACAAGGTCAGTTCAATCAGGGAGGATGTGGCCCTCTTCTAGCAGTTGAGGTGTGAACACCAAGGGAGGAGAAACTGCTTTTGTAGTTGGCTAGCCATTCACAGTCTTTGTTTAATCCTGAGCTGATGGTGTCAAATTTGCAAATGAACCAAAGTTCAGCAGTTTCTCTTTGGAATCTGGTCCTGAAGTTTTTTTGCTGCAGGATGGCCACCTTTAAATCTGCTATTGTGTGTCCAGGGAGGTTGAAGTGTTCTCCTACAGGTTTTTGTATATTGCCATTCCTAATATCTGATTTGTGTCCATTTATCCTTTTACGTAGGGATTTCTAGTTGCTTATAAGGATGCAACTTGATCTTTTTAACCCAAGGGGCGAGGGTGGATTTTAATCGAAAACTGTTCAGCCTTTTTTGAATGAGGAAGTTGGGGGCTGAGGGGGGCAATTTCTCCAGTTATACAATTGATTCTTATGGCTTTTTTTCCTCAGAAAGCTCTATTGCTGTAGAGGAAGTTGTAAGAAATAATCCAGGTACTGTAAGGTTTGAGGCCTTTTTCTGCAGACATATTAGGACAACAGCAGCCATGAGCCAAGAGGCAGAAAGTCACATCCTCACATTCCTTCTAAATTACATTAAAACAATGAAATATCAGGCTGTTAAGAAGGCGATCCTGTCCTAATAGTACCCACCACCACCAGATAAAGAAACAGATCTTAAGATGTTTAAAGAAAACTTTGTTTGATAACATTCTGTCTGGCAACGAATCATTTATCAGCAGTTGTGGGTGTGAAATATCTACTTCTTTATTATTTTGCCTTTATGGTCCCCACTTCCTGGAGCTCCGATTGGCCAGGAACAGCGAACCGCGGCCACTGGGAGCTGCAGAGCAGCCGTGCCTGCCGATGGTCAATGTAAATTAACTGTCTCATGGCCCATCAGGGTAATGTTGCCCACCACTGTCCTAGAGTGTGCGGGTAACAGTACTATTTAGCTACTTCATTAGGAATATAAGTCTTTAAAGAGACAGGTGCAATCTTGCATCCCCAAGACCTCAGCTCCAAATATTCCCAAATACTGGGAAAGTTCAGCTCCATACCCCTGAATCCTGATACAGCACTTAATATCATGGCTTAAACTACTTTGTAATGATCATCCAATTACAATAGTGGTGCTGGGACAGGCTATGTCAGTGATCTCCGCTGGTTAGTCACAGATTATTGTTTGTAGGGACTGCCTGGGGCAGAGGTTCCCAACCTCTATTGTTGAAGAACAACTTTGTAACAGATTCAAGATGGACACCCATGGTGCCCCAGTACCCCATTTCACTATGCCTGGAACAGTTGACATGTCCCTACTGCTTTCTGTCCATTCTGTCTCCGCATCTTCTCTCCTGTTCTGTCTCCATTGCTCTTTTCCAGGTTTGTCTTATTTTTTGCTCTCAATTTTTGCTGTCTAATTTACATTCAAATTTTTCCTTTTTTTTCTTGGTTTTTGCTCCATGTTGCTCCCTGTTCCACCCAAAGTCTGTGTGCTGCTCAGAGTGAGGAGCATCCATTGGAGGTTTGGTGGGGTCAGGCAACACATCCTCACAGCTAAGCTGTGTTGAAAGAGCCAAGATACAAAGCATGGGTTGGCATGGGTTGGTCCATCTATGGCTATTAGTCAGGATGGGCAGGGATTGTGTCCCTAGCCTTTGTTTGCCAGAAGCTGGGAATGGGTGACAGAGGATGGATCACTTGATTACCTGTTTTGTTCATCTCTGAAGCACCTGGCATTGACCACTATCAGAAGACAGGATACAGGGCTAGATGGACCATTGGTTTGACCCAGGATGGCCATTCTGATGATCTTAAACTCCAATCTGTAGCCCTGTATGTATTCTGCTCCTATAGCCAGCTGGATTAGAAACTGCCACAGAAACAGGGAGGAAGGTAGGTTTCAAGGAGCTCCCAACCGCTTTACCCACAGCAGTATATTTGCAGTGGGGAATTGGAAGATTTCTCTAGCCTTGGACTATAAAACACTGTCTGAGGAGGATCTCTCCAGATTCTATTTCCCATTTAAATGCATTAGGTTGAAATTCCACTGGGTAACCAGAATACTTGAAAAATTCATTCTCTATGATTGAAGTCCTAATCCTGCATACACTTAAGCATGTGCTTGACTTTAGGCAGATGAGTAGTGCCACTGGGTGAAATCCTGGCCCTACTGAAGTCAATGGCAAAATTCCCATTGACTTCAACAGGGCCAGGATTTCACTCATTAACTTTAATGGAACTATTCTTGTGCTTCAAGGTACATACTGCTTAAGCATTTGCAGGATCTTGGCTCAGATTATTATCTTAAACTCAGACACACACATCTATATATGCATCTATAAGTGGATCATTTAAATGCATACCAAATGTCAGCACTTCAGAGATTCCTCTAATGTAAATAGTTAGACAATGAAGATTTGCAAACTGCAGCGCTATTCTGAATAAAGACATGCACGGCAAAGTATTTTATATCCTTTTGTTATCATTTACACATCAATTACATACAGCATTAAGACCAAATATACAGATTTCATCTGTATATACATTGATCAACATAATGCACAATTTAAATTTATGTTACAATCAAGTGTACAAGTTTAAATATGGCTTTATAAACTAGTAGTAGTAACGATGCTAAAATAATTTGTCTCATGTAGGTTCACACACAAACAATGGAATGCAGCTATACCACTAGATTCCCCAATTAGCAGAATGTTACTTCATTATGTTGGTAAACTTTTGTGCACTGTATAATCAGTTGTAACCCTCCCACACACATATACGCTATTTCAGAGGTTCTCAACCTTTTTCTTTCTGATCCTCCCCCACCCTAACATGCTATAAAAAACTCCACATCCCATCTGTGCCACAATAACTTGTTTTCTGCATATAAAAGCCATGGTCGGTGTTAAGGGGTAGCAAGCAGGGCAGTTGTCTGGGGCCCCATGCCACAGGGGCCCCAACGAAGCTACATTGCTCAGGCTTCAGCTTCAGGCCCAGGTGATGGGGCTCAGGGGCCTGGTTTCAGCCCCAAGCAGTGGGGCTTTGCCTTTTGGCCCTGGGCCCCAGCAAATCTAATGCTGGCCCTGCTTGGGCCCTGGGCCCCTGAAACCTGCTTGAGGCCCCCTAGGAGGCCCTGGACTCCTGGTTGAGAACTACTGCTCTATTCTGTCCATAACACGGCTGGATTATATATTATAATTATAAAAACTTTGGGTCCCGCAATTCTCAGGTATCCTGAAAATATCAACCTGTACATTCTAGGAAAGATTAGTCCGAATAACAAATCATAATGAGAGGTGAGGAACACACACGCAAACACACTGTTCTGTAAGAATACCATTACAATCAGTGAAGCAGAAAAAGTAAGGGCTAAACCCTGCTTGTCGTACTCCAGTGAGTAGTCCGCTGGAGGCAAATTGTTAACCGTGAGAATTATTAGCCATTGGAATAGTGTAATAAGGGATATGACAGATTCTCCATCTCTTGGAACCTTTGGGTGAAATCCTGATCTCAGTGAAGCTAATGGGAGTTTTGTTATTTACTTCCATGGGGCTAGGATTTCACTCTAAGTCAAAATTAAATGTCTTTCTAAAACATATGTTCTAGTTCAACCCCACATTGTTGGGCTTGACATGGAAATTATTGGGTGAAATTCTGTAGCCTGTGTTATGCAGAACAGACTAAACTATAAGCAGACCAAACAGGATTTGGCCCTAGAGGTTCAGCACAATACATATCACATAAAACATTCTTCTGCAATAAGATTCCTGTGCTGTACACACATACTTCATTTCTTTTCCCAGTACCAAATCATGGAACTTTAAAATCTATGCAAATAAAAAGCACTTTATATTACTGACTACAGAAAAGGAATGAAAGCGAGGCCCTCCGTGATGACTATCAAAGTAAGGAGTCCTCAAAACTGCTGTCTCTCTCTGATAAGGCAAAGAAATGAAGACCAGAATGAACAGTTCTCCCATCCCATCCACACCTGGGCCTGATTCTGTGAGGTACAGAGAGTGCCTTCAGCTTTTACTGATTTAATCTGGAACATAAGATAGGAACTCAGGACATATAGAACTGGAAGGGACCCCCTGGGTCAGTGAGTCCAGCCCCTGCTCTCACGGACAACCCCATCTATACCTGGAATTGAAGGCACACAGTATCTGACAGCATCAGCTCACTGATAAGTCTAAAACTAAACTCCATGTGAGGCTATCTGTACAAAAACCATTTCCAAAAGTCTCCTACCAGGTCTAACATCCTTTAATAAACACACCGACAGTTCTCCAGAACAAACACAGATCTTTGTGAAAGGACAGCCCAATAACCTCCTCACATAATAGCTAACACCTATCAAAAGAAATATCTTCTTTGTCTATTTAGCTCTAAAGAATACCTACAGTTTATGGCACTACAAAGCTATTGGACATTGCACATACTGTCACTGGGTGCTTCAAAGGTCTACATCATCAACTTTGTCTATGAGATGTTATGGATGATTAGATAGAGCTACCTTGACATTCCTCTAAACTGCAGTCACCAATGTACATATGTGTGACTCATTGCTGTATTATGTACATCTGTTTCCACCTCCCAAACACTGGGGTACGCAACATAATTTTGCATTTAATTAACATAATGTGATGAATACAAAACATATCCATGGGGTATTCATGCCAAATCCAAAGTGTTGCATGATGTACAACTATTTTTCTTCTTACAATGAGAGTAGCTCTAGTGTCAAAAATCAAAGGACTCAGATTATTATTATTTCAACATCTAAGGTCAAGATCCACTTTAGTCCATCCCTTTCCAGAGAATTTCACTTGCTGAGCACCCCTGCATAACACGTAACACGTTTTTCCCCCAGGCAACACTTCATAAGGTTTATTACTTGACAGATAAAATCTTTTCGATGGAAATAGAAGGAAACTGTCATGATTACTTGAGCAGACACCACTGACAAAAGGAAATTTGTGTCTGAACTGTTGCTAAAAAAATTTTCAGGCAATATTTTTCAAAGAGAAAATGGATTCAAAGGAACACTGTCAAGGTTTTAAAGATCAAAATGCATGACCTACAGGGTTATAATTGGATGAAGACAGTCCTCCAGTTTTTAAACATCGTTTGATTTGTTTTTTAAACATAGCACAACATTCATCAGATTTTTGTAGGACTTCTAAAAACAACAGTGTATTATTCCTCTCTTGACTGTAGTCAGAAGCAGCGGGCTCTGCTGATGTTGCTGATGGTGCTAATGGTTATAAACAAATCCACTTCAGCATGACAAGGTGCTATATAATATGAAGTTGCAATTGCTGTTAAACAAGAAACAACCAAAAAGTAAGAAGCAAATCACCATTTGCCAGATGGAAAAAAAGACTAAAAATATGTATTCATCTTCCTCAGAGGTTTGTCATAAACAGATAGCTAAGGGTTAATGTCTCTTCCACCTGGAAAGGGGTAACAAACAACTGACCAGAGGACCAATCAGGAAACAAGACTTTTTCAAATCTGAGTGGAGGGAAGTTTTGGGTGTGAGTCCTTTGTTCTTGGTCTGTTCTCTTTCTCGGCTCTGAGAGTGACCACAGGAATCTCCAGGCTTTCTAATCTTCTGTTTCCAAGTTGTAAGTACAAGGATAGTAAGACAATAGGTTTATATTGTTTTTTTTTTTTGTATTTACATGTGTGTAGTTGCTGGAATGTTTTAAATTGTATTCTTTTTGGATAAGGCTGTTTATTCATTTTTTCTTTTAAGCAATTGACCCTGTATATTGTCACCTTGATACAGAGACCAATTTTATGTCTTTTTTCTTTCTTTTTATACAAAGCTTTCTTTTTAAGACCTGTTTGAGTGTTTTTCACTGGTTAAGGCTAAGAAACGAAGGGAGGGAGAAAATCTCTTTGTGTTAGATTTACTAAGCCTGATTTTGCATACCCTCTGGGTGAGTGGGGAGAGAGATTAGATCTCTCGGTACTTGTGTTTCAAGGACTTGAAGCAGGGAGGGTGGAATCCCTTTGTTTAGATTCATGGAGCTTGAATCTGTATATCTCTCCAGGAACCCAGGGAGGGAACACCTGGAGGGGAAGAGGGAGAAGGGAAGTGGGTTATTTCCCTTTGTGGTGAGACTCAGGGCATCTGAGTCTTGGGGGTTCCCCAGGGAAGGAATCTGGGTCTTGGGGTCCCCTGGGAAGGTTTGGGGGGACCAGAGGGTATCAGGCCCTAAAATTCCTGATTGGTGGCAGCGCTATCAGATCTAAGCTGGTAATTAAGCTTTGGAGGTCTCATGCTAGCTTCTCATGTTCTGAACTCTAAGGTTCAGATCTGAGTAGGACAGTTATGACATGAGTGGCAGTGGTGTGGAAAGACAAGAATCCAGAAGCCAGTAGGAATATTATTTTCTTTTTCTCTGCTAGGGCTTTTATGCAGAAAGAAAGGGTGGTTTTAAACAGAGCCAGAGAGAATTTTTTTTTCTGTTCTCTGGTTGCAGTTTGGCTTGCATATTAAGCAAGGAACTATTAAGGGTCTTTTGTTAAACTATAGCACTCCCATTGAGAGTCAAGTACCCAGCACAATACACATGCAAATAAAGTGGTTTTTCTGGTTTACTTTACATTTAAAAGATTAGCTAGAGGAAGAAAAAAAGGCACTGTTGCTAGGCAGACCCCAGGAGGCAACAGAGAGCCAGCAGTTCCAACAATAAATACCAGAGGGCACCCCAACACAAGAAAACAGGAACCATGACTTCTAAGGCAAAAATGGATGCAGAGCACAAGCGAGATATGGAAAAGAAAAACTTAAAATAATAATTAACAGTTGGACAGTGATATTATTAAAAAAAACTGGGGGGGCGAATGCTCTGATTTATAACAAAATAAAAATAAAGAGCCAGATTCTGATTTAATTTACATGATATAAATCAGGAGTGACTCTAGAGAAGTCAATGGAGTTACACTCATATAAAATAGTGTGAGATCAGAGGCTCAGATTGTCTCTTTCCATTGTAAGATCTGGGAAAGGAAACACCACATCATTCCACTCCCTCTTCCTCTGCAGAGCCCATGCAGCATAAAGATCCTTCTACAGCAGCCAGGGAAGGGATGGGTGGAGCAAAAGCAGCACCTACCTGAGCCCTCTTTCTGTACAGAAGAGGGGAGATCCGTGTATGGAGGATTCTTCCATATATGGACCGGGAGGGAGGGGGCACAATCTGGGCCACAATCAAATTCAGAGGGATGGATATTGATAGATTAATGAGTAATCCAAAATTCTAATCCATTATACTCCTCTAGTAAAGAATACTCTGGCTGCCCCAGTTTCAGTATCCTACATTACAGACCTAGAGATCCATGATTTGATTCCCAGGGCCAATCTCCTGCACTGTGAACCAGCACGGACTGTGACTGCTATGCAGGCAGTGCATGTATTGTCTGATCCTGGAAGATAGTAACTGTTTTCAGAGTGAGTTGAAGGCCCTTAGATCCATTCCTTGTGTCTCTTTGCTGAGAAGTTCCATAGAGAATCTTCGCCATGCTTCCTCAGCCAAAGAACAAGAGTCACTTGCAATAGTGAGGGCAAGGATAATGAATCGGGACAAAATGGAGATTAACTATACAGAACACAGAAGAAGGGAGGGGAATGGAATACCCCTTTGATGGTTTTCAACTCGATATATTTCATCAGAGAGCTGGTCAAAAGAGGTAGGTTATTTTCCATGAAACAATTTGAAGGAAATGAAAATTTTGCATTTCTGACAAAAAATTTCCAAAACATTTTAGCAGGGGGACTTTTCCTCTCACTTTTTTGTAAAAAGAAGCAGGAAAGTAAAAATGTAATGTTTAATTTCTCATTTTTTGTCAAAAAACTAAAGATTTGAACCAAAACTATTCTTATGTATTTATTGTGAAGAGGCATTTGTTTTAGCCAAAACACATTTTCCACTGAAAAACAAAGTGTGAACAAAATATTTTTTGACCAGCTCTAGCAGGAAAAACAGCTGATATTTGTTTCTGGACAGGCTAAATTTAGGATAAAAATTTCCTGTCATGCCTTGAAAATATGATGTATGTGTATATTTAACATACATACATTGTTTCTGCAATTTCTTCTGAATTTTAAATCAAGATAATACTGTAAGCAACACAAGAATGCACACTTTTCCAGGGCACCCATGATGAGGAAAATGTTACTAACCTCCTCCTTTAAAAAACGTGAGTTGCTCCTAAGAAACAAAAGGTATGGCCTGTGTTGTAAATACATTTACACAACTGAGCAATACATAAACAAATCAGTGCAGCTAGAAAATCGCAGCTGATACTGACAAGGGCTGCTGCATTTGTAGTCTCTTTGGATCCTTACAAATGTTTTTAAAATGTTACTTTTCTAAAAGGAAATGTGTCACTGTGCTTGTCAGTTTCAAGTTAAGCCTTCACTGGAAAATTTCTGGACATTCAGAATAAAAATAAAAACCTTAGCTCATAAAGTGACCGTTGCACAGCTTATTTTTCCAACCTAAATTTCAGTGGGAGATATTTCTATCTTAAATACACTTCCTCCTTCTTTAGGTACTAAATCTGCAATTCTAAGAGTAACAATTTTTATTCAAGTGGCCCTATTGATTTCACGTGAACCTGTTGATACAGCAGACCATTGGTCCAAATATTGCCCTATATTATTAGACCAGTTTCAATCCAGGGAGGTGGTCCAGGTTTACACCGTTCTAGCTGAGGGCACTGTGTCTGTGACTTCCATTGGAAAACTAGCATAAATAAGTTTTACTCACATGAATACGAGTTGTAAGTTCAGGCCTTTTCTCCCCACGCTGTTTGCCTGCCTCTGTAATACAGAATTCTAAGTACTGGAGATATCCAGAATCAGCGATCTAAGTTCAATCTCCTTCCCTCTCCCATTCCTGCTATTGTGTGGGGGTTACTAATATCTAAAGGCCACCTCCAGCAAGTGTTTGTCACAAGACATGACACAGTTTTTTAATGATTTTGCTCCAGCCACCTCTCTCCAAGGTGTACATATGGAAGCATCAAAATGCATGAGAATGCACAACAGTGGGGGCAGAGAACCTTGTTAGCATTCTAGTCATTTGTAGAGAAAGACTCCAGAGTGCTTTTATTTTTCACTCTCCCCAGAGATGGGAAGACACCAATAATCATATCCTCTAACTGGGTTTTTATTTGGCATTCTGAATGAAAATGAGTCTAGTTCTCTATCAAGATATAGAATATATCATACAGTTATAAGGGAGATTCTGTTCAGATAGGCTTGAGGTCAGGAATTAGGAAGAATTCAGATACCTAAGAACACGATGGACAGAATGCTGCTCTCTCACTGGTTTTACATCAGTCTAACTACCCTCATTTCAGTGGTTACTGCTGTTTATAGCAATGTGGGATCAGAACCAGACCCCATGAATTTAGAGGGGGAAAGTTAACTCTTAGGCTTCTGGTTAGATTGGGTCCTTTCCCTTTATGATGGACCACAGTCACAGGCAGATTTGTCAGCCTCTGCAACTGGGGAAGATGCAAGTACCTTATAAATCAGGTTAATCTTTTAGCTACAGTAGCTTATTGCTGTGACACATCGGTTTTCAGCAGTGTACTCGATACCTGAAACTCAAGCTCCTGACATCAAAAAGTTGACAAAACACTGCCTTAGAGCTTTGAAAGTTAAAACAATATATAAACAAAACAGATACAAACCAGAGTCACATCTGACATTTTTAAGGAACAAAATTCCCCTGTCAAATGTGATTTTTTTGGTCAGAGTTCAAGGTCTGAATTTCTTCAGGTAACACCTGGGTTAAATGATCTGTGGGGTTTCAAAGGCGTTTCTAACCAAGCATATCTGTCCTTTTGGTCCCAAGACTTTACCCTTTGTGTCCTATGTTTTGTGCTTAGTTTGCTGACAAGGTTCCTAAATGCTTGGATTGCACCTTCCTCTCCCATCATCTGCAAATCAACTGTAGCTCAGATTCATTTCCTGAATAGTACTCGTCCATGAGATTGGAAATATTTGATAGAAGCATGACTGCAAAGGAATGTCTGGCCTATTTTAAGAAACAAACACAGAACTATGCATCCCACACTACGCAAGCCATCAGCTGTCTTCATAATAGCTGTTCTCACCTAAACACAAGGAGCAGCTACCAGGCTGGCTGTGGATCTCCACTTGTGAACTGTGACTCTTCCATTCCGGATCCACAGCTAGCTCTGTGATTCCCCGGAACAAGCATCTTCTGAGCTAGAGGGAGTCTTCACAATTAGTGAAAAGATGCCCAAAAAATTAAACTTCTTTTAAAGCTTTGGGAAACTCCGCCATTAATTTTGAATTCTCAGTATTAGGAGAAGCAATAACAATCATGAGAAGAGTCCCCAACTGCCCCTTTTACTATTAGCTGCCCAGAATACAAGATACAGGAACAAGTTATTTATCAGCTGCATGACTAATAATGTTTCAAAGTGGTCCTGTTCATGTAACACCTTTTTCCTTAAACCATGAAAGCCAGGCATAAAACATTTAAAGGGATGTCGTCAAGGTTTGTGAGCCCAAAATATGATTTTTCTTATATATATTTACAAACACCTTGACATGCTTTAATTCCTCATATGCTTTTTCTCTGCCTGAAATCAGTGTGAGCATCCAGTCTGGCATAGGGAAATCTACACAGGCTACAGAACTGGCATAGCTATACTATGCCACCCACTGTATTACCCACTCTCACCTACCTGGTTACAGATAGCGCGTCAGGTGCCCTAGACCCAATGTAGATGACCTACCTAGCCTTCCCATGTTGAGTTCTCCTCTGGCACTTCTGAAGATCTGGTATCTTGAATTTACATAGTGTCTTATACCCTGCAGCACTCCAAAGTGCTTCGCAAACTTTGCCAACTGATACACAAAAACTACAGAGCAGGGATCAGCAACCTTTGGCATGCGGCCCGCCAGGGTAAGCACCCTGGCAGGCCGGGCCAGTTTGTTTACCTGCCATGTCCGCAGGTTCGGCTGATCGGGGCTACTACTGGCTTCAGTTCACTGCTCCAGGCCAATGGGGGCTGCGGGAAGCAGTGCAGGCCGAGGGATGTGCTGGCTGCCACTTCCCGCAGCCGCCATTGGCCTGGAGCAGTGAACTGCGGCCAGTGGGAGCCGCGATCGGCCAAACTTGTGGATGCAGCAGGTAAACAAACCAGCCCAGCTTGCCAGGGTGCTTACCCGGGAGGGATGCGTGCCAAAGGTTGCCGATCCCTGCTATAGAGACTGAAGTGTCCAGCACTGCTGTGCAATTGACTCTGGGGAGGTGCACTCTAGGTGTTTAACTCAACAGTATCTAGCAAGACCAAACAACAGTTCGCAGTGGAAAGAACACTTGACATAATCGAAACTGCAAGGGGAATTTGATCAGGCAGAGTATATATACCGGAGATGAGGGTTAGCCAAGACTCCTAAACAATCTTCTAGGGGATTGTTAGGTAATAATTTAAAATACTTTGAAGTCTCCCTTTCAACTAAAACAGTTATAAAACTGAAAGATTTCAAGCTATTGTACAGAATAGGAATTATAAAATGTTGCTTTTTGCATGAGCACATTTTCTTCTTGCCTTTATTGACGGACAATCTGTGAAAGCACTGGAGACCAAACCCCTACTCCTTTCCTATACACACTCCTGTGTAACGTACACACCCAGAGTGCAAGAAGCTGTTGAGTAAAGTTGCCCTGGCATCCTGCTGCATTAATACAGTGCAATCATTGCCTACCAAGGAGGGAGAGGGGAATTCCAATAAACCCTTTTCCCTTTCTCTCAGCCCCTGCTGTGAAGATGAGAAACTCAACACAAAGCAGCTCTCGTGACCTCTCTGCTCTACCTGTGGTAGGTTTACTCACATTATTTTGGAATCTGTTTTCAGTGGGAGCAATATGTAGGCCTAAGATTCTTCTACCCTATGGATCTCTTGTTTGCCTATTTTTGTTCTAATTGTTTAACCTAGGCTCCATCTGAATGGATTTACAAAATGAAATAAGGGTTAAATAGTCCAGGTAGCATGTGAAATGTGTCAAGCACAATGATCTCTTCCACACTGGCATGAATGTGGGAAAGCTGGACTGGTCCCAAGAAATGGCATTTCTGATACAAACGGAGAAAGTGCTTGGATACATCACTTGCATTGTGCATGATCTGTATAGTCATCCATGTCCACATCAGAATCAAAGAGAGACTGTCCAGTATAATCCGTGTCAGGGGTTTGGGAAATACTGTTCTCTGTCCCTTCCTCATCAAATGTTTCTGTCCTTGAATAAAAGCTGAAGTCCTGCAATGGGGTGTGAGTCTTGCTAGCTTCACTACTTTCCTCAGATTCGTACAACGTGTTATCGTCGTCCTGGTGCCACTCTGGCCAGAATTTCCTCCTTATTCTTTCACAGTACATAGCAAGGTTAATCAGTTCACCTGCAACATAATAAAATAAGCCAGTGTAAATACTCCTAGTCATTAATCCTGTGACCATGTTCACTGCAAAGAAAATTCACAGGAGCTGTCTTAAAAGAAATCTTCCTGGCTTGTTTCCAGGGAGACATTAGAGATCTCTTTCCAAAAGGCTAAGATACGATCAAACATAGTAACGGTACCGTTTACAAGTTCAGTCAAATGAAAAAAGCAAATGGTTGTGACTTGATTAATGTACCTATGGTAAGCAGGGTCAAAATGAAAGGATTATGTATGAGTGTAGCTATAAAGTTAAGCAATTAGAATTAATCTTCATGAATGTGGCTCACAGGAAAAAGATTACTTATTTTATAAATCTGTCACAATAAAATTGTTATGCATTTTGTACAAACCTGGCATCCAAAGACAGAATTTGGCCATACGTATTCTATGTATTTATTAAAAGAATGTTGTGCAATTGAAGGCAAATTTTGGGTTTGGACCACAAGGTGGCAGTACTGTTTACAAGATAAATTTGGCATTTGACACACCGAATTTTTACATGGTCACTGTAGCACACCTTTAGGTATTGTACACATTAGGGATGGAACGATGGAATGAAAGTATTTTTCTTATCCATTTATGAAGATATTATAAAAACCTCAGTGAAGGACAAAACACAACAGTACATCCAGGAAAAACACTTGTTGTGTGCAGTATTTCATAGCATGAGCAGCTGTCTGCTTAGGGGGAGTCAGACTGGAGAGTATTATAGGGGATGAGAGTGTCCATCTGATTATTTTGGTAGGGCAGCTGGGTTTCAAGCAATATAAGGCTAGTTCTTGAAATTCATGGGTCCTCTAAGATTTTGCCTGAGATCCTTCAGAGATCAAAGTCATAGAAGAGAAGCATATAATAGCAACAACAATAATAATACCTAGCTCTTATATACAGTGTTTTTCATCAATAGATCTCAAAACTCTTTACAAATGTGTTTAAAGTTCCAAATTTGATTCTGTTCCTCCAAATTTATTATCATATTTAGCCCTTATATAGGACTGGATTCTATCCTTCTACTAAAACTATTTCATGCCATGCCCTCCTTATATTCTATCACCCTTTTTTTAATATGAAGTTTTGCTCTGAAAAATTATGTTAAATGGTTCGGGGGTGGGGGAGCCTTCAAATTTATCATGTGTCTATGACTCCAGATCAAATGTGCTCAGCTTACCAATGAAAGGTGGGATCCAAAAGTCAAGATGGGCTCCTTCTTCTTCCTGTATCTGCAGTAGTGATTAAGGTTCTGATTTCACTGAGACTACTTGCAGAATATGATACTACTCAGTGTAAGCAAGAGAGGCAGCATTGAGCCCATAGTGATTTCATTGTCAAACACTTTGCTGTAGTATGTAAGCTACCAAGTACAGTAATAGAAGCAACTAATGTGAAGAATTTCATGGGAGAAAATGAAGGCACCTTTGGATAGCAAAACAATATTACAGACTACATCAAAAAACAGGACACTCTAGCTGAACTTCTAGATTCATTCTGTCTTTAAATGTCATATGATCCTGGCAGTGTTCTCCTGCATATTATAATGAAATCTCCCTGAAAGCCTGCCCTAAGCCTACAAGCAGAGAATGCAACGAAAAGAAATGTCCAAAACTCTAAGATTGTCTTACCTTTGATTAGTCTCTCAGGTCTAGTCCCTGGTAATGTCCACATTGCTTGAGCCAGGTGCCCAAAGACAGTGGCATCGAGAGTGGAAAGCTTTGGTCCCATGATGTACTTCTTGTCACCTGTAAATGGTAAAATGGTGAACAGTTATGGACCTGCAGGTACCTCCCCTAACTATAAATATGGATTGCATCTTTTAACATATGTCTTACTGAAACAATTTGACTGGCAGCCTGTATGCTCCCCAAAAATATCCGGTTCTTTATGCTTTAGCAACTGCATGTGGGCCAAATTTTGGCTTGGGCACAGAAAAGGTTCCCAAGAATGGACTCCATTACTGCTATGTAATCCTGTGCAAGTAAGTTGGCTAACTGATGTATAGTGTTACAGAACCACCAGGCCGTCTGCTCCCCTTCTTTCTGCCATCCCCTATGCACTAAGTAGCAGAATCCACCATGGCATGCAGAGAATACACACTGAGTCAGTTTTGCTGCATTCAGGGCCTTCAGTGCTATCAGTAGTGGTGGAATGTGTGATTTCCTCTTGTTAGGAAAAAATCAAAGCTGATCCATGATTAACATCTTTGCTGAAAGGATGCCCATGGCAGCCCATGGGTATCCTGCACTAGTCTTTCACCAGTGGAGATCTGGTTTCAGGTCCTTCCTCAGATTACAAGTGAAAATGAGAGTGGGTGACTTCAACCGAGCACTTACTTAATATTCGTCCAAATCCAAACCATCACCCCATTGGGTGTGATTGGCGACTTCTGCTCAAAAGAGGCCTAGTGCTGGAATAGTTAAGTGCGTTGCAGTTCCAAGCTACTGCATGCCCCTGGATTGGTGAGGAAGTTTGCAAAATGCCTACTCACACTATGCTTGGCTCTAGCCAGTACTGTTAGATCTCACAAACACCTCCCCATTTCAGCCACAAGTTTTACAGCAATTTAAACTGCTTGTGAAAGGTACCAGAATGACAGTCCTGGAGTCCAAATTCTTCTGCTTATCCACAGACCAGGCACAGCATGGAAAGGAGCAGCGGAACCTTCCCTACACTGTCCCAGAAATGCCCTACAATCTGGATTTCAAATTCAGGGGGATTAATAGGTTATTTTATTCTCAGTCCCACTCAGTCACTTGGTCCTTCTGCTGAAATTGCCAACGATGGTGCAACAGTATGATGGGGATACTAGTTCATTAGAAATGAAACTGAGATCAGTAAATCATTTCACCCAAGCCACTAAAGAGCAGGTCTATGTGGACTGCTGGGGAGGTGCTATAGTGCTCTGCTCCCTTCCCCAGGCTGTACCTAACTAGCAGGATCTAGCCCTAAGTAATGGCATTTTGTCATACATTTTCTTATGGAACTGAAATGGCAGTCACATGTAAAAGTCACATTCCTTGGACTGTAAGGTCTGCAGGGCAAAACTGTCTTTTTCATCCTGTTTGTACAGCGCCTAGCACAAAAGATCCTGGTCTATGACTGGGGCTCCTAGGTGCTACTACGATACAAATAAATAATTATAATCATAACATAGTAAGGTATGAAAGAAGATTCTTTTGAAAAAAATTCAGTATCATCATCAGGAAAGGTATATCCAATACTGTATGTATCTGAATCATCCAAATCTATGCATCCCACTTCTCAGTGATAGTCTTCCTCGGTTTGGTTTACAATGCTCTGGTTTGTTGGGGTTACTAGCTTTAGGTGTATTAAACCACTTTAAGCAAAGCTGTACACTCTACTACTCAAGCGTCCTATATCGTAGCAATGCAGCTTTGTGAATAACAGAGAATGACAACTTCCTCTAAGAAGTCAAAGAGAATATTAAAATTGAACACTTTTTCCTTATAAAAAGGCCAGTTACTACATAAGTCCATTGTCTAAATAGAACATTCAGGTAAACAATCCCTCCTGGCAGCAGGAAATACGGCAAATGTCTTTGTGGTAGTTACATTGTGTCTAGTCTTGAACCATCTTGTACAAATCTCAAAAGTTGTTCCCAACACCACAGTTACACACTTTGAGCTAAAATCCCATTTTACCTGCCAATGCCAGGAACTGAACACAATTTAATTGTGCTTCACGCTCAAGTCCAGAACAGTGTTATGCTGGGAAGTAATGCTGCATTTCAGGGTGGATTTTAAAAAATAATAATAAAATTTTAAAAATCAGAATTTATTAATTTAAATTGAGTATTTTCATTTAAACATATTTTTATTTTAAAAAATAAATCTATTTGAAATTATGACAGCCTCGCTTAAGGCCTAAGCTTACCATAATGTATTAAAATCATTTAAATTAAATAAAAAATAATATTAAGCCAATGATGTTTGCTGCTGAAGTTTTAAAGAAAGTCATACCAGTGAATTAGTGAAAGTCATTAGCTAAGCACCCCAGCAGCAAGTGTTGCTGAAGTGCTAAGCCAACTTTTTACAACAGTAGCCTCTTCTGCAGGTGCAGAGTGAATATTTTCTTCATTTCAACTTATTCAGCTAGTTCAGTTCAATGACAAGTTCATTCAAATGTTAGAAAACAACAGGGAGTTGAAAAATCAGGAAAGCTTGTTTTCTTCTTCCAATCTATGAATAAAAACTAGATGTGAGAGGATGAGATCTACTAATTCTAAGACTTTGTCTATACAACAGACCATACATACAGTGGCACAGCTGTATCGCTTCAGCTGCGCTGCTGTAAGGTCTCCAATGTAGCTGCTCTACTCTGTCGGGAGCAAGCTCTCCCGCCGGCATATTTAAACCACCCCTAAAAAGCAGTGGTAGTTATGTTGGCAGGAGAGCGTCTCCTGCAAACACAGAGCTGTCCACACCGGTGCTTTCGTTGCTGAAACTTTTGTCGGTCAGGGTATGTTTTTTCACATCCCTGACTGACAAAAGTTTTACTGACAAAAGTGCTAGTGCAGACGAAGCCTGAAACCTGGAAGGACATTGTGACAAGAAACAATCAGTTCAATTCACTAACTATATATAATACTTGCTTTGCTTTGTTTACTACATCAGTTAGTTTTAATGCAAAACATATTGTAATAAACTTAAGTAAGTACCTAATAAAAACTATTAAATGTTGGTTTTGCACATTATTAATTTAATTCAAATTTCTGTCCAAATGCAGCTTGACACAAGTCATGAGTAAAAATTTCATCATCATCCCGTAAATAAGAAATGCACCATTCACTATTTTCTAACACAATAAGAGGCAAAAATTAAGAATCTGAATAAATGTGTGTTAAGCTATATAATTTATTAAATAAATATGTACAGATATAGTGCATCCTCATGGTTAACAAAAGAGAGTACCAAATTTAGTCTAAAGGCTATCTCTAGTTGCAAATCAACATGTTTTAATGTTTACAGATCAAAGAGAATCAACATTTCTTTAGGAAAATAACAAAAGTACAAATGCAAAACAAGGTGAGTTAAATCAAGGTTTCTTGGTTTCTGGCTTAAAACATTCTTAAATCACTTTGATTTAAATCAGTCCACCTTGCTGTATGTAGATGTTGGTACAGCCAGGGAAGGTAGTGACTATTATATTCACCTACTCTCCTGCCAATGGCCTCATCTCACACCTGAAGCACTCCTAGCTGGGAGCGGGCAGACAGAAAATCTCAGCAGATCTCTTCAGACCGTTAAAGCATAATACCAGACATGTGAGAAGAGAAATTTCTTCTGAAATTTTGTTCTCAGATCCCTAAAAACAAATGCAAACAAGACTGTAACTAGGACTACATGCCTTAGGAAGGGATTAAAAGGAAATAAAAACACCCCCTGACACTTCTGCATGGGCTACTTGGACTCTGGATTCAGGTGTAAGCAGGCACTCCCAACATGCCATCGTTACAGCAGAGCCATAAGGCAAGTCATCACTGAGACTACATCTACACTACAAGCTCGGGGGCAATTCACAGTTCACATACACATACTCAGGCTAGGTCACTGAGACTGTGTAGCCACAGTAGCACAAGATGCTGCATCACAGCATAGCCGTGCCAAGTACAAATCCACCTGAACCCCATGAGTACATATTGGCACAGCTGAGTCATGCCAGCATAGCCCAAGCTATCATAGCTACACTACAATTTATACTCATGCTAGCATTCATCAAGCTAGCACAGGGATTGGCAACCTTTGGCACGCAGCCTGCCAGGGAAAGCACCCTGGTGAGCCTGGCCGGTTTGTTAACCCGTTGCATCCGCAGGTTCAGCCGATCGCAGCTTCCACATCCCTGGGCCTGCACCGCTTCCCGCAGTCCCCATTGGCCTGGAGCGGCAAACCGTGACCAGTGGGAGCCACAATCAGCCGAACCTGCAGACACGGCAGGTAAACAAACTGGCCCGACCCACCACGGTGCTTACCGCAGGCCAAAGATTGCCAATCCCTGATCTAGCCCCAAGAGATGTTAAGAAACCTGATTCTTGACCATCAGAATTTCCCTGAGAACTTCTCCTTTAAGATTTTAGATAATTAAAAAGAAGAGAAACAGAATTCTCCACAGGGATTAGGACAAGTGCAATAAAAGGAGAGACCACCCTGCCCCACAAAGATAATTTAAACTGCATCTCTCAGAGTGCTCACCTCCCATAATCACCAGTGCACTTACTTCACTGTTGCCCCATAAGCATGAAATGCGCTCCCTGTGCTGACTCCAAGCCAGTGCCCTCAAGTCCCTACTCAGAATCCACCTCGGCCATGATGCCTGTGGTATATTGCTATCTGAGAACAGCTGGGTGGCCAGTTAACAGATTCATTAAAATCTCTTGCTCATTTGCAACTGTAAACGAAATCACAGAAATCTACTAAAGTCCCTGTGTGGATACCACCATTGATCCCTCTATGCTTCAGTTCCCCATCTGTAAAATGGAACTAATATTATTTCCTTATTTTTCCCAGCGTTTTCTGAGGATACATTCATTAAAGATCAGTGCTAAGATAGTTTGATAATGTGGGCCATTTAAATACCTAAGATATATAGACAATACAGCAGATCACAAACTATACCATCTTTCTGATAAAAGTAGCATCTCTGGCAGTAATCTGTGTGGAAGGGCTTTCTGAAAACTGCAGAAGAAAATTCTAGTAAGAAAAATTGACTAAAAAGCTCCTAGCCCACATCTTAATGTGGTGTAAATTGATCTCTCTCTGTTGATTTACAACCATTGACGATCTAGTCCTTGGTGTCCAAAGTTAAGCAAGCATGAACTGTAATGTTTACTAATCTGCTGTTTTGCCAGGCCTTCTGGGATATTTTCAGTACAAAAGGGGCTATACAAAATTTGACTTTGACCCTATTCTATGCATGCACTTACTGACACCACACACATGTTGAAGTCTGCTTCAGAACTTTGCAATATTACTCTACCATTAGGTGAGGAGTAAAGCTCAGCTTCAAACCAACCAAGGTAAATATTTCCACCCCTTCCACATAGAGAGACTGGGCAGCAGCCAACTTATTCCTTTATGGAAACTATTTTTGGAGCTAAAAATAAATATTGTTGTTCCAGTGCATATTTGTCATACTGCAAAAGGGGCTCCAAAGTAATCTGATCTGTAGCAGTCTCAAAATCAACTCAAGATAAGCAGCCAATTTGCATTAGGATTTAGGCAGCACTTTAATCCTCCTACTGTTGCCCTGAGTTTTTTTAATTAAGAACCAAGAACCAATTGCCCCCTCCTGTGGGAAAACTCATGGAAGGGAGAAGATAGGTGGGGAATCCGGTAGAGCTTTTTATTGAATTGTAAGGGTCAGGGCAATTGCACCTCTATGGAACATACTATGGCTTTAGACTCAGGGGTGAAAGTAACTTAAGGGACTTACCGGTACGCAGGGCTGGACTCCTGAGCAGGAATGCGGGGCCTCAACTGGAAGGGGTGAGGCCTTTAAATCCCCAGTACCTTTAAACAGTGATTTAAAGGGCCCGAGGCTCCGACTGCAGTAGCTGGGAGCCCCGGACCCTTTAAATCACGGCTGGAGCCCCATGGTAGCGGTAGCTGAGGCAGCAGCCGGGAGCCCCAGGCCCTTTAAATCGCTGCTGGAGCCCTGGTGCTCCTGGCCGCCGCATCTACCACAGGGCTCCGGCAGAGGGCCCTGGTGGCAATTTAAAGGGCCAGGAGCTCCGGCCACTGTCCAGAGGTCAGGGTCCTTTTAAATTGCCAGCCCAGGGAAGCTGCCCCCTGCGGGTACAGTCGGCTGTGTACTGGCTCTTGCCAGTACGCCCTAACGGACCGGACCAGCCTACTTTCATCTCTGGTTAGACTGCAAACCTCATGGATACCCCTCACCCCAGGGAATCAGCAGGAGGCCAGGACCCTTTGCGCTGGGGCCTTATGATTTCACGGGAGCTCTGGATCTTCAGAACTGTCTCTCCACCTTGCCCCCCACACACAGTCCCTAGCAACAACTGCCCCTTAAAGGAGGATCTCCATTACAAAGTGGACCAACAGAATGTGAATGTCTCTTCCATGTGGGACAGTACACCAAGAACCTTTTTCGAAGTCTAGGGGCGGATGCTGCTGGGGAGACAGCTGAGCCTCCCTTCACATAGGAGGGTTATAAGCCACAATGTAGGGGGTCTCCTCTGTGTAGAGATGCAGACACAATCAGCCTCCAAGACTGGATTTTCCAAAGGAGCCTAAGGGAGTTAGGTACCCAGCAGCTGCCACTGAATTTCCTGGGAGCTGGACATCTAACTCCAATATGCACCTTTAAAAATCCCAGCCTAGGTGATTATGTCAAGATATCACACACTAAGGAGAACTCTTGCAGCAGTGCTATTTCTCTGTCTAGGCGCCTATATGGCTCCCAGTGCTGTAGTGCCTGAATGACACTTGTATCAGCTGAAAAAAATTAAGCCTAGATAGGGTTTGTCAATCATAGGGAGAATCGTTTTGTAAAGACAAAGGACCAGATTCTGACACCTTATCGTTGACCAGGGCCACAAAAAACTGCATTAAAATTAGTGGGAATAACACCTGGGGGGCAAGGTACTATTCAACAAGACAAACGGCAGGGCCAAAATTTGACCCAGTGATATTAGACCATTCCGATAAAGTATTTTATGTTGCTCTTTAACTACTATGTAAATTTCTGTGTTTCTCTGTGTGACACTGTATGGAATATGGGAGACACTTTTTATGATACTGTTGATACCAATATTATGAAAGTGCAATGAATCTTACCAGATGCACCATGTAAGGTATCCCTGGAAAAGTTACAATTCACTAAATATGATAATCTTGTTTATATGTTTGTATCACCTTTGTATTGTGAGTTATAGATATGTAGAGTATATCTGTGTTTCCAAACTTGTGCTGTGTTTCTGGGTGACTCCCCTAGACAGATTGGCATCAGCACTACCTAGCTTGTTCGATGGCCCATCAGCTGTACAATGAACCCAATTGAAAGGCCAAGGACTACACCTTATGAGTCAGCAAGGCATGTGGTATGCATGTGAGCAGAGAACACTAAGGCTTTTCCATGCCATGTGCTGTAAAACTTGTGTTTGGGATACAGGAAGTACAAGCCACATGGCAAAAGCAATATAAAGGGCAGCTGCATCATCTCCATTTTGTCTTCATTCCTGCTTCTTACCTCTGGAGTAACTTTGCAACAAACTGAAGCTCTGAACAAAGGACAGACAGACCCATCCAAGCTGTGGATGTATTCCAGAGGGACTTTCAAGCCAGCAAACTCACCAATACTGCTCAGAACCTGATACATAGACTACAGAGTCTCTGTATATATCTGAGTGCTTTATCATTTAACAACTCCCTTCTTGTTCTCTCTTTTTTCTTTATATTAAACCTTTAGTTTGAGACACTACAGGATTGATTGGCAGTGTGGTATTTTGGATAAGATCCAAACTAATATTGACCTGGTAATGTTGTTGGCTCTTTGGGGTCAGAAGAACATTGTGTATAGTGAGCAGAGTTTTTAAATAACTTCTCACTGTACTGGACCTATGTGCTGATTGGGAGCCAGAGAACTGGAATGCAATAAAGGGGGCTGTGTAATTTTTCTTTCTTTCTTTCTTTCTTTGCTTCTTGATAACCAGTGTGGGGGATCAGAGGTACAGTTTGTGACTCGTTAGTGAGTTTAACTTCAGTGTTAACCACCAGTTTGGGGAATATCTGCTCTCTCTTTTGCAGCCTGCCCTGACTTTGGCATTTTCAGTGAGGGTTGCCATAGGCACCCTGGGTCACACTCTGTTCATTATTAAGAATACAAATTTCATGCAGACCGCCAGTGTCCTAAAAACATTCAGTGTGTTCTGCTATCATGCTGTTATACTGACACTTTAACAAACCAAACCAAAAAGGTGATCAACCAGTTTTAGGAGAAAAGATTAGATCACAAATAGAGTTTTCTGATTGGCTACCCAGATGTCATCATAATGTCAAGCTCTGATTGTTTTTTATTTATAAATTAATTTTGCCTCATTTTTATTTATAAATAAACTTTTACAACAAGATATTTGACACTGCACTTCCAAGGATTATTGTGCTTCTCAAGCAGCTATTCACATGCGCTTCTGACTGATGCCTTACTTATTACATTACCCAAGATCTGCAATAATAAGCTAGGAGAAGTGTCTGTAAAGTCTTATTGCTTGATTATGGGTCTGATTTCAAACTATATAAACTAGGAAATAAGGACTAGCACTTAATTCAGCACACTGTGCCTAGGCATATTATAAAATGTATCATTCTCAGATATATGACAAGACAACGTGGAAAGTTAAGTCATTCCATTGCAGAGAATGACCCAACAGCATTTTGAAACTGGGGGAAGTGGAGGGAGACACTGCTTTATTTTATAACACCACAAAACTGCTAAACAAATTAAAGCCATTTTAGGAAAAATAAATGAATCCTAGCAACTAGTTCACAAACAAAGAGCCCACTGATACTCACCCAAGTCCTCGGCTAGCCACCGAAACATCTTTCCTCTACTTACGAATAATGAATTCATTCCCAGAAAGCTGGGATAAGTTTACAACTGATTAGCTACCCAACAAGGGCTAAACTCAAAATGGATAGTTCAACCAATTCTAATTTGCTTATTCATTTAATTTACATGTGGCCTGCTTTGCAGCTGTCTTCAATATCAGCTGCTGGAGCTGTGAATCTCTGCAAATAAGGCCAGATGTATCTTTATTTACATAGTGGTCCAGCTGTTGGAAGGAATGCAGAATATTGTAGGAGATCCCTGTTGACCACTTGATTATCCAATTAGTGGCAGTCCCACAGAAGTAGTGAACGCACATCTGCTAAGATCTCCTCTAAACACACTCTTTGGAAAGAAGTAATATTGCCACCACTGCACTCCGAGAAGCACAGTTTGGAAGACATATGGTGGAGGTCTCACATAGCTAGTAGGAAAAATTGTAGATGATAATTTTTCTCACACCAAAAGTATTGCATCCAACGTAAGGTAACTATTTTGGACTTCTTTATGATAAATTAATCTCTGGATGGAACTTTGCGGTTGGCCAGGAACCAGTGATGATGGCCTGATTGCATTCAATATGGGCAAACAGAAGACAGTTCCAACCAGAAATACACACACTCATGATGCTTCAAAAGGAAAATTTGGGCAAAAATGACTGGGAGAACAAATTTAGACAGAAATGTGAATGACAATTGGGAGCTCTTTAAGACGAGTTTATCAAATGGCCAAAAAGCCATATTTCCAAAATCAAGAAAGAGGAAAACTTTGGCTACAAGCCCATCCTGGTTCAGTGGCAAAGTGAGGGCTGCAATTAGAAAATTTTTAAAAACCAAAATATAACAAATGGGGAAAAGAGAAGAAAGATATCATCAATATGAATCAGAAGTTATAGGGTACAGAACAATGATAAGGGAAGCTAAAGACAACAGGGCAAATCCAGGGCTGGCAGGACAAAGGACAATAAAAGGGAGTTTAAGTATGTTAGGAACAAAAGAAATCCTAATAATGGTATAGATCCATTGCTATATGGAAAGGGTAAGACTGTTAATAATGACACATAAAAGGCAGAAGTGTTCAATAAATATTTTTGTACTATATTTGGAAAGAAGGAGGATGATATACTAATGACAATGATGAAGAACCTTCCAGGCCATTATCAGCTAAGGAGTAGAGCTGGTCAGCACAATTCTAGCAAAACAATCCCTCTTCAGAATTTGCCTATGCAACAAAATTGGAACTTTTCTAGAGACAGTCTAGATGATGGAACTCAGCCAGGGAATGAAACCAAATTTCTCAATCAGAATTAAACCAAATTTCAAAATACTGAAATCCTCTTCAAAACAGAATTCCCTTTTTCCACACATCTCTAGTAAAGAGGATGTTAGACAACCTCTACTAGGGATAAAAGTTTTAAAATTAGCAGGCCCTAGATAACCATGCACCCAAGTGTCCTAAAAGAGATAGCTGAGAAGATCTCTAGACCAATGATGTTAATTTTTAATAAATATTGGAATACCAGGAAAATTCCATAAGATTGGAATGTGCCAATATTCAAAAAAGACAAACTGGATGATCCAGGTAACCAGATGCTGGACAGCCTAACATAAATCCCAGGCAAAACAATACAAATCTGATATAGGATTCAACTGAAAAAGAATTAAAATATATGAATATAATTAATACTAGTCAACAGGGTTTATGAAAAATAGCCCTGATTTCATTCTTTGATGAGATTGCAAGTTTGGTTGCTAAAGATAACTGCAATAAAGTTATCTAATATAGTTGCATGCTTATATCAATATAGATATATAGATATAGTAACAGTTATATAAAATTAGTTAAAACTACTTTAAGACATTGGGCTTAGTACTACCTGACTTCTGATTAAAAAATAGCATTATGTAATATCAAGAAAACAAATGTTAAGCAGATTAAGAACTAGCTAACTGGCAGATCTCACAAAGTAGTCATAAAAGGGAAATAATTAATGGAGAGGGGTATCTCCAGTGGGGTTCTTCAAGGAACTGGGATTAAGTCCAATGCTATTCAACATTTTAATCAATGACCTGGAAGTAAATATCAAATCACTATTGATAAAATCTGTAGATTACAAAGATTGGAGGAGTAGTAATAATGATGAAGACAGGTCAGTCATGCAGAGTGACATGGATCACTTGGGCCCATTCAAACAAAATACACTTTAATACAGACAAATGAAAAGTTGCACATCTAGCTACTACGGTGACCACCTGTACTGCATTAGGCAGGACAGTCCTGAAATGCAAGGTTCAAGTCCCGGTCCCAGGCTGAATGACTCCAGGACACTATTTGTCCTGGATTCCCTGTAGTGCTGCTCCATGGCTGCCCAAAGCTCAGGAGCAGTACCAGTCTCTTCCTGGAGGGGAAGCTGAGGTGGGCCTTAGCCCCCCATCGCCTCGAGGCCCTACTAGGTACAAAGAATGATCATAGCCCAGGGCAGGTGAAGGGTCCAGTGCTTCCCACAGCGGTCTGGGCTTCCTGGGCTGCTCTTACCACAGCCCAGCTCAGGGTTCTGGCCTGGCCAGGGGGCAAGGCCTCAAGGGAAAGAGAAGAATCAGAGGATGAGGCCTCAGGCAAGAGGAGGAGCAGGGGGCGGGGCATCAGGGATGAGGAGCAGGGGTGTGGCCACAAAGGGCGTAAGGCTCCTGCATGTGTCCTGCTTCTGCCTTTTGAAAAGGTGGTCACCCTCCTAGGTACAAGGAATGCAGGCCATACCTACAGAATGGGAGTGTATCCTGAAAGCAGTGTATCTGAAAAGGATTTATGGGTTAGAATAGCTGGTGTGCTGAAACCTCAGCCTACTATGCCAGCCAATACTCTCTCTGTTTCCTTGTATTTCCTTGCTGGTCAGTCTGTATCCATCTGTTGTTTCTTGTCTTATTCTTAGATTATAAACTTTTGGGGCAAGAACCATCTTTGTTCTCTGTTTGTACAGCGCCTAACACAATAGGGTCCTGTTCCATGACTGGGGCCCCTAGGCACTATGATCATTCAAATAAATAAAATAATAATAAATAGCATGCACTCCCAATGCGATGGTATGGCAAAAAGGGCTAATGCGATCCTTCCATGTACAAACAGGGGAGCAGTGAGTGGAAGTAGGAGCATTGGTGAGAATGGAATACTGCATACAGTTCTATTTTTAAAAGAATGTTGTACAATTGTAGAGGATGCAGAAAAGAGCCATAAAAATGATTTGAGGGCTACAGAAAATACCACTGAGAGAGTTAAGAAGATCAAAAAGATTGAAAGGTGACTTGATTATACAGTTTAAGTCCGTTTACGGGAAGAAAATATCGTGTACTAAAGGGCTCAAATCTAGTAGAGAAAGCCATAATAGGAACCAATGGCTGGAAACTGAAACCAGACAAATTCAAGTCAGAAATTAGGCTCCAATTTTTAACAGTGAGATGGATTAATCACTGGAACAAACTGAAAAGGGAAGTGGTGGATTCTTGATGTTTATAAATCAAAACTGGGTACATTTCTGGAAAATATGCTTTAGTCACACACAAGTTATTGGGCTCACTACAGGGGAGAAATTTAGTAGCCTGCAATATACAGGTTAGATTAGATAACATAATGGTCTCTTCTGACCTTAAATTCTATGATTCGTAATGTGAATCCCAGAGAAAGAATGATGTAGCTGAAGCTAGCAAAGAGCTGGAAAAGATGTTATGAAAAATAGAATCAAGAGTGGAAAAAGCATTGTTAATAAATAAAAGATGTGCATTTCTTAAATTCCTTGTATATCAACATTGCTCCAACAGGATTTCATCCTACACAGCTAGGCATGAGCTAACTTGATTAAGTTTTACCCTATTAACTTTACAATACACATATGAAACAGAGGAAAGATTAAGGATAAAATTAAGGAACTAAAATTCTTCTTTTCTACTACAGAGTATCACTCCTGCTATATCAAGCAGTCAACTGAATAGTATTCCTAAGGGGCTGGGGATGGGGAAGGGAGCGCAGATGAGTGGTGTAGACTAGCTTTTTTGAAGGAGGAAACCAAAAATTTTTTAATGTGGTCACTAATTTGGTTCAGTTTTGTCACTAGGCCTGGTCTATACTTGGGGAGAGGTGGGGAATTGATCTAAGATATGCAACTTCAGCTACGAGTATAGTGTAGCTGAAGTCGACGTATCTTAGATCGACTTAGATTGCCTACTTCGCATCCTTGTGGCACGGGATCGATGGCCACCGCTCCCCCGTCGACTCCACTTCCACTTCTCACCCTGGTGGAGTTCCAGAGTCGACAGGGAGTGTATTCAGGGATCGATGTATCGTGTCTAGATGAGACATGATACATCGATCCCTGATAGATCGATCACTACCCGCCGATCCAGCGGGTAATGTAGACATACTCTAAAGGTCCACCTGCTGCAACAAACAAGTCCTACACCATCACTCTGACAGTACAAACCCATGTCTCACCAGCAGCTCAACCCCCAGTTTGAATGCCAACCGAATAACAGTTATAACTTGTTAGTAAACAGCTCACTCAAAGACTGTTAATGTCAATCAAATTCTCAACTCATCAAAACAACTATAATACCTTCAAGTGATTTTCAAACACCAGCTTTACAAATATTTGCTGTTAAAAAGCCCTGGGCCAAGTTCTGCCCTCATACACACACACAAAGAATTCTCAGTGAAGATAAAGGGAGATGAGTGTATGCCTCTGGTGGCAGAATTTGGCAATATACATGTACAATGGCAGCAAGAAAAAAGTGACATCCTCTTAACTAGGAAGACAGACATGGAATGATAGTGCCATGATAGGCTGCACATATAGTTTGGAAACAAAATGTAATGTTTAAACAGCCTGGCAGAGAGCATTACCAGTAAATCTAATTATGCAAAACGTGACTGTGCAGAATATAATGGGTTGTACATTACCCAAGAGACCTGCTAGTGACCGCATGTCTTTCTCCATCAGCTTGTATATCTCTTCCTCCGAGAAGCGGCCGATGCCATGGCCGTACATTTCTCGTTTCACAATTCCTTTTGTTAGGTGGCACAGAATCCACTTCAGCAGGTCACTAAAGGGGCCACGGCATGAAAGCATCTTCTGGGTCTCATGGAGATTGTCCACCCACTGGCAATAAGCTAATGTCCTAGAATGTGGTGAAAAGAAGTTATAACTGTGCAGCGCACTGACCCCCCAACTCCTCTACAAAGTAGCCCGCAAAAGGGTTTGATGCGTAAGTCTTGAGGCCCTAAGGATTATTGGCCTGATGGAAAGCTAGCTCTGTGGTAAAATATACATCTTGGTATGAATGTGGAATATCACCCAGAATCAGGGCCGCTGAGAGTTGGTTTGGGCCCCAGTGAAAATTTTTTTTCAGGCCCCCCCACCAAGGGCGGACCAGCTAAACAAGGCCAATGAAGCTGGGGAAGCCAGGCCCCGGGCTCCCTTCTGGACCGCCAGGCCCTGGTAATTTGTACCGGCTTCCTCCCACCCGTCAGCCCTGCCCAGAATACTAAATGTTGGCCTTCATTCTGAAGCACTTGTTCACACTGCATAGCACTTAGTTATGTAAGTAGTCCCACTGAGATCATTGAAATTCAGGGAAGTAAGTACCACTCAACAGAAATACGGGTTGCAGATCCGGGCCCTAGATTATCCCAGCGAAGTGTTGTGCAAACTGGATCTGGTGTTAATAACAGACTGGTACACATTAGATAAACCTTTCCTACCTATCCATTCCCTTTGGCTTATGCTTTATTTTTACTTTGTCTAAGAAGTGACTGTGCACTGCTGAAGCCTGCCAAATGAATCATTTTGCTGCAGTATGATGATTCTTGTAATAGATATTTGTTTCAGAGGCCTCCATTCTCCTCTGAAATGTATTATGGTTTATGGTTTAAACAGAAAAATAATTCATTTAAGAGATTTATGCTTTGTCAGGTTGGTTTTCTTTTGTATGTTATCCTCCTATGAAGTGCAGGTTTATCCTGAATGAGATATGTTTTCAAAGGGATTTTGCTGTATTTTAATCTATATGTTTGGTTGGTTGAATGGAAGATGTATTCTTTTAAAAGGAGTCTTTATTAAATTTGCTTTGCCAGTCAAAAATCTCCCGGTCTCACTTGAATTGCTGGTCTTTATTATTCTTCCAACAGGTTAAAGAGAATTTCAGTTTTTTGCCGAAGAAGCTTGTGAGAAAAGGAACAATTAATTTGGAAAGTGACAGTCATTGTAAGTAAATATTGAACAGTTCACCTCTCCCATTGAAGGCAATAGGATTATTGTCACCAATTTCAGTGGGAGCAGGAGCAGGTGGTTTAAAAAAGAGTTATCCATCGGAGGAGGAGGTGGGAAGAGCAGATGCAGCTTCGGGTGTCTGGGAAATGCAGGGTGTTTATGACAATATGTGCTGGGTATTCTGAGTAATTTCCAAATTGGAAAATATAAAATCAGCTTAAACATTTGTGGTCATGTTGGAAGCTGGTTGATGGAGGCACAACTGCCTCATACAATTAGTTAGAAATGTTGAAATGTCACATAGTGTAGAATACTGTCTACAGGTTAACTGTTCCACTTTACTGGGATTTTCCAGCAAAAGCCACCAGAACCCAGTTTTTCCTGTTCTGAACATGACTTCAGTTTATCATTAGTTCAAAGCCTATGAGATTTCCTCATTGTACATACTGATCAACTAATACAAGAGAGAGAATGAGCAAAATCCTTTTGGGCACTCCTATACATTTTCTTTCATATCATCACAAATTTCTGCAACCCAGACAGAAGCAGAGTTCAATATTCCCCTGCCACTACACCTACTTTCTCACTAGGGTCCACTTCTAATCTTTTTAGGAAACAGCTTACAAATTCTTCATTTTAATGACTCTATTAACATGTAGTAAAAAGCCACCAAGGATATTTCTTGCTAAGAGTAAAAGGAGAATATTTGGCTTAATAGCCAAGCAAGTTGCAATAAAAGCCCAAGTTATACAATACTCTCAGAATTGAGCACCCAGAGACACTTTCAATTAATCAAATTAAAATTAATTCAGTGAATTAATATTCACATTTCAGTATTCTGAGAGCTGGTCTACTAAAGGCAAGGCAAGTTTTTTAATCTGAAATTGATTTAGGTAAGTCAGTTTTAAAAAAATAAGGTGGATGAGGTAATATCTTGAATTGGGCCAACTTCTGTTGGCAAGAGAGACAAGCATCTGAGCCACACAGAGCTCTTCTTCAGGTCTGGAAAAGGTACTAAGAATGTCACAGCTAAATACAAGATTGAACAGATAGTTTAGCATCAGTAATTAGTACATATTCTAAGGGACCATCCCAGGTGATCCATTAATACCCTGTAGTCATAGGACAAAAAGGGAGGTTAGTGGGTTATATACATTGTTGAAATGGGCCATAAATCCAGTGTCTTTACTGAGACTGTGATTTTCAGCATCTAGCAAAGATATGAATTTAAGCTCCCAGGATCGTCTTCTGAAAGTGTTCTGCAGGTTTCCTTTCAGGGTGAGGACTGAGAAGTCAGATATAGAGTGATAGCTCTGTGAAAAGCATTCACCAATAGGTGATATGATGTTTTTGTCTTTTACCATTTTCCTGCGTGACTTCATTCGAGAACATAGTGATTGTCTGGTTTCACCCACATAGTAGTTATTGAGGCATTCAGTGAACTGGGTGAGATATACCACATTGTGATAGGCATGTGTAGGATCCATGGATCTTGAAAGACGTGTTGTGGGGCGTGTTGATCATTGTAGTAGTGGAGATATGTCTGCAGATTTTGCATCTGGTGTTCTGGCAGGATTTGGTGCCACTTTGAGTTGGAATGTCCTGGTCTGCGGGGAGCTTCTGACTATGAGCTGGAAAGATTGTGGGGTTGTTTGAAGGCCAGAAGAGGGGATTCAAGAAATATTTATTTCAGGGTCGGATTCCCATTGAGTATGGGTTGTAGTTGTTGGATGATACCCTATATGGGCTCCAGTGCGGGGTACAGGTGACAACTAGGGGTGTGTGGTAGAAGGGAGTCTTATTGCTGTATTGAAGCAGGTTCTCTCAGGGTGTTTGGGTGGCCTGTTCCATGATGTGATCTACTTCTCTGCTGGAGTGTCCTTGTTTGGTGAAGGCAGTTTTGCGTCTGTTAAAGTGTATATCCCAGATTTTCTCCTCAGAGAATATTCTGTGGTACCTGAGTGTCTGACTGCAGATAATAGGATTTCTTGGTGTGTTTGAGGTGGTCACTGAATCTATGAAGGCAGATATGACAATCCCTGGGTTTCTTACATATAGTTGTTTATAAGATTCCATTGCTGAAGCTGACTGTGGTATCCAGGAAGTTGATGCTTGTGTGGGAGTGTTCGCAAGAGAGTTTATTGGATGGGTAGTGGTTGCTGAAGTTGTGGTGTAAATATATGAGGGAGTTTAAGTCATCTGTCCAGAATCCCTAAAAACTAACCACAATAATGATCAAACCAGCAGACAAGGGGGCGCCATCATAGTCCTCAACCATGATGACTACATTAACAAGGCCAACTGACAACTCATAGTCCTCAACCCACCTAATGTAGTGATGACTAGGTTAACAAGGCCAAGTGACAACTCTCTGACACTACCTATTATACAGCACTCAAAGAAGACCTCTACAACACAATTTACCCAGGAATTTAAGGATATCATCAAATCCTTTCCCAAACAAATCCAAGAGATACTCTACAAACTCATCCCCCACGAACCCAAACCAGGGACCTTCTACATGCTTCCCAAGATACACAAACAAGGAACCCAGGCAGACCTATCTGGCCACAGCACTCTTACTGAAGGAATATTGGGACTCATAGAAACCATCCTCAACCGACTCACCACACAAAGGGACAGCTTCCTCCAGGACACAACCAACTTCCTCCACAAACTCCACAACATTAAGAACCTCCCTCAGCAAACCCTCTTTGCCACTCCAAACACATTGCTAAACTCATCCATTTCATCCTCACCCATAACAATTTTACATTCAACAACAAACACTTTGTCCAAACCATAGGAACAACCATAGGTACTAGAGTGGCTCCCCAATACGCCAACCTCTTCATGGGACACTTGGAGAAGAATTTTGGGACAAATGTACCAATGATATACCTGAGATACATCAATGATATTTTCATCCTCTGGACAAAACTCCCTCATAGATTTCCACCACAACTTCAACACCCAACACCTGTCCATTAAACTGTCACTTACTGATTGTGGAGCAGTACTGAGAACTGGTTGGTTCAGGAAAGGACAAGAACAATATAAAGATTGCCGATATGGATATTAATCAGGTTAAAGTACAATGGGGGTGGACCCAGATGATCCATTAAAGGCCTAATTTTCATGAACAGCCTCAGACTTGTGACACTTTGTATGGATGCTCTGGGTAAATCAGGTGCCCTAAAACTCAAATTTGGGCCTGAAAAGAAGGTAACTAAATAGCCAACTACCTGATCTGTTCACACAAAGCCATGATTTGAGCACGCAGAAATGCGTGTGCCAACAAATTTAGAGGTTGGGTTAAGGCAACTGAAAATTGGCCCTACCCAGGGTCTTATCAAAGTATGTTATTGTTATGCAGCTTGATAAACTGATGTATCTGTACTTATTACCAATATCTATTCATTTTGTATCTATAATATTAGAATGGTGAAACTTGCTTAAAGCTGAGCACTAATTCACACTTCATGTTAGCAAACACATCTGTTGCACTAAGACGGGCCTCAGCTCACACTGTCGCTCAAGTTGACTATTTCATTGACTCCTAATAGGCCTGTTGGGCCAATCATAAAAACTACCAGGGATCAACAGTGGATATCCTGATGATCCAGAAAAGAGTCATTAAGGAGAGTTCAGCTTAAGAGAGTACTGGGAGCAATCAAACCACTGTAGCTCAAGGCCAGTTCCTTCCCCACACCCCGGGTACGAGTACCTTTATAAAAGGCCTCTTTGAACGCCGGACTTTTAGGAAACACTGCAAGATGATCTGTTTTCTCAGACATTGGGAGAGGGGTGAGTAGTGTCATCAGCTGGTTGTTTATTTGGTTAAATGGGTCTAGACTGTTATATACTAGCGTTAAGTATTTGTGTGATCTGTATATTTTTGAAAATGTACTAGTGCCTCAGATAGGCACTTCTGTACAAATCTTAGGACATAAATGAAATAATAATCCATTGAATAGGAATGGTCCCAGGAACTAGCATATCTAAAACAAAGACATAGGTAATTACTTTAGTCTCAGTACATATGTCAGGATTGGGAGCAGGCAGAGAGAGTCACCAGAAGTGGCTAGCTTGAAGCCCCCTTTCTGTTGAAAACTAATTGAGAACTTATGCAAAGCAAGAGATAGGTGTTCACAAAGGTGAAGTAAGGGGGTGGCTCCTTAGCATGAAGAAAGTAGGAGACTATTAGGGACAGATCCTCAGCTGGTGTACATCACTGATGCTCAAGGTTCTTCAATGACAGCTTGCACCAGGTGAGGATCTGATCCTTAGATTTTGTCTAGTTTAAGCAAATAGTTGAGATCGTTCTGGGTAAACAAGCATATTCCTAACGTGTTAACCAACTCCAACCTAATCTCAACCTCTCTTCCTAATCTAGACTATCCCTTAGAAAGCATCAAGGAGACAGACTCCATTTTGAAGAGACAAAAGACTTCTCCTGTAGACTCAGCAGGAACCATGATGCCTATGTTCGTAATTCATAGCTAAAAATTCAGAATGCCATGAGTAATATTCCTTTCCTTTCCCTTAATTAGGAACCTTTACCAGAACCCCAGAGAACAGTCTGTGTAAAGAAGCTAATGTATAAATTCCTAGCTTTCTCTGCTGTACCATAACTTTAAAGTAGCTTCTGTTTCATCTAATCTGGATTGACATTGACTATTCTAGCAGGGGACATATCAACTGACTGAGACCATTGTTTAAGGCCATTTTAAATCTGACCTCAGCCTAGAAGGCAGGTGGCAGATCTCTGTTCAAATGTCTCTCATCAGGTGAAGGTGGGACTCGAACCAAGGGTCTCCCACATCCAAGGTGGGAGCCACTGAGCTAAAAGTTGTAAGAGAGCTCCTCCTCCTTCCCCTAGTTTCTTGTGGAAATGCTGTAGGCACTTAACTGCAAATAGGATTCCCAGATGTGAATCACTAGTAGAGATACACATCTCCCTACAACCTAGACTTAAGCACCTATCTTGGTGAGAGGGGCGGGGCCTAACATATACCCTTTACGTCGGCATGTCCTAATGGCTAATTTAGGTGGCTTCCTGCCTAGCCTGCTAGCTTTTGGGAATCACAGTCTAAGGTGCCTCTCTGTCCCCGTTCAGTGTCTTGGAATCTAGGCACCTAACTCAGGCTTTGTGATTTGCAGTGTGTTCCTGTGATTTTCTAAGCATCTAAAAGTTCGGCATTGTGACGCTCAGTGTCACAATACCTATGTACATTGGTGAACCTTGGCCCAAGTGCCTTTTCAACTGCCATTGAAGTCAATAGTTCAGATCTTGAGAAGCATCAGGCATGTACAATGCCCACTGAAGATATCTGGAATTCCAGGTGCTCAGCTGCTCCTCTCAGCAGCTGGCCCAGTAGGAGTGGAACGCCTCAGCAGGAGGCACTCAGCCCCAGGCAGGATGGGGCTCATTTTTTTTTTTAAAAAGCAAGAATAAGGCATCACAAAATGTACTTTGTTCATTTATTTGCAAGCATAGTTTAATTGTAATTATTTATGACAAGACTCCCCACAATGTGAATCGGTGTTCTGTCATACATATTTTTAATGCAATGAAGTCATAATAGGAACCCTCACTCTGCTTTTAAGGGCCTTACTCAACCAGTAGCCTCACTGATGTCACAAGCAGCATCCTACATGAGTCTTGGTTGCTGTGTCTAATCCTAAACCTTTGCTGGTGAGTGGGCAGACTCTCATTTTTGTGAGTGTGAGTGTAACCATTAGTAACAGGAGATTTATTGAGGTTCTATACTATATTATGGTTTATGGGCTTTTAAATGACTTTAGGTCACTTTACCACCAGATAGACAAAGAGAGAAATCCTTCAAGTTGAACGTTAGACCTTACTTTGCTCAATCAACAATACTGCATCCCCTTAAGGATAGTGGAAGAATAACAACAAAATTCTATTAAATGAAGAGGACTGTGCAAATATATATATATAGTCTTCAATTAGTTCACAATATTGCATTCCTGTCACCAATTAGTCCCCAAAACTGGATTTTTCTCCCTCCCTTTTGGCAATCACAAATGTATTAAACAGTCTCAAATTTAGCCTATTATTAATCAGCCCAATCCTGCAGTTACTTCTCATGTGCCACTGAAGTAGTATATGTGAAAGGACTGCATATGCATAACTAGCATATGTGAAGGAGCCTGTTGTTGCTCCTCTTTATAAACTTGCAGATGAGCAAAGGGCCTGATTCTGAACTTCATTTGCAATGGGCTTTGCACCCTCCAGTGGTGTTTACTCCTGATTCATACTGGCACAAGAAAGAACAGAGAGAGACACTAATACTCCAAGAGTGAAAAGAATTGTGGAATTGACAGCTCGGTTCTGAAGTATTTGAAAGACAAAGCAAGCATTCATTTCTAGATAAAATGTGCAGCAGCAGGTTTGATAAGATCAGAACAGAACTAGCTTTACAATGCAAGCTTACCAATAGAAGTGCTCCTCCACCATTTTTGTCACTGCTCTGGAAACAGCTCTTTCATGTGGACCAAGATTTTTATTTAAATTCACTCCGAGTTTCTCTTCCAAAAAGTCAATAATGAACTCAGTGCCAGATACTTTTTTGCGATTGTATTCAATCCAGGGCATTTTCTCTTGAGGGGAAAGTTTTCCATCAAAATAGTTCTAAGAAAAGAAGCAAGTAAACAAAAACAAAAAAACAAACACACACACAAAAAACACCCTTCAGCTTCTGTTTGATCAGTATAAAGTTTTCTTTAAAAGGTGCCAATACCCAAAGCATAAAATCAATATCGTCCATTAACTATCAAACTAGAGCAACAACCTTACTCTAAATGGAAATGCAAAACCCTATTTCCAGCATAAGTAATTCCTAGCCAAAAGAATGTACCCATCATTGTTTTTCTTTTGTTTTTTAATGCAAAGCAATGGGACCAGTCCTGAAAGGTGTTATGTGCCTTTGATGCCTTCTATGGTGTGATTTAATGTTAATTATTTAATTAAAGGCCAGTGGGGAGAGAAGCACTCAGAACTCCACAGGGTCAGGCCCAATATTCTGGACAATTTTGCATCATAGACAAAATGACAATAATATTTGGTACTTATTCACAGTAGTATTCTTCATCTTAAAAGCACTTCTTGAGTTTTTTACCCACAAAAGCTTATGCCCAAATAAATCTGTTAGTTTTTAAGGTTCTACCGGACTCCTCATTGTTTTTGTGGATACAGACTAACACGGCTACCCTGATACCTAACTAATGAAATATCTCAGTAGCCCTGAAAGATAAATGTGACTAATCCGAAAAACCTCTAATCCACACCAAAAGTGGATGCAGGAAGGAAAGAGGGAACAGGAAGGACCCAGACTCCACCTCAAGCTCAGATGAGGAAACCCCAATGGCATGTACTCCTGCCTTCTTTCAGGCTTTCAACAAGCAGCCAGGCCCAAGCAATGGAATGATATGTCACTCCCTCATTGGAGAGGGAAAGTATGTCTTTGCCTATGATCCTGAAATTTCCTGGTCTGCGAACTCCACTCATCTGCAGCCAAGGTCCCTGCAATCAGATCCACAAGAGCCCATCACCTGTGTGGAGTCCCATTAAATTTAACAAGTCTCTGCACCTACGTATTTATCCCCATTTTACAGATGGGGAAGTTGAAGCAGAGAGATCAAGCAGGGAATGAGTAAAACACAGGAATTCCTGGCTTCCAGTCATGTGATTAGATCATTAGACCATAATTCTCTTTAATTACAAGTCTGTTTATTCCTAAAAGCATAGGTATGAGCTACTGTATTCTTGTTCTTTTATTTCCTTTATTTTAAAGGACACTCAACAATGTTAACTATTCTTGTGATTTTTCAGCAAGTCTCATGATAGTTGGTGTTCTTCTTAAAGACCCAGCTCCTGGAGTCCTGTTATTACATAAAAATCTCAGCTTCTGTTTAAAGATATCCTTCATGGCCGTGGTGAAAGGCTCAAAAATGTGAACCCTAAAGGCTCAAAATGAGAAGCCAAATAAAAAAAACTCAAATTTATTATTTTTTAAAATGTTATGGGTGCGTGACTCATGATTTTTGAAGGTTTGGGATTGGCAATACAATGTCAACCTGTCTAGGCCTCAAAAATTTAACTTTCAGAAATCCACTAAGGTGGAAGATAGACAAACACATAGCATACTGTGTGGCGATGGAGATTCAGTAGGAGATCCTCATTAGATGGCACTTCACCCTGGCTACATTTAATAATATATATGTGTGATACACTACACATACATGTTCTTTCTCAGACACATCTTCCTTCTGAATCAAATTAGAAGAAATATTGGGGAACATTGTTGGGAACAGTGTCTTCTGGTTCTAGCCACTCTTGGATTTCTGCCCATACACAGATATCCTGATATGAGAATAAAATATGATGTGTCATGACTTGTACCTAGAAATGAATGAATAAGGGAATGGGAATCATCTGTCTAATGTACGAGTGAGGAGGAAAGATGGAAGGTGTTCTGGCTCGTAGCAGAAAGGCTACAGAAACAATGACTTGAAACTTAAAAGAGAATACCAACTCTTCCATGCTCTTTAGTCCAGACTCTTCTCTTATGAAAAAAGGCCTATAGAATTTTAAATAAACTGGTAACCTTTTTATAGATTTTTTTAAACCGTCCTATAGAATTTAATAGTCCTTCTATACAATGGTTAAAAAAACCTATAGAAAGAATCTCATTCTTATTAAATTCTACAGGATTTTAAAATAGTTTCTATTGGACCCTATTAAATAGATATACAGTACTGGTGATTTAATCTCAGTTAAACGCCATAGGACTGTTCCATTAGGGTTTTTTCCCCTTATGCCAAAAATATTGATATTTTGGGCATTTGCTGTTAGCTTTTATAAAATATATTTGCATAATTTTCTTTACTGCAATAGTTTAAATCAATATAGCTTGGATTAATAAAAATGAAGAATATTTTATATAATACATGTGTGAGTGTGTGTGTGTAAAGAATTACGTTAACGCAACATCAAGTTTACACATTTTAAACTCAGAAAATGCAAAAGTTAAGATTCTAGAAACAACATTGACAAGCATATTACACAGGTAAAATCTGCTGAATCTTAGGCTTCCTAGAGTTTGTTTTTTTAATGTTTTCTTACAATATGATTAAGCAAGGAAAATGGAATATAAGGCTTTTATTCATTATCCTGGGATATCCTCCATCCCTGGGCAAAATCTCTTATACTACATTGTACTGTGTCTGAAGCAGATATCTTTAGGCCCAAAACCTAGATATCTTTAAAGCTGCTACTAATTGTCATAAAATATTTACCAAGCTCTCACTTACGAACCAGTCCACTGCAAAGAACAGCGAGTGGCCATGGTATTGGCATGTCAAAGCTAAGAAATCCGCCCTAGTACATTAACTGTAATCTACAAAGCAATTGTCACAAAAGCCCATGGGAAGCTCATTTTATGGAGATGGAATTTACAAACTGAATTGCATTGAAAGACATTTTGGGGCCCTTTTACAGTGATAACCAGGAATAATTAAGCTTAATATTTCCAATTACTGCAGTTTGTGTTGTGTCCTTTTGTATCTATTTTTTTAAAACTATTTCTTAACATATCTTATATAAATATAACGTTTCTGTTGCCTTTATACTTTATCAGACTGTAAAAAAAAAATCCATGTATTTCAAAAATTCTATTTTACAGAAAACCCCTGAACCCAAAACTGGTTCCTTCAAACCAAACTCTACAGAGAACATCATCAAAGTTCAACACCTGGAATAAAAACCTTTTGCTACATTATAACATTGACAGACACCAACAAAGCAATCAGGCCAAGATGGCTTGGGAAGAGAAAGCAATCAGTGGCAACTTCTAGCACAGGAGGACTGGCAAAGCAAAGCTTATATTCAACAAGCAAACACATCTGATCAAAATAGCACAGCGACTTGTTGGCAGTGGTCAATAAAAATGGACAAGGAATTCTAGCAACAAGTGAACTTCTTGATGGTTCAGAAGTCAGGCAGGCTCAAAAATGTCCTCGCCACATTGTGTGGCCTGAAAGGTGCCACAGTGCTGATGGAAGACAAAGGAACAGTAGAAATGGGAGGCACATTCTCCTTTAAAGGTCTATACACCCCGTAGGGCACAGACATTACACAGGCAGCACCAGCTGCCAACATATACTAAATGCAAGAAATGCTAGCAAAACTGATGTGTAACTGTCACCTTCTGCTTCTCTATGATACTTATATCTGGAGGGAGGGGGAGAAACTTTGGATAAATTCGCCAGATAATCACTCTCCAGTGACCTTTAAATTGTATGCTGCAGGAAGCAGCAAATGATCCAGTTCAAAACTGTGCTGTCTGCTATTGTTCAGCTAACTGGAGTTTCTGAGTTCTAAAGGTTCCTCAGTAGCTTAACTCCATCTTTTTTTAATCCTCCTTTTCTTTGAGGGTGTGTCTACACTTGGAGCTGGAGGTGCGATTCACAGTTTGAGGAGACATACCCATGTTCGCTCTGATCCAGCTAGTGGACTACAGTGTAGCTGCGGAGGTGCAAGCAACAGGATGGGCTAGCTCTCCTGAATACATACCTGCCATCTGAGAGGGGTATATACTTGGGCAGCTAATCTCTCCCAATGTTCATGCTGCTGCAGATACACTCTATTTTTAGCACTCTAGTTTGATCAGAGCTAGCGTGGGTGTGTCTTCTCGAGCTAAGAATTACAGCCCAGCTCAAAGCGTAGACATGTCCTTAGGTGCTAAGATGCGTCTCTGGGTAGCACCAGACTCCTAGTAGGATCGTAAAAAGAGAATCCTTGCTGCTTCAAAGAGTAGAGTTGCTTCTGCAGCTCAAAGGTACAGTGCCAGCTTGGGAGATAAAACTAGATCTTCAAAAGCACTCGGTGTTGGTCTCACTCTGTTCCCATTCAAGTCAACAGCAAAACTCCTATTATCCCCAATCATGCTTAAAAGAAGGTTCCCTCTTGCAGAGCAGCCATGGTGTTAGCATGATTCAGCAACAGCTAACACATGGCTAGGTCCCATCAGCACTGCAAGAAAAAAATGGTACTTCAACCATAAGACAAACTGGGAAATAGCTGTATTATTTTTATGAATATGGTACATGCCTCTCTGCGTTTGTCTATGATGGGTACTTGGCTATGGAGTTAGATAAAAAAGGGTTGTTAGAGGAACCAAGAAGGAAAGGTAAAACAATGAAACAGGTAGGAGACCTAGAGGAAACAATGGAAAAAGCTGTTTATTAGGGAATATCCCTTACAAGGAAGCCTGAGAACAGTTTATTCTTCCCAAAGCTAAATCTAGGATCAGAAGGAGGATACCAAATATGAGAGGACCCTGGGCCTAGAAAAGGGCTGGGGTTCAGTGGGTGGCCAGACACTGCCCAGGAAGTGTCAGTGGGAGCTGGTAAAGAAAGAGAGAGAGAGAGAGAGAGAGAGAGAAAGAGAGAGAGAGTGCTGTGAGCAATCTGTTCCTCCCAGCCAGAGATGGGGATTAGCTGGACTGAGGGAAATTTACAAAAATTGGCAAGAATAGACTAAGACATAAGTAAGAACAAGGCATACAGGCCTTTTATTGTTTGTACCCTTTGCTCTACATGTTTTCTACCTTTGGGGGAAGGAATAAATACAGCTTTGTTTTGAAGCTGCTGATTCTGAGTCACTTTAATCAACTTGCTCGTCACAGGTCCCCAGAAAGAAAGGGCTGGCAGGTGCCAATGCAGTTGGGCCTGTTGGATTAGCACAGTGGGGAAAAGGGGGCTACAACCCATAGATCCCATCTAAGAGTGGCTGGACTACATGGTTCCACCCAGAGTGAGGTGCAGGGAGCCAGGGCTGTCACCCACTGGGTACACTCAAGAAGTACTAGAAGGCATCTAAGGTACATTTGCCCTGTAACTATAACAAACCATGTCAGGAGAAAACCATGGTCTAACTTGGTCCCTCCAGCGCTGCTGGTTTTACAATGTTTATGGGACCCAACAAAGTACAGTGCTTTAATTTACACTGGAAAAGGGGCCCTCTAAAACCTGCAGGGCTAGAATCTTTCTTTCCTTGTAAATAAAAGCTTAGATTTGGGGAGGGGGAGCAGAGGGAGATAAAAATCTCTAAATCCTCAAACCCCATAGAAGTTTGAATATCGGCAGTCAGATTTCCATTGTCTCAGCCAGTGAGATTATTGGACAGCTCCCTGTGACTATATTTATAAGGAAGCTGCCCCAAGCAGCATCTTGTGAAACATAAGGAAGGTAGGTTCCTCCAGGGCCAGCAGCAAATACTATGTTAGCTAAAAGGTCTGTCTTTGTCCCTTCCTGTCAACAGTTTAGCTGGGATAAATTCTGCCTTTAAACCCCATGCAGCCCCATAGATTTCAACCCCAGGGACTGAACATTAGGCAATTTGGGGGTCATGGTAGAAAATTTTCCCTCCTGATTATACTTTTAAAAAGTTTATTAAGACTTCAGCTAGGTTTCCAAGTAACCTGCAGCCCCTCCAGTAACATCTGTTCCAGCAGGCCCAGAAACACAATGCACAGGGGAGGTTTAGGTTATGTTTACACAGCAATTAAACACCCACAGATGGCCCAGGTCTGCTGACTTGGGCTTGCAGGGCTCGGGCTGCAGAAATGTAAGATTGTGGTGTAGAGGTTTGGGCTCAGGCTGGAGCTCAAGCTCTGGGACCTGCAAGGGGGATGGTCCCAGAGTCTGGGCTCCAGCCCAAGCCCAAATGTCTACAATGCAATTTGGCAACCCCATGATCCCAAGTCAGCTGTGGATGAGGGTAAAGCAGTGAGGGTGTTATTCCTTCACTTTAGCAGAGCTTTTGATATGGTCTCTCACAGTAGTACTGCCAGTAAGTTAAAGAGGTATGGGCTGGATGAATGGACTGTAAGATGGATAGAAAGCTGGCTAGATCATTGGGCTCAACGGGTAGTGATCAATGGCTTGATGTCTAGTTGGTAGCCGGTATCAAGTGGAGTGCCCCAAGGGTTGGTCCTGGGGCTGGTTTTGTTCAATATCTTCATTAATGATCTGGATGATGGCGTGGATTACACCCTCAGCAAGTTTGCAGATGACACTAAACTGGGAAGAGTGGTAGATACACTGGAGGGTAGGGATAGGACACAGAGGGACCTAGACAAATTAGAAGATTGGGCCAAAAGAAATCTGATGAGGTTCAACCAGGACAAGTGCAGAATCCTGCACTTAGAAGAATTCCATGCACTGCTGCAGACTAGGGATCGAGTGGCTAGGCAGCAGTTCTACAGTAAAAGATCTAGGGGTTACAGTGTACAAGAAGCTGGATATGAGTCAACAGTGTGCCCTTGTTGCCAAGAAGGCTAACAGCATTTTGGGCTGTATACGTAGGAGCATTGCCAGCAGATCAAGGGACGTGATCATTCCCCTCTATTCGGCATTGGTGAGTACTTATCTGGGGTACTGTGTCCCGTTTTGGGCACCACACTACAAGAAGAATGTGGAAAAATTGGAAGGAGTCCAGCGGAGGGCAACAAAATTATTAGGAGTCTGGAGCACATGACTTATGAGAAAAGGCTGAGGGAACTGGGATTATTTAGTCTTCAGAAGAAAAGAATAGGGGGGGATTTGATAACTGCTTTCAACTACCTGAAAGGGGGTTCCAAAGAGGATGGATCTAGACTGTTCTCAGTGGTAACAGATGACAGAACAAGTAGTAATGGTCTCAAGTTGCACTGGGGAGGTCTACGTTGGATATTAGGAAACGCTATTTCACTAGGAGAGTGGTGAAGCACTGGAATGGATTACCTAGGAAGGTGGTGGAATCTCCTTCCTTAGAGGTTTTTAAGGCCCAATTTGACAAAGCCCTGGCTGGGATGATTTAGTTGAGAATTGGTCCTGCTTTGAGCAGGGGGTTGGACTAGGTGACCTCCTGAGATCCCTTCCAACACTAATATTCTATGATTCTATGAGTGGGCCAGCAGTGGATGTTGAATTGCTGTGTAGACATACCCTAAGAGTGCATGGTGTAATCAACTGACCTGACTGGAGAACACCAAGAAAAGACTGCTGTCATGCTCCTGTGCAGGGCTGAGACAAGCATAGCCTTACACACACTTGACCTGCTAAGTGGTGGTAGGAAAGTAGATATAATCATGCAAAGTCTCTGTATGGCCAGAGGAAAGAGGACTGTGCCACATGCTTCCTTCCAACTGCATGTAAAAATCCAGAGTAAGTACAGTGCAAAATAAAGCTGGTTGAGGGTGCATGTGTTGGAGATAACACTAGCAGACCCTGGGCAGAGGGCAGCATAGCACAGCCTCCTGCCAAAAAGGAAGATTCTTAGAGTAGCCCGTGTGTGGTTGTCCCCTGACAATGGGCAGTTGCAAAAATGCCTGTGCTCAGTACAGACGATGCACTTGCCATGGGTCAGGATTCAGTGCCAGGGCACAACAGCTACTGGGATCTACACACCAGCTGTGTGGAAGGCAGGTCTGCCCACTCTGAACCAGCCCATTTGGTAGTGCCCCTGTCACTGGCCATTATCAGCATCCATCACACACTGCAACCAGGACCACTGATGCCTCCTGCCAGCTAGACCTACCTCCTATGGCATAGAGGGCCCCAATACACACATTCCTAGAACAGGATGACCAGGGAGTGTATCATATACGTGGTAAGTAACATTCCTTTAAAAATTGCAGAACCATGGGATAAGCTGCTTTTATATTGCAATTTTGTCAGCCTCACCTGCCTTCTGCCCACTACTCCACCTTCACTAGAGCTATTTTAATCATTCCAAACCTGCTTAACCAACCAATTACAAAGACACAATCCACCAAAAACATGTTTGTCCCTGCAAACAGCAATTTCATCCCCAAATTACAATTCAGTCTCAAATTGGTCGGAGATGTCAGAGGGGCTTTTGCCCATGCTGCACCTAAGATATATTTAAAGTTCACTATCTTGTGAGCTGTGCCAGCTGGACCTGGGAGGCATATATCCTTGGGAGGCCAAGAATTTCCTCCTTTCCAGTTCAATACTTGGTTCTAGTGCGGGAAAATCACAAGATAATGGACATTAAAACCAGACATAACTTTTTTTAAAACTATTTTAGTTATTCTTAAAGGGTTCTAAGGGATATCAGTTATCATTTTTCTTTACCTCAGATGCCCATACGTGTTCACTATTCTATTCATATCAGTAAAGAAGCAGAGTTTTGCTGGGGGTGGATACCAACAACAATAAAAGTAAAAATACTCTAAATAACATTTCTAAAAAAAAAATCCTGCCAGCTACATGGCAAAACCAAAATAATTTTCATAACAGTGTGATATAAAAGTGTTACTGGAACCCATCTGAGATGACGACACAACGTACTCATGGCTCCACTACCTGTGAATAATGTAGTCATCCCAAAACGTCTACCAATAAAACAAACATTTATATCACATTGTACCATCATGTATTTTTATCATATTATTAAGCATTCGTATAGTCCATTTTAAATTTACATGCAGAAAAAGGTATGTTCTCTGCCTCAGCGAGCTGACAAACATATATATTATAAAATGTAAAACAGCTCTGTTAAAACTGCAACAACGGAGCGTGAGCTTATCCAGTGGCCTGATCTTGACTTAACAGAGTGGAGAGTCAGAATACATTTCCCAGTCTCCTGTCTCTCATTCCCTGGTTTACTTTGGGATTCATTCCATGGAGAAAGACAGTGCCTCAACAGCAACCTATCCACTATTAAGAAAGGGCATTCATGGGCTTTGCAAGGAATCCTGTCCTCGTCAGCGAGGAGGGCAGTGTCTGCAATGAAAGGCCAAATGAGGGATTTGTCACTATTCTATTAGGACAGCAGAGAAGAGACACTCTCAAAGGAAAGAAAAAAAAATGGCAACAGCTTAAATTTGCTCTATTAACATAGCAGACCTGGTAGGTTAAATAAAACTACACAACACTGAATTTTAGAGCAAACCCAGATCATTATGTAGCATTACATGAACCCCGAACTACTCCGAAAGTTCATTTCCCCCAAAATTAAATTTTCAATTGCCATCAAGCAATGAAATCTGGAATAGTGCTTGAATGTTTAGACCAACCAACTTATGTTAGGTCTACCTTGAAGATCACAGACCAAAACTTCACTATAGTGATAAGTGTGTATCTAGCTAGCTATGTGTGTACATATACACTTCTCTTGGATATGATAGATATTTCCCCTGCACATTTAGTATTGTGTGTTACTATAGTTAACCATAATGTAAAGGGAAACAGTGCACTCAAGTTTACCTGGTAGGGTAAATCAGCCATCCTTAAATAAGTTTCCATTTTCAAACAAAAAGGAGATAAACTCGGAACACCATTGTTAGGTCTTGAAAATTGATGCAGTATAATAGCATCTTTGGAATCAATCTCTTGCTCTTTCCTGGCAAAACAAAAAAGAATTAAAAGAAATCCAGATTACAGCATGTGCCATATATCAATATATTAAGTGCATGAAGGAGCGAGAATGGCTGAGGCAAACCATTTTGTCCTCCCTTTAATAGGTTATTGTAATTCTTTATTCATCAAGTCTGAAATCACTGAAAAGCACTTACATTGCAGGAGCAGGATTCAGACAGGAGGCTTAGTTAATTCTATGTTGGAGAGACCAAAAAATCTTGCAAACCTTAGGTAATACACCCAGACTCGTAGACTAAAATAAATAAGCAAGCAATGAAGCCTGAATCTCCCCTGCCTTGTGCCTCATGTAGTCACTTAGGGCTTGTCTACATGGTGCCTTAGTCCACCCTAGCTGAGGTGTGAATTTTAATGTGCACTAGCATGTTGCACACCATCTGGCCTGTGTGGACCCTGCTGGCACACATTAAAAGTTTCCTTGTTCTGGGTAGCATATTACTGTTTGAAATGGGACTATATTAACATGCACTAGTGCATGTCAGTAGGGTTCATACGAGCCAGTTAGTGTGCAGAATGCTAGTATGCACTAAAATTGACACCCAAGCTTGTGTGGACTAAGGCAGGGGTTTGCAACCTTTTTTCATTTGCAAACCCCTAAAAAATTTCAGATGGAGGTAAAGACCTGCTTGGACATTTCAAATCGAGGTGCAGGCCCCTTTGGAAATCTATTGTCTGTATATATAGTTGAATTCTGTTTTCAGTCTGTCTTTTACTGACCCCTTAGCAAAGTGAGTGTAAAATGCTCCAACTTTGCTGTGGTAGGGGTTTTCAGGCACTCTGCACAGTTATAAATGACAACACAAGGGTGAGGCAATGTAAAACCAGGCCCTGCAAATCTACTTCCTTCAGTTAAGGGTCTTAAAGAAAAAAGAGGCTCTCTTGAAGAACATGATCAACTCAAGCATAGTTCCAGCTCTCAAATATGCCATTCACCTCCACTGTCTGTAAACTGGTCATTATCCTTGGCCTTGTTCTCTGTTCTTTGTATCTCCTCCCATTGTACATGTGTCCATCACCACCTCTGCACTTAACTGCCCAAATACCCCACTGCCTTGACACCACCCTGTGGAAGCCTTCATCCCTTCTGGCCTCAACTATTTTAACTCTCATCTCTATGGCTTCTCAAGATCCGTATTCTCCTAACTCCAGAATATCCAGGAGACTGCTGCCTCCCTTCTCCCATCTACAAAGACTCACAGCCACATTACCCCTGCTGTCAAACAACTCCAATGGCTATTCATTCATTTCAGGATCCAATTCAAAATGTCCCATTCACGGTTCTCAAAGCTCACGATGGACTTGCTCCAATCTACCTCCTGGACTTGGGACCAAACTTTTGCTCTCAGTTACACTAAGGCAAATCAAGAGGATTCCAAAGGATTTACACTAGTGTAACTGAGAGCAGAATTTGACCCAAGCTCCATGAGATCCATCAAAGTCAATGTAGCTGTACAGGTGTAAAACTGGAGCAAGTCAAAGGAGTAAGAAGGCCCATTGTCTTTTACGCACACTTCAGCACCTCCGGCACTTGTCTAGCACTGGCATGTTATCTGTGCCTTCACACAAATTTGCAACTGCTAGTATAAAAGCCTTCTGCTCTGATGCTTCTGCCATCTCTAACAGTGTTTCAGTTTCCATCCACCTCATCCAGTCTTCATCTCTGTTGATTTCTTATCTAAAAACATATCTGTTCTTTGCTCTGGCCTGTAAATTTATCTTACGGTAACTGCTTTTGGTTATTGACTTTAAGGGAGATTTTCCTAGGCACATGTCTCAAAGGGAGTGAGCTGCTTACTGGCTCTTTACGCCTTTGGAAAACACCCCCTTTAGGACTCCAGGCCTTAACTGAATCATCACACACTATCTTGATACAATACATTGTGTTGAATAGTTTCAGTCTTCAGTTTTGGTTAACATGATGATGATAATTTTAATCTCTCAAAAATGAGCTCTGAACGGCCAGAGATGATGTTAGTTTGCTTTGCTTTTAAAAATTTGGCCACTAGCAATTGCAATTTGACTGCTAAATTTGACATATTTTCAAATGTTTGGTTTTAAATCATTTAATACATTCATAGCATCCCTTTATATACTGTACATATTGAAACATTCAAACACAGATTTAACATTGCTAGTAGCCTGTGCAGATGGCACATATTTGCTGAACCAGTAAATCACATCTACATATTTCTCCAGAAAATGTAATATCTTTTAAAATATGGCTATGTGAAGTAATTTCATTCTGTAAATCTCTCCTAAAAATAGAGGTAAGACAATCTATGAAATTTAAATTATAAAAACATCCCTGAATTCAAGTATTTTCCAAGAATTATGTTTATAGAGTTATTTATTGTAAGGTGAATTAAAATAAGAGCATAAAATATATAAGGCAAATATATCTTTTAGTGCTAGTGTTATTAAAAGGTTATCAATGGCAATGTTATCTTTGTTTACCTTATGTTGTGCATGGCAGCTCATTAGTACAGGGCTACTTTGATCCTTTATTTCTTTATAAATGTTGTATCCAGAAATCACTTCTATATTTTGCCATTGTTTATATTACACAAACCGCTGTCTTGTGCAACGATCATAGTAACCAGTTAGGACCCAGTTACGCAGTCCTCACTGAAATCAATGAGAGACTTAGCTGAGTAAGAAGGGCAGGTCGAGGCCCATAGTGGTCTGAAGTTCATCTCCATTCCATTTTCATAATGTTAGACTCCACCATACGTCTATAGTGTACATAGATCAAATCCCCTGAGATTGTTCTCATCGATTTCTTTAAAACACTGTACTAGTAATATATCACTTCTGTTGCAGATATTATATTTCCAGGTACATCCTTGGGAAATCAGTAGTTAAAGCCACCATTTTCTGAGATGATTTACTATCCTTGTAAACAAACTGCAGCACCATATGCAACTGTTTACTTCAGATCTCAGTCTATGACAAACATACTCCTGTGTCTATTCCTGCTCTCATGCTCCCTATTACTCACACCATTATGAAGCTAGAGATCATAACCAGACACAATACTACATTGAAAACAATTGTGGCTTCTTCTTATTTCCAAGAGATCTTGTATAACCAGTTGATGCTGCATCATTTTAAATATGCATTTTCATATTAGATTTTTGAGCAACCCCAAAAAAGCACTGACCAGTATGTTTAATTTTATGCTGAGGTTTATTATGCAGAGTTGTCTTATTTAAACATACTGGTAGTTTGGGTGAAGATGGTTTAATACATGACGATCTATTAAACAATTTTGCAAAGCAGCTAAAATGGCAAGATCTAAAAGTAAGGTGGGTCCATGATGAAGGTAGTTCTTGTTTTAAAGCTCACTGGTTTAATTCTGAGCCCCTGTCCTTAAAACACAGGCCAGACAAGTCAGATGTTTCCAGATAAGGCTAAAACTCTCTCTGAAAAGAGCCCTGTGGTTGATCCCCCTAGAACCTATGACACTTGAGTTTTAAGAATGATGTATCTACTGGTGTAACATTAATCCTTACAGAGGTTAAGCTCTGAAATGCCCAGTAAAAACAATTACAAAAGACTCCTGATTTCTGCCTTGCTCGTCGTTATTGTGTCAGTTTCTCAAGGGGTGAAGGTCGAGTACAATGCATTCCCATCAGATCAGCACTGTCTCATTATTTCCTATTCCCATTGCAGCGTCTATTCCAAATACTCCCTGCTGCAGCCTGCCCCAAGCTCTCTCTCTCTCCCTGTCTCTCACCTAATTGCCAGGAGTTCATGTAGCAGATATGCCGCGGCAGCGAGCAGGGCTCCCCCAGTCAAATAAAGGGTTTTCTTCCACCACGAATCAGAACCCAGCCCTGCCATGATCCCACCGTAATCCTGCCAAGGGAAAGCGATGATGTCCCCATAAAAGGAGAAGTGCTCTTCGGATCCTGCACACCAGCCGAGGGTGAGGCTCTGATTCCGGCTCAGCTCAACCACACAGGACCTGGAGGAGGCAAAACCAACACCCCAGTGCATGCTGCGCGTTGCCTGCTGCTCCCTTTCCCCTCGCCGCTCGCCAGGGCAGGCTGCATGGGCAAGGGCTGCTTGGAGCCAGCCGGCACACTCAGCTTAGCAACGGGCCAGGAGGGGATGGAGCAGCGGTGCTGGGTCTCCGTGGTGATTTCTGCAGCAGCAGCAGCAGCAGCCTCCTTCTGCAGCTGCCTCTTGCCTTTGTCTCTTCGCATCGAGGAGGCTGGGTGATGTCATTGCTCCTGGGAGTATCAAAATACCGGGGTAGTAAAAATCACACCCCTCTCTCCTTTCCTCCTCCTGTCCTCCCCCACACATAGGCTTAGCCTCTTCCGAAAAGCAACCCTTCTCTCCCCATCAGCGCGGGCTAGGGAAGGTCACAGGAAAAGGGCAAAACTCACCTAGAGCTAAAGGGACATGCTGGCATTTGCTACTGGGCGGAGAGGGAAGAATCCAGATCAGTGGCTGGATTGGAAAGACTTACTCTCCAGGGGGAGGAAGCACCTTTCTGCTCTGATAGCTAATTTCCCCCCCGAAGCTATAATTACATTACACAGTTAGCCTGGTCCAGGTCACGTGTTTAGGCTTTAGCTTGAGAAAATGGAAAACAGCCATTGTTGTGTGTTTTATTTGGTAAACAAACCTGACTGCAATCTAGCCTCGTTTGGGTTGTATTAAAACGGCAGTAAAGACCTGCGAGTTGCATCCCTACCCTTGCAATGTGCATTGGAACAGGTAACAAGACTAGGGTCTGGGTTTTTTTAAATGTTAAATACCTCCCAATAAGTGTGCTAGATGGGCATCTAGCATAACTGCACCTCTGGCCGTGTATGAAGAACCATGTCTTTTATAAACATATGGCAGGGAATTCTGAATGACCAGCTGTGCCATTCTGTAGAATCATAGGAATGACCTATTTTGTAGGTGCAGCTGTAGATACATCCGTGCATAGTAGGAATACATGCAGATTTTGTGGATGCCGTTTAGACAACTGTGTCTAAAACTCTGGGGTGAAATGCTGGACCCATTGAAATCACTGCATATTGCACATCTAGTCTTTCACTGCTGTTTAAGTCCATCATTTAAAACATCAGTGGTTATACAACACAGTCAGAGTTTAAGGCCAGACAGGACCGCCACATTATCTAGTCTGACCTCCTGAGCTCACAAGTGAGCCCCCAACCTACCATCACAAGCAACCTCCACCATACAATTACACTCAAATTTGTCCAGCTCTCATTTAAAACTAATTAATTTTTTGCCCCTCTCTCTCCTATTGGGAGGCTGTTCCAGAATCTCACCTCTCTGGTGGTTAGATACCTTTTGATTTTCAGCCTGAATTTTTTCATGGCCAGTTTATATCCACTTGGTCTTGTGCTAACTTTGTCTGTAGGCTTAAATAGCTTTTCACCATCCCTAGTATTAACTCCCCCTAATATATTTATAAAGAGCAATCATATCCCTTTTCAACCTTCTTTTTGCTAGACTAAACAAACCAAACTCTTCCAGTCTGCTCTCATAAGATAAGCCCTTCTTTCCCCTGATCATTCTAGTAGCTCTTCTCTGCACCTGTTCCAGTTTAAATTCATCTTTCTTGAACACAGGTGATCAGAATTGTACACAGTATTCCAGATGAGGTCTTATCAGTACCTTGTACAACGGCATTATTACTTCTCTCTCTCTACTGGAAATAACTCTAATACATCCTAAGATTGCATTTGCCTTTTTTTCATAACTACATCACCTTGCTGGCTCATACTCATCCTGTTAGCAACCTACACACCCAAGTCTCTCTCCTGCTCTGTCACCAGGGCCACTGAGAGCAGATTCAGGTCCCAGTGAAAACATTTTTTTGGGCCCCTCAGCCAGGATGGATTGGCTAAACAGGGCCGACGAAGCTGGGGAAGCTGCGCCCTGGGCCCCCTTCTGGACCACCCGGCCCCAGTAATTTGTACTGGCTTCCCCTCACTCTCGTTGGCCCTGTCTATCATTTCCAAATGATGAGCCCCAAGCTGGGAGCAAAGGTTCTTATTATTAGACCCTAAATAAATGACCACCATTTGGGGCTACTGAATTTCATTTAATTTCTGTCACTCCCATCTTCAAGGTCACTCAAATCTTCCTGTATAATATTCCGATCCTCCTCTCTATTGACAATGCCTCACAACTTTGTATCATCAGCCAATGGGGTCATTTAGCAGCTAAGTTTTAACTTACCTTTAAGAAGTTTACTTTCCCATTCTGTGAAATCTTTTTGAACATCCTAGTTTGGGAAAGGCATCCTAAGATTCATTTTTGCTATCAGAGATTTCACAGTTATTGTGGGTTGCATTAATTTTCTAGTCCAATGCTCCTGCAGAGTGATGCACCTTGGGCAAGCTAGAAAGTCTTGGGCAAGCTAAGGAGTATCAGAGGATTTCCCAGGGGCAGAAAAGAATATTGTAAAAATGTGCAGGCATTTCTGTGGCCTTGTTACCACAGCATCTTAGGCCCTGACATAAATTCATGAATTTACCAGTGTAACATCCTGTATTATTACTATCCCCATTTTACAGATAAGGAACTGATGCACAGTCAAGTGACTTTTCCAGGGTCACAAAGGAATTCTGTAGCAGATCCAGGAATATAGTTCACATCTCTTGAGTCCCAGTCCAGTGCCATAACCACAGCTCATTGTAATGCTAAATTCAACCACAGTCTGTTTCAAGTACAGTGCTGGTAGTCAGACGGCCATGAATGCTAATCCTGGCTCTGTCACTGGCTCATTCTTGTGGCCTTGGTCAGGTCACGTCCATCTTATTGCTTCAGGTTCCTTCTCTGCAAAACAGGTCTGATAACACCTCACATGAGTGGTGTGAGGAGTGCTTAATTGATTGTGAAGTGCTTTGAACATGTGAATCTGTGTTTAATAAATGTTATTAATTATTTCTAATCTTGACTCCATTTTAAACTTCTTTAACCCACAGCCAGATATAGTCACAAGTCATCTAGCAAAGTAAAAATGTCTACAGTTTGATGTCTCTTCCCTTCTCATAATAATGTAGTTCATTAATATTGTTACTATCCTGGCTGGATAAAGATTTAGTATTATCCCTGGAGAGGGAGAAAAAGCCTCCAAAATGCTGGTTAAACTGTCCCATATTGGACATTGTGATTCTTTTAGAAGTTTTTTGTCTGAATGAAACGAGTCCTCCTTTCTCTATTTAAATTTCATCTTCGCTAGAAGGAAGATGCTACTGATAGTGGCAATAATCACAGTACTTGTGTCTGCTTTACAAGAAATGAATTTCTTGAGACAGCTCTCTAGGAGCTGAAACACCAGAAACACTGGCTCAACTATACATCTGGTTAAGCTAGTGCTGGCATGGGAAGGAGTGTTGGTAATTTTCCTTAAGAATAAAGACTATAGGAAAGTTTAGATTCATGTGTCAAAAACATCAATGTATGTGAGGATACCAATATTATTTGAGTACATACGTATATTTTAAAAATTTCTGGAAGATCAGTGGACAGGTATTAGAAAAATGTATGCACATGGGCACATCCATTAATCTTTCTTAAGAATTTAGATGGCTCCCCTCACCACAGAGTGTGTGAACTGCATAATCTTTAATGTATTTATCCTCTCAACACACCTTTGAGGCATGAGGCAAATAGGAAACAGAGACTAAGTGACTTACCCAAGGTCATACAGGAACTTTGTGGCAGAGCAGGGAATTGAACCCAGTTCTGCAAGTTCTAGGTTAGTGCCCTACCCACTGGTGTAATGTATCTATATGAAATGAGTTTGGTTGCCTCAGTACATTACCCAGTGAATATGAGTTTTGTGGTTTGGACACACCAGCTGGCACTGATCATCACCATTGTTAGTAATCTCAGCAGAGAGGCCAAGGATCAAATGGGTAAGATGGCTGAACTATTCTTCCTGCCAGGGATGGTCCTTCCAGGGCAGGGTTGAGGGATACTGACAGGTAACGAGGGAAACTTGCACTGCCACTGTCTCTGCTGTACCTCCTCTGCATATCACCAAAAGGCTTCAGTCTCCAGGGTCAATCTGGCACTTTTCAGAAGTATTAAATTGTCATCACCACCCCTACTATCTGGTAGCATTGCCCTAAGGTTCAGCATTTCTGGTCAGAGGTCTAAGGGAACTGCCATGGGATGCTAGATGTTACTTTTGAAGTTTCCACCACATGAAATCAGTAACAGTGAGTGGAGATCGTTTCTTTCACATGTATAGGTAGCTGCCCACTATAATACCATAGCAGCATTCTGGGGAAGAAATAAATCCCCTGAGAATGTGATCTGGCTAAACCAAATAGAGGAGATGTTTGCTAAGGAGAAAAATACACAAGGGATCAGGAAGAGAAGTAGTTACATGGGCTGAGCCTTGAGGTGGTACCTCTAGGTTGGGGTGAGGTTCAGCATGGGAATACCTGCACAGTCACTGTCTGTGCTGTATGTAAACCCTAAATAAGGTAAAAGCTTCTGTTTCCACAGCTGTCATCCAAGCACCTTTTACCAGCCCCAAACAAAGATACCTACCCTTCTGCTGCAATGCCCTTTTATTTCATTTCTCCAAGGATGCAGACAGTCATGCAGCTGCAAAAACACAAATCACTCTTATCCCTCTTTATTTCTGGAAGCTCTCTGAATCTGAAAGAACACTCTCACCCTGGGGACATACACACTGAAATGGGATCCTTGCCATCCCCTATACCTATAACCCCCTTATTCTTCTGCTATCATCTTCAGCTTTAATTTGATTTGTTGATGAACATGTTGCATTTAAATGATCAATGTTTCTTCCTGATCACTTTTTTATCTTATTACACTGCTCTGATATGGTTTGGGTTAGACATTCCACTCTGCAGGGCAAGCATTGCCCAGCTTTTTATCTGTTATCACAGCTTTGGGCTGGTCATTTACTAATCTGAGACAAATGCATGTAATAACCTATTTGTCCACAAACATGGGCATTTCCCAGGCAATATGATTGCATCTGAATTTTGTATACATCATTTTTAAATAATAAAAAACATACAAGGAAACAGAAAACCCGCAAACAAACTGGTTCATAAATCTTTATTGCTAGTCAAATATGAACAAAGACATTGAGCCAATTATAGGAGATTGCAGTATATATCTTAAATATCACTGCATCCAACCAAAGGAATTCATACCAGCAAGTATAGTGCCTGTACATCCCCAGGAAAAGACGGGATCAGATTATTTCATTTTGGTGGAAAAAACTGTGTATTAATTACTATTTATCTAGCTTTTTGGAGATCACCAGGCTGTCAAACACAACTTCCAGTGCTGAAATAATGTATCTGAAACCTGTTGGCGAGGCATGGACCTCCAGCAATATTATTATTTTAAATATATAGGTTCTTGTACAGTACTCATTAATGTAGGATCTGCTACAGTGCAGTACTAGTTGCAGACACTGGTCAACAGCATTCCAGTAAAATAACATCACTCGTCCTCCATGAGTTCTCCAAGATACCTAGCAATTCTGAGATTGCTTCAGCTTGTTCCTTAAGTACCTTAGGATAAATTTAATCAGGCTCTGCTGACTTTAATGCATCTAATGTATCTAAATATTCTGTAATCTATCCTTTCCCTATTTTGGCTTCTATTCCTTCGATCTTATTGTTCATATTACTTGTGTTGAGTATCTGGAACCCCTTAACCTTTTCAATGATGACTGAAGCAAAATAGGCATTAAACACCTCAGTTTTCTCAATGTCAATTGGTTATTAGTTCTCCTTCTCTGCTAGATAGAGGACATAGGCTTTCCTTCATCTTTTTCTTGCTCCTGGTGTATTTAAAGAACTCCTGCTTATTGCCTTTTATGTCCTTTGCTAGGTCCAACTCATAAGCATAAGAGTTTAACAAATCTTTCATCTGCAACCGGTCAACCTTGGCATGAGACTCCTGCCACCAATGCTTTAGCTGTCTTCTCTCTTGCTTGCTTGCAGCTCATCCACAAAAGAGCGGAACCTGTGAGAACAAATCCAGAGAAAGGGACACCTCATCAGTGGTGGACAAAAGGAGTATTTTAATGTCCTACCTGACCACTGAGGGAGTAGTCTATCAGTAGAACAAGATGCTTCCTCAGAGCTCTCTGGAACCTTTCTAATTCCATTAATCTCCAAGGATGGATCATCAACACAGGTGTTTTGGATCAAACTTTGTTTCTACAGTGCCTAGCACAATAGGGTCCTAATAGATGACTGGGGCCGCTTGGTGCTACCACAATACAAATAAATAATAAAACTTAAAGAATGGGGATTAAAATGAAAAACTGTAAAGGATTACTGCAGGAAAAGGCAGATGGAATATGATATCACTCCTATTAAATGTAGGTTAAGCACAGACACTTGCTCTTGCTTATATGGCTGAATAAAAATGAGCCTGTATCCAAACGCCATTGAATTTTGAGGGAGTTTGGATACAGCTCTGAACTTCACAGCTGTTCCTTTTCTCTACAGTCAGCGTAACCAAAACCTTGGATCCAAACGCTCCCAAACTTTGAAGAAGTTTGTTTGAGAATCAGGTTATGAATCTGATATCTGGATATGAACTTTACTGCTTAGCCTGCTTCTAGTTCTGAGTGATGAATAATTATGGCAGATTTAACATTAGGGATTTCAATTCTTTCAACTGCTTCTGTGTTGTCTAATCTATCCCGTATGCATGAGGTAAAACATCTCCAGCACTGTGACAGCTATCTGGTATGTTCCTATTGAACTCTGAATATCATTTCATCAATGTTAAGAATCTTGTAATTTTAAGAGTAACTCTTTTTTTTGTGATGATATGAACAAGTATCTAAATTCATGGCAGTTATCTGGGGCCAGCTCTGTGGACAACAGTATTTGGTAAATAATTAGCTATATGCTTTTCTTTAGTGATGATGCCATGCAGAAAGATAAGGGCATTTCTTAGCAGGGGAATATTAGGGCTATCTTATCTAATGAGAGAAACAGGTCTGTTGTTTATTATATGCAGGCTAAGATCTTGATCCTACAATCTTTGTGCACCCAAAGCTCACCGTGTAGTAATCGATTTAAAGTAGGGCTGTCGATGAATTGCAGTTAACTTGCGTGATGAACTCAAAAAAATTAATTGTGATTTAAAAAATTAATCATGATTAATTGCAGTTTTAATCACACTGTTAAACAATAGAATACCAATTGAAATTTATTAAATATTTTGGATGTTTTTCTATATTTTCATATATATTGTATTCTGTGTTGTAATTTAAATCAAAGTGTATATTAATTTTTATTACAAATATTTGCACTGTAAAAATGATAAAAGAAATAGTATTTTTCAGTTCACCTCATACAAGTACTTTTAGGTGACATTGTAAACAAGAAGTGGGCAGTATTATCTCCTGCAAATGTAAACAAACTTGTTTGTGTGAGCAATTTGTTGAACAAGAAGTAGGACTGAGTGGACTTGTAGGCTCTAAAATTTTGACATTGTTTTATTTTTTAATACAGGTTTTTTTGTACATAATTCTACATTTGTAAGTTCAACTTTCATGATAAAGAGATTGCACTACAGTACTTGTATGAGGTGAATTGAAAAATACTATTTTTTTTGTTTTTTTGCAGTACAAATACTTGTAATCAAAAATAAATATAAAGTGAGCACTGTATACTTTGTATTCTGTGTTGTAATTGAAATCAATATATTTGAAAAGGTAGAAACCATCCAAAATGTTTAAATAAATGGTATTCTATAATTAGTTAACAGTGCGATTAATTGTGCAATTAATTGCGATTAATTTTTTTAATCACTTGACAGCCCTAGTTTAAAGTTACAGGAGATGGATACAGTTTATCCTGAATGAGTGACAGTAAAATCTCTATACCACCTTATGGTACCTTGTATTTTTTGGTATCATATTGCAGAAAAGAGTTATTCTAGAACGCTTTTTAGTTTTAAAAAATTATATTGAGACTATTTTTGTACCCTTTGGCCTTTTAAACTCATGTTTCTTAGTTACCATGTGCAAGCCTCAAAGTGACAGAAAAATTAGAACTGGTATATTCTAAATTGATCATAAGTATTTTTTTAAATAAACCCACAATTTTATGGTATGGTATATTGTGACCAGCTGGAGTTGAATAGTAGAGATTTGGGATCCCAGATCCTTTATGGAGAAAGTGAAGAACAACTGAATATTAAGAGACATTCTTTTAGAAAATAACTGATTTTTTTCAATAAGGGAAGTGCGGTAGGTCTAATGTACTTGGACTTCAGTAAATGATCTGACACAGTAGCACATGGGAAGTCATTAATTCAGCTGGGGAAGATGAGGATCAGTACAAGCATTGTAAAGTGGATTAGGAATTGGTTAAAGGAGAGAAGGCAACGGGTTGTGCTGAAAGGTGAATTATCAGACAGGAAGGAGGTTACTAGTGGAGTTCCTCAAGGATTGGTCTTAGGACCAATCTTATTCAATATTTCTATTAATGACCATGAGTAGTAATAAGCTCGATAGTATTCATCACCATGCAATTTTGACAGGTTTCCACGTCCCTTTTAGGGCTTATGTCCCGCCTTCCCACCCCCCCCGTTTTGGTTGGCGCTGTCGGCCATTTTGAAAAAATGTGTGTGTGTGTTTGACTAGGGGAAGTGTATTAAATATCAGGGTGGATTAAGAGAAAAGTTAAATAATATTGAAAACTAGGTTTATAAAGGGAATTTACTACGTCAAAACCTGTTTGTTAAGCACAGGATAAAAAAGCATTGAATCTATTCCATACCAATGTAGGTTAAGAAAAAAACATTATAAACTAAGTTTAAAAGGATAATTAAGTGAAGCAAAACCTGTTTTGTAAGGACATAAGCAAAAACTATAAGGAAATACTTAAAAACTAGGTTTAAAAAAAATTAACCAAGGCAAATCCTGTTTGGGGTGCCCCGGGTAAAAAAGTGAATAAAAAGGGATTGAAACTATTGAATGCCAGCATAGGTTAAAAAAAGCTTTTTAATATTATTAAGTAATATTAAAAGCAATACAGCTAGGTTTAAAAGGGGAATTGACTGAAGCAAAACCTGTTAAGTAAGCACATGGCCAAAAACTATAAAGGGGTACTAAGAAAAAGGCTTTTAAAAACATTAAAAACTAGGTTTAAAAAGGGAATTTACTACGGCGGAGCCTGTTTGGTAAGCACAGGGTAAAAAAAATGAATAAAAAAGCACTGAAACTATTCAATACCAGTGTAGATGAAAAAAAAGAAGAGCCCCCTTTGCAACGGGCAAAGATAGACAGCACACGATGGAATCAAAAAAAAAGAGAGAAAACAACATTGGCGCCAAAGTGTGGCGCCGACGGCCATTTTGAAAAAGAGTGTGTGCGTGTATGTGTTTGACTATGGGGGAGTGTTGTGTATGTTTGTGCTTGGTGACATGAAGAGGAAAAGAGAGAGTTATGAAAGAATAGGGGGATAAAACTTAAAGAAAAAGGAAATATATTAAAAACTAGGTTGAAAAAGGGAAAGGCAAAATCTGTCTGAAAGGCCCAGGGTAAAAAAGGGAGTGAAAACTATTTAATACCGAGGTAGGTTAAAAATTTGCTAAAAAAGGCATTAAAAGTATTCAATACCAATGTAGGTTAAGAAAAAACGAGGTTTAAAAGGAAAATTGACAAAGGCAAAGCCTGTTTGGGAGGCCCTGGGTAAAAACTATTGACTACCCGTGTAGGTTAAAAAAAAAACATTAAAAACTAGGTTTAAAAGGAAAATTGACTGTGTAGTAAGCACATGGCCAGTAAATTTAAAAGAAAAATTGCCTGTGCAGTAAGCACAGGGTAAAAGCTCTATAAAAAAGTGGCTAAGAAAAATACAATAAAGCTCAGGGTAAAATAAAAAAAAAGAGAAAATTTTTACCTTTGCAGTCTTTTTGTAAATGAGGCAGCTTTTCTGGTTTAACCCTAGTAAATAAAACACATTAAAACTATTCAACACCAATGTAGGTTAAGAAAAAAGCATTTAAAAACATTAAAAACTAGGTTTAAAAGGGGAAATTTACTAAGGCAAAACCTGTTTAGTAAGCACATGGCCAAAAACTATAAAGGGGTACTAAGAAAAAAGCATTTAAAATGATTAAAAACTAGGTTTAAAAAGGGAATTGACTGAGGCAAAGCCTGTTTGGTAAGCACAGGGTAAAAAAGTGAGTAAAAAAGCATTGAAACTATTCAATACCAGTGTAGGTTAAGAAAAAAAGAGAGGTTAAAAAAAAGAACAGGACAAAGAACAAAAATAGAGAGCACATGATGGAATCTGAATGAGACAGAGAGAAACAGGCAGAGTCTGTTTAGTAATCACTGGGTAAAAAAGCATTCAGAATCAGGGTGGGTTACAAGACAAGAAAGAGAGCTCCCTCTGCAAAGGGCAAAGATAGAGAGCACATGGTGGAATCAGAAAGAGAGCGAGAATTCTCACCTTTGAAGTCTTTCTGTAGAATGAGGCAACTTTTCTGGTTCAGACCCTCTCACACTTGTTATCAATTCCTTTGGATCGGCCCAATCAGAGGTGGTTTTACAGCAGCGTCATAGAATTCATTTTCCTGAACCAATCCTAGTGTCCCAAGATTTTAAACAAGAGCCAGCTCCCTCCTTTCCCCCCTCCCCTCCTCTGTCCCCCTCCCTTTTAACTGTTTTTTTCTTATCTAAAGAAACAGACCCCCAGCATTTTCCAGCCACGTAGCCCTTTTACAAAGGGGTTTTTATAAAAGTTAAAACCTTAAGCTTTTAGTAATACACCATTTTTAACACATGTTAAAGTTACCTTAGTTTTGCAAAGGAATAAGAGACATCCCTTTTGTATGTGTTGTAATAAAAAAATATGCAGAAGCACCCCAGGTTAATAGTAACAAACAATTTATAAACCCCTTATTTTGTAAACCAGTAAATTAGAAAGACGAAGCAAAGCGCCTGTTAGCAAAGCAGCCTCTGTGAGTTAGTGGATCAGAGATAAGAAGGCAGCTTCTGACCCAAGCTTTTTAACAAACACATGTTAAAGTTACATTAAGTTTTGCAAGGGGATAATGGCTTAAAAAGACAAACTTAAGACACAACCCTTTTGTATGTGTTGTAATAAAAAATTATGCAGAAGCACCCTAGGCTTAAAACCCCAGGTTTTTAGTAACAGACGGTTTATATTTTCCTTAGTTTGTAAACCACTGGATTAGAGAGAAGATTGCTTCTTTCCCCACTTTTTAACAAAGAAAGGTAAAAGACATGCCAAAATGAAGGCACAGTCCTTTGGTGTAGGTGTTTTAATAAAAAAAAGAGCATGCACAAACAGTCTAGGGTTTATAAAAGTAATGTATAGTGACAAAAAAAAAATTTCCCCTAGGTTTTAGACTAGCACTGCTTATTTTTTAGTAAAAACTGTGAAGCTGCAGCAGAGCCCTGTTCTGCTCTTATCTAAACAACCAGGACTCTGTAACAAAAGCTGAACAACACATACTATAAACCATTTTAAAACGTCTTTTTTTGAAGTAATGTCTAAAACCCCCTCTTTTTAACGTATTAAATACATGAAATAACAAACTTACTTGAAGACACATTTCTTTATTTGTAGGGGTATTTCAATTAAAAAAAAAAGAGCATGCAGAAGCATCCCTGACCTAAGCCCGCAAAACCCTTACTAAGAAAAAGTCCGTCCCCCCCCCCCAAGGTTTTTAGTGTGAACCACTTGAAACAGCCTTTTGAAGGTAGTGGATTAGAAAAGAAGACCCCTTTGAAAAACAGGCCACCTGAAGACACTTTTTTTTTTTTTTTTTTTGTATTTAGCCCCCTTGGCATAAGTGTTTCATTAAAATGTAAAAGAGCAGGCAGACCCCCCCCCTAGATTTTTAGTAACAGATGGTTTATATACCCCTTATTTTGTTAACCATTGGATCAGAGAGAAGAAGATTGCTTTTTTACCTGCTTTTTAACAAAGAGAGGTGAAAAGGAATAAACAGTTGAAAAGACAAGCCTACCTGAAGACCCATAACCTTCATTTAGCCCCTCAGGCATAGGTGTTTCAATAACATGCAAGTCTGCAGAAACAACCCAGGCTTAAAAACACAGAAAGTTTTTCCCTAGGTTTCGGCTAGCACTGGTCATTTTTTAGTAAGGACAGCAGGCTTTTGCAGCAGAGCAGCTGTCAGCAAAAACAGCCTCTGTAAACCAGTAGATCAGAGATAAGGCAGCTGCTTCTTTGCCTGTTTTTTAACACATACAAGTGGAAGTTATATTAAGTTTTGTAGAGGAATAAACACTTTAAAAGACAAGCCTATATAAAGACAGAGCCCTTTATTTAACATTTTTACATGCGTGTTTTAATTAAAAAGAGGGCTTGCAGAAAACACGCCAGAGTGAAAACCACAGAACCTTAGTAAAAGACGGTTACTCACCTTTGTAACTGTTGTTCTTCGAGATGTGTTGCTCATATCCATTCCAGTTAGGTGTACGCGCCGCGCGTGCACATTCGTCGGAAAACTTTTACCCTAGCAACTCAGTGGGCCGGCAGGTCGCCCCCTAGAGTGGCGCCACCATGGCGCTCCATATATACTCCTGCCGGCCCACCCGCTCCTCAGTTCCTTCTTGCCGGCTACTCCGACAGTGGGGAAGGAGGGCGGGTGTGGAATGGATATGAGCAACACATCTCGAAGAACAACAGTTACAAAGGTGAGTAACCGTCTTTTCTTCTTCGAGTGATTGCTCATATCCATTCCAGTTAGGTGAATCCCAAGCCTTACAAAGGCGGTGGGGTCGGAGTGAAATGTGGCAGAATAAAACTGCTGAGCCAGAGGCTACAGCCTCTCTTGACTGCTGAACCAGGGCATACTGCGAAGCAAAGGTATGGACCGAGGACCAATGGAGCTTCGCGACAGATCTCGTGGGTAGAAACACGAGCCAGCAAGGCGGCAGATGAAGCCTGAGCCCTGGTAGAATGCACGTTGATGTGGCTTGGGGAAATATGAGCCAAATCATAACAAGTGGGGATGTCCGCCATCACCCCAGATGAGATCCTCTGAGAGGAGAACAAGCAAGCCCTCCCTTTGGCCCGCTACCGGGATAGAGCTGGGGCACCTTAGGAAATGGTTCTGTCAGCACAATATAATGCGAGCACTCCACAGATGTCCAAGGAGTGCAACGGTTGTGCCCATTGCGTTGAACTGTGGGTAACATGAAAAGCCAAAACCACCTTAGGGAGGAAAGCCGGGTGCGGTCATAACTGCACCTTGTCATTGTGAAACCTAGTGTACGGCGGAACCCCCGTAAGAGCTCTGATCTCAGAGACCCGTCTGGCCAAGACTAGGTTGAGGTCCCAGGTCGGGGCTGGGCGGCGCACCCGAGGGTGCAAGCGCTCCAAGCCCTTGAGGGACCTCGAACCCATAGAGCGTGAGAACACTGAACGTCCATCTCAGCCTGCTGGAAGGTAGAGATGGCTGCTGAGTGTATCCTCAGCGCTGATACCGCCAGGTCCTGCCGCTGAAGGCCAGAGGCAGGCCAAACAGAGGGGATCGAGACCTCAGCAGGAGCAAGATCGAGCGTATTGCAGCTGTAAAAGAAACGCTTCCACCTGGCCCGGTACGTTGACCAGGTGGAAGGCTGCCTGTCACCCCGACTCAGGTACGCAGCAGCCACCGTGAGGCGAAGAGGCTGCGGGTCCGAGTGACGAAGCCTGTCGTTGCCCTGAGTGATGAGGTCTGGGCTGACAGGCCGAGTAACGTGGTATGTCAGCGCTGCCTGGACCATTCTGGGGTGATCATGATGACGCACGCTCTGCCCCTGCGGAGTTTGAGCAGGACCTAATGAACCAGTGGGAACAGTGGGAAGGCATAATGCAGTTGGCCTTTCCACGGCATCAGGAATGCGTCCAAGATCGATTCCGAGGAGAGATCTTGGAAGAAGCAGAACACCTGGCATTTCCTGCTCTCGCGGTGAGCGAACAGGTCTGTGTGAGGAAACATCTCCACTTCCGGAAAGCGGGACGCCTCACATGGGGTAGAGTGATCACTCGTAAGGCAGGAAAGACCTGCTGAGGCAAAGAGTTAGGACGTTCCAAACGCCTGGGAGAAAGGACGTCGCCAGCTCCATCGAGTGGGCCATGCCAAAGACCCGGAAATGGATGGCCTCCTGACAAAAAAGGGGGGGGAGGACTATGTCCCCCCTGAATACTTATGAAGCACCTGGTCGTTGTATTGGCTGTAAACACCGAGATACAACGGCCTCGCAGCTGCCGCTGGAACCCCTGGCATGCCAGGCGGACTACTCTCAATTTTTGGGGCATTGAGGAGGAATGCCAGCTCCCTAGAAGACCAAAGGCCTTAAGCTCAGAGGTGACTATGAACACTCGAGCAGAGAGATGAGGCGTCCGCCGTCAGGGGCAGTGAGCCGGACTTGGAGAGGACGGAGGCGGAGCTTGGCGTGTTTGGTTACAAACTTGCGGGCAACCATGGACCCAGGAGACTGAGACAAGAACGAGCTGAGGTCGTTGGGAAAGCCTTCAGACCTCAGATGATTGTTGCCATCGCCTAAAATCTCAGTTGCGATAAGCAGGCTCCGGCTAGGTAGGAGACCAGGATAGCCCCTAGGGAGCCCAACCTCTGCGTGGGGACCAGAGTGGATTGCTCTATAATAAACAGCAGGCCTTGACCTGTGAATAAGACCGTGGCGATGCCCACGCGCTGAGTGGTTTGTGTCTCAGAGTCTCCGTGGATAAGCGAATCGTCCAGATACGGAAAAACGCATATCCGACATCAGCGACGGTAGGCGGCGACTATGGCCGTAAACCGGGAGTATTGACAGTCGGCTATAGAGCGGAGGCATCTCCCGTGCGGAGGGAAGATGGCATTGCGAAAGTACGCGTGCTTCATATCCAGGGCGGCACAGTAGCCCCCAGGAGGCAAGGATGGAATAATGATTCCCAGGGATACCATGCAGAACTCCAACCTTGTCCTAACCCGGTTGAGTCCGTGCAGGACCAAGAAGGTCTGAGACCTGTGTTCGAGTGGGGGACTAGGGCATAACGGGGGTAAAACCCCTTACCCCTTTCGTCCGCTGAAGTGGGACAGGGCTGGAGCAAATTAAAGGTGGTACCTATGCTCCATCGTGCGCAGGACCCAGCGATCTGAAAGTAACTGGGGCCATGCCAGGAGAAAGTGGGATCGGGATCCCGTCCTGCGACTGGTACACCGCCCTCAGGTGAACCTTGGAAGGTCCGTCTTTGGTCCCAGTGGTAATTTCGAGGGACCTTGACTTTGGCTCTTTAGGGGTCCTGACGTTCGTCTGCGACCACCTTGGCCCTGCCGTTTGCCAGAGTTCTGCCTCTGGCTAGGCACAGAGTATGGCGGCTGGGGCCAGAAAGGCCTGCGTTTTGTCGCTGGCGTATACATGCTGAGACGCATTAGGACCCTATTGCCCACCAGACTTCGCAGTCTGGGGCTGTCTCTGCCGCGAAGATGCCTTTACCAACAAAGGGTAAATCCTGAATGGCATACCGCAGCTCCGGCCGGAGGTTTAAAACCTGAAGCCATGAAATGCACCTCACGGCGACACTCAAGGCCAGAGTGCCGGCCGCAGAGTCTGCTGCGTCCAACGAGGCCTGGAGGGACGCTCTGGGAACCTTCTTTCCCCCCGTCCTCCAAGACGGCAGCGAACTCCAGGTGGAAGTTTTGAGGGAGAAACTCCTTCACTCAGGTGCTATAATTATCGCAGCTAAGCAAGGCTTGTTGCTTTGCTACACCGAGCTGCAGGGCCCCTGCAGAGTACACCTGGCGGCCAAGCCTGTTCATTCGCCAAGCCTCTTTCTGCTTCGGGGCTGGCGCCCGCTGGCCATCATATCAGGATCATGGTCCTGAGCATAAAATCTGCGCATATGGGATGACACGGATGCGTGTCCGGACGGCCATGGAGGTACTAAAAGAAGGCACAGGCAGAGTCTCTGACTCACTCGGACCTTGCCCAACTCGGCACCGGGGACCGGCATCGGGAGGCGTATCGGTACCTGGAACGAGATCCAGACCCGCAACCAGAACGGTGTCGGGAGGTCGACCGAGATCTCGAGGCTCGGAGAAGGGCTACAGGAGTCAAGGTACCTGCCCCGGTGCCAGAGGTCGGAACGGTGCCGATAGCGGGTCGGCGAACGGGATACCGACCGGTGCAGCGAGTGTCACCAGTACCGAGGAAAACAGCACCGGGACTGCCAGTGGTGTCCGGCGTGCCGACAGGACTTGGAGTGTCTGCGGGACCGTGATCATGAACGGTGCCGCTCTGCTGTGCTGACAGGGGACAGTCCCCTGAAGAGACTGTATTATCCGTACCGGCGGTGCCCGGGTCAGGCCGCACTGACTCTGTCATGGCACTGAGAGCCCTCGCCGTTGGTAATATCTCCGGCGTGAAGGGAACAGCAGGCTCAACCACAGTGCATACTGGGGAGCTGTCAGGCACCGGATTCGACGGCCCTCGTGGGACCGGGATCCACGGTACCGAGGTCATCAGAGCTTCGGTAGGTGTCGGTGCCGGGCGAACCGAGTTAGATAAGCTGTCTGGCTGCGGTGCCGTCAGCACTGAAGCAGCGGGAGTAATACGCTCAACCACGGCGCGTGCCGGGGAGCCGTCGGGCACCGGATTCGATAGCCCTTGTGGGACTGGAATCGACGGTGCCGATGTTGTCGGTGCCTCAGAGGCGTCGGTGCCGGGCAATCCGACTTAGACTAGCCCTCTGGCTGCGGTGCCGTTGGCATGGAAGCAGCCGGAGCAGGAGCTCAACCACGGCGCGTGCCGGGGAGCCGTCAGGCACCGGATACTACGGCCCTTGCGGGACCGGGATCGACGGTGCCGACGTCATCGGTGCCGCAGCAGGTGTCGGTGCCGGGCGATCCGACTTAGACTAGCCCTCTGGCTGCGGTGCCGTTGGCACGGAAGCAGCCGGAGCATTAGCTCGACCACGGCGCATGCCGGGGAGCCGTCAGGCACCGGATTCTACGGCCCTTGCGGGACCGGGGATCGACGGTGCCGACGTCATCGGTGCCGCAGCAGGTGTCGGTGCCGGGCGATCCGACGTAGACGAGCTCTCTGGCTGCGGTGCCGTTGGCACGGAAGCAGCAGGAGCAGTAGCTCAACCACGGCGCGTGCCGGGGAGCCGTCAGGCACCGGATTCTACGGCCCTTGTGGGACCGGGATCGATGGTGCCGACGTCATCGGTGCCGCAGCAGGTGCCGGTGCCGGGCGATCCGACTTAGACGAGCCCTCTGGCTGCGGTGCCGCTGGCACGGAAGCAGCAGGAGCAATACGCTCAACCACGGCGCGTGCCGGGGAGCCGTCAGGCACCGGATTCTATGGCCCTTGTGGGACCGGGATCGACGGTGACGACGTCATCGGTGCCGTAGCAGGTGTCGGCGCCGGGCAATCCGACTTAGACGAGCTCTCTGGCTGCGGTGCCGCTGGCACGGAAGCAGCAGGAGCAGTAGCTCAACCACGGCGCGCGCCGGGGAGCCGTCAGGCACCGGATTCTACGGCCCTCGTGGGACCGGGATCGACGGTGCCGACGTCGTCGGTGCCGGGCGAGCCATCTTAGACGAGCTCTCTAGCTGTGGTGCAGTTGGCACAGAAGCAGCAGGAGCAGTAAGCTCTACCACGGCGCGAGCCGGGGAGCTGCCAGGCACCGGATTCCGTGGTCCTGGGGGACTGGAATCGACGGAGCCGAAGTCATCGGTGCCTCTGCAGGTGTCGGTGCCGGGTAACGCAACTTAGGCGAGCTCTCTGGCTGCGATGCAGGTGGCACGGAAGCAGCGGGAGCAGGGGGCTCAACCACGGCGCGTGCCGGGGAGCCGCCAGGCACCAGCAGGAATCGTAGGCTCTCTCGACCTCGGAAGAAGGGAGCGGTGCCGAGTCGACATCGGTGCCGGCGACGGTCGGTGCCGAAAGGCCTTGGTAGTACCGGCGGGGTCCGGTGCCGAGGAGGCGCTTCTGCCCGCCGCTTGAACATCGCTCGGCGCCCAAGGTGGAGGGGTAAGTGAAAGTCCCGCACCTTTTTGTTCTCGGCTTAAAAGCCTTGCAAATGGGGCACTTATCTGTCAAGTGTGATTGCCTGAGGCACTTCAAACAGGAGTCATGTAGATCTCTCTTCGGCCGCGGCTTCTGGCAGGCCGGGCCCCTTTTAAAACTCGGTGAGCCATGCATGGCTCCGGCACTGGGCTCATGGAAGGGGCTACTTCCTGAACCCCGCTAACTAAACTAACCATGTTAGCAAAGAAAACACGTATAACCATACAAATATATATATAAAAGGGTTATAACTGCATAATTATATACGAGAAAACGAGTAGCTAGGGAAGTGGAGGTCAGCTAAGCCGCGCTCCACTGTTCCAACGACCGACACGGGCGGTAAGAAGGAACTGAGGAGCGGGTGGGCCGGCAGGAGTATATATGGAGCGCCATGGTGGCGCCACTCTAGGGGGCGACCTGCCGGCCCACTGAGTTGCTAGGGTAAAAGTTTTCCGACGAATGTGCACGCGCGGCGCGTACACCTAACTGGAATGGATATGAGCAATCACTCGAAGAAGAACAGCTAGTTTATATCCTCCTTATTTTGTAATCCAGGGGATCAGAGAGAAGTTTATTTTCCTTCCCATATATTTGAAGCATTATGTTTTGTAAAGTTTATTATGAAAAAGCAGTATTGCCTGAGCTGTAACAAAACAAGGCCCCTCTTAGAGATATTTTGTAGAAGTTTAGTGAACTAAAAGGCTTAAGATACTAGCCTGTTCTTTTAAAAACAGTGTTTTTAAAGTACCAAAACAACAACTGGGTAAGAATATGAAAACTGGCAATTGAGGGGAGTTTACATATGTTTTAATTAGAAAAAAAACAACAACCACCCAAGATTGCTTTTTAAAGGTTTACTAGAGATATGGAGCCTTCCTCACCCCCGCTCCACACACACACACACACACTCTTTTCTCCTCCCCCCGCCACCCTTCCCCTTTTTTTTCTTCTTTTTTTTAACTGTTTTTTAAAATCTAAACCAAGGACAAACTTTTTTTTTTTTTTTTTTTAAAAAGCCAGGGCCACAGAGATCAGGCCATGCTGGTAAGAAAGCTGTCCTGAGTTTTAGGGGGCATGTTGATAACTCTTTTAGTGAAACAGTTTTGTAGGCAGCCTGTCTGTGTAAGTTGTTATGCTTTAGCATGGGCAAACGTTTATTGTTTGAAAGCACTTTTTTACTTTATGAGGTATTATCTCCCCCATCTTACGGCCTATCAGAAATATTAAAAACAACAAGCTAAAAGATACATTGCAGCAAGGACTGCAAAACAATAGTTACAATATTGTTGATTATTACCTTGTCTAAGGCCCTAGAGAATATATTTTGTTTTGTTTTTATAAAACACTTTTATGCAAACTGTAACCCTAGGTGATGTACAGCATTAAATAATATGAAACAGTAGACGAGAGACCTGAGACATTGTTGAAATTAGAGGGGCTATGATTAAGTCCTAATGCAGAGGGCCTTGGGGTGGAAAATGAAAAGGTGCAGCCGAAGCGGAAGATGGTATGATTTAAGAGGGGTTTGGGGGCTGCTTTGCAACGGTCCATAGGGAGCCTATAACCCTTACGCACAAACACCAGGGCTGGGTGAGGTGGTTGGGCCTTTGTTAGAGGAACAGGCCGTTCATGTACCTTTTGTTGTTGTTGCTTTTGACAAACCCCACATGATGATGTGAATTGTAAAATTAAAGAAATTAGCAGTGCTTTGTGTATGGAAAGTGTGTTAAATATCATCATCATGCTGGAATACGCACTGCAGTGCCTCTGTTTAACCCAGGAACATTTAGCTCTAGGGGCAGAAGTGGTGGACAAAGTGACAGAGGCCGAAAACCCCAATAGCGTTTTAAATGAAATCATCAAACCGACAGATAAATGTTTAATGCAAAATGTTGAACATCTTCTTCGTTCAGCAAATTACAAAATCTTGCTCAGAAAAAACACTAACAGAGCGTGTTTGGGAACAAAACAGGCTGAGTTGTAAAATAAAATGTCAGTTAAAAATAACTGTGTAAAGCGTGTTTTTAAGGAGTTTCAGGGATGTGGGGTTTGTTCATTTTGGCATGTCTTTTACCTTTCTTTGTTAAAAAGTGGGGAAAGAAGCAATCTTCTCTCTAATCCAGTGGTTTACAAACTAAGGAAAATATAAACCGTCTGTTACTAAAAACCTGGGGTTTTAAGCCTAGGGTGCTTCTGCATAATTTTTTATTACAACACATACAAAAGGGTTGTGTCTTAAGTTTGTCTTTTTAAGCCATTATCCCCTTGCAAAACTTAATGTAACTTTAACATGTGTTTGTTAAAAAGCTTGGGTCAGAAGCTGCCTTCTTATCTCTGATCCACTAACTCACAGAGGCTGCTTTGCTAACAGGCGCTTTGCTTCGTCTTTCTAATTTACTGGTTTACAAAATAAGGGGTTTATAAATTGTTTGTTACTATTAACCTGGGGTGCTTCTGCATATTTTTTTATTACAACACATACAAAAGGGATGTCTCTTATTCCTTTGCAAAACTAAGGTAACTTTAACATGTGTTAAAAATGGTGTATTACTAAAAGCTTAAGGTTTTAACTTTTATAAAAACCCCTTTGTAAAAGGGCTACGTGGCTGGAAAATGCTGGGGGTCTGTTTCTTTAGATAAGAAAAAAACAGTTAAAAGGGAGGGGGACAGAGGAGGGGAGGGGGGAAAGGAGGGAGCTGGCTCTTGTTTAAAATCTTGGGACACTAGGATTGGTTCAGGAAAATGAATTCTATGACGCTGCTGTAAAACCACCTCTGATTGGGCCGATCCAAAGGAATTGATAACAAGTGTGAGAGGGTCTGAACCAGAAAAGTTGCCTCATTCTACAGAAAGACTTCAAAGGTGAGAATTCTCGCTCTCTTTCTGATTCCACCATGTGCTCTCTATCTTTGCCCTTTGCAGAGGGAGCTCTCTTTCTTGTCTTGTAACCCACCCTGATTCTGAATGCTTTTTTACCCTGTGCTTACTAAACAGACTCTGCCTGTTTCTCTCTGTCTCATTCAGATTCCATCATGTGCTCTCTATTTTTGTTCTTTGTCCTGTTCTTTTTTTTAACCTCTCTTTTTTTCTTAACCTACACTGGTATTGAATAGTTTCAATGCTTTTTTACTCACTTTTTTACCCTGTGCTTACCAAACAGGCTTTGCCTCAGTCAATTCCCTTTTTAAACCTAGTTTTTAATCATTTTAAATGCTTTTTTCTTAGTACCCCTTTATAGTTTTTGGCCATGTGCTTACTAAACAGGTTTTGCCTTAGTAAATTTCCCCTTTTAAACCTAGTTTTTAATGTTTTTAAATGCTTTTTTCTTAACCTACATTGGTGTTGAATAGTTTTAATGTGTTTTATTTACTAGGGTTAAACCAGAAAAGCTGCCTCATTTACAAAAAGACTGCAAAGGTAAAAATTTTCTCTTTTTTTTTATTTTACCCTGAGCTTTATTGTATTTTTCTTAGCCACTTTTTTATAGAGCTTTTACCCTGTGCTTACTGCACAGGCAATTTTTCTTTTAAATTTACTGGCCATGTGCTTACTACACAGTCAATTTTCCTTTTAAACCTAGTTTTTAATGTTTTTTTTTTAACCTACACGGGTAGTCAATAGTTTTTACCCAGGGCCTCCCAAACAGGCTTTGCCTTTGTCAATTTTCCTTTTAAACCTCGTTTTTTCTTAACCTACATTGGTATTGAATACTTTTAATGCCTTTTTTAGCAAATTTTTAACCTACCTCGGTATTAAATAGTTTTCACTCCCTTTTTTACCCTGGGCCTTTCAGACAGATTTTGCCTTTCCCTTTTTCAACCTAGTTTTTAATATATTTCCTTTTTCTTTAAGTTTTATCCCCCTATTCTTTCATAACTCTCTCTTTTCCTCTTCATGTCACCAAGCACAAACATACACAACACTCCCCCATAGTCAAACACATACACGCACACACTCTTTTTCAAAATGGCCGTCGGCGCCACACTTTGGCGCCAATGTTGTTTTCTCTCTTTTTTTTTGATTCCATCGTGTGCTGTCTATCTTTGCCCGTTGCAAAGGGGGCTCTTCTTTTTTTTCATCTACACTGGTATTGAATAGTTTCAGTGCTTTTTTATTCATTTTTTTTACCCTGTGCTTACCAAACAGGCTCCGCCGTAGTAAATTCCCTTTTTAAACCTAGTTTTTAATGTTTTTAAAAGCCTTTTTCTTAGTACCCCTTTATAGTTTTTGGCCATGTGCTTACTTAACAGGTTTTGCTTCAGTCAATTCCCCTTTTAAACCTAGCTGTATTGCTTTTAATATTACTTAATAATATTAAAAAGCTTTTTTTAACCTATGCTGGCATTCAATAGTTTCAATCCCTTTTTATTCACTTTTTTACCCGGGGCACCCCAAACAGGATTTGCCTTGGTTAATTTTTTTTAAACCTAGTTTTTAAGTATTTCCTTATAGTTTTTGCTTATGTCCTTACAAAACAGGTTTTGCTTCACTTAATTATCCTTTTAAACTTAGTTTATAATGTTTTTTTCTTAACCTACATTGGTATGGAATAGATTCAATGCTTTTTTATCCTGTGCTTAACAAACAGGTTTTGACGTAGTAAATTCCCTTTATAAACCTAGTTTTCAATATTATTTAACTTTTCTCTTAATCCACCCTGATATTTAATACACTTCCCCTAGTCAAACACACACACACATTTTTTCAAAATGGCCGACAGCGCCAACCAAAACGGGGGGGTGGGAAGGCGGGACATAAGCCCTAAAAGGGACGTGGAAACCTGTCAAAATTGCATGGTGATGAATACTATCGAGCTTATTACTACTCATGGTCATTAATAGAAATATTGAATAAGATTGGTCCTAAGACCAATCCTTGAGGAACTCCACTAGTAACCTCCTTCCTGTCTGATAATTCACCTTTCAGCACAACCCGTTGCCTTCTCTCCTTTAACCAATTCCTAATCCACTTTACAATGCTTGTACTGATCCTCATCTTCCCCAGCTGAATTAATGACTTCCCATGTGCTACTGTGTCAGATCATTTACTGAAGTCCAAGTACATTAGACCTACCGCACTTCCCTTATTGAAAAAAATCAGTTATTTTCTAAAAGAATGTCTCTTAATATTCAGTTGTTCTTCACTTTCTCCATAAAGGATCTGGGATCCCAAATCTCTACTATTCAACTCCAGCTGGTCACAAGATACCATACCATAAAATTGTGGGTTTATTTAAAAAAAATACTTATGATCAATTTAGAATATACCAGTTCTAATTTTTCTGTCACTTTGAGGCTTGCACATGGTAACTAAGAAACATGAGTTTAAAAGGCCAAAGGGTACAAAAATAGTCTCAATATAATTTTTTAAAACTAAAAAGCGTTCTAGAATAACTCTTTTCTGCAATATGATACCAAAAAATACAAGGTACCATAAGGTGGTATAGAGATTTTACTGTCACTCATTCAGGATAAACTGTATCCATCTCCTGTAACTTTAAACTAGGGCTGTCAAGTGATTAAAAAAATTAATCGCAATTAATTGCACAATTAATCGCACTGTTAACTAATTATAGAATACCATTTATTTAAACATTTTGGATGGTTTCTACCTTTTCAAATATATTGATTTCAATTACAACACAGAATACAAAGTATACAGTGCTCACTTTATATTTATTTTTGATTACAAGTATTTGTACTGCAAAAAAACAAAAAAAATAGTATTTTTCAATTCACCTCATACAAGTACTGTAGTGCAATCTCTTTATCATGAAAGTTGAACTTACAAATGTAGAATTATGTACAAAAAAACCTGTATTAAAAAATAAAACAATGTCAAAATTTTAGAGCCTACAAGTCCACTCAGTCCTACTTCTTGTTCAACAAATTGCTCACACAAACAAGTTTGTTTACATTTGCAGGAGATAATACTGCCCACTTCTTGTTTACAATGTCACCTAAAAGTACTTGTATGAGGTGAACTGAAAAATACTATTTCTTTTATCATTTTTACAGTGCAAATATTTGTAATAAAAATTAATATACACTTTGATTTAAATTACAACACAGAATACAATATATATGAAAATATAGAAAAACATCCAAAATATTTAATAAATTTCAATTGGTATTCTATTGTTTAACAGTGTGATTAAAACTGCAATTAATCATGATTAATTTTTTAAATCACAATTAATTTTTTTGAGTTCATCACGCAAGTTAACTGCAATTCATCGACAGCCCTACTTTAAATCGATTACTACACGGTGAGCTTTGGGTGCACAAAGATTGTAGGATCAAGATCTTAGCCTGCATATAATAAACAACAGACCTGTTTCTCTCATTAGATAAGATAGCCCTAATATTCCCCTGCTAAGAAATGCCCTTATCTTTCTGCATGGCATCATCACTAAAGAAAAGCATATAGCTAATTATTTACCAAATACTGTTGTCCACAGAGCTGGCCCCAGATAACTGCCATGAATTTAGATACTTGTTCATATCATCACAAAAAAAAGAGTTACTCTTAAAATTACAAGATTCTTAACATTGATGAAATGATATTCAGAGTTCAATAGGAACATACCAGATAGCTGTCACAGTGCTGGAGATGTTTTACCTCATGCATACGGGATAGATTAGACAACACAGAAGCAGTTGAAAGAATTGAAATCCCTAATGTTAAATCTGCCATAATTATTCATCACTCAGAACTAGAAGCAGGCTAAGCAGTAAAGTTCATATCCAGATATCAGATTCATAACCTGATTCTCAAACAAACTTCTTCAAAGTTTGGGAGCGTTTGGATCCAAGGTTTTGGTTACGCTGACTGTAGAGAAAAGGAACAGCTGTGAAGTTCAGAGCTGTATCCAAACTCCCTCAAAATTCAATGGCGTTTGGATACAGGCTCATTTTTATTCAGCCATATAAGCAAGAGCAAGTGTCTGTGCTTAACCTACATTTAATAGGAGTGATATCATATTCCATCTGCCTTTTCCTGCAGTAATCCTTTACAGTTTTTCATTTTAATCCCCATTCTTTAAGTTTTATTATTTATTTGTATTGTGGTAGCACCAAGCGGCCCCAGTCATCTATTAGGACCCTATTGTGCTAGGCACTGTAGAAACAAAGTTTGATCCAAAACACCTGTGTTGATGATCCATCCTTGGAGATTAATGGAATTAGAAAGGTTCCAGAGAGCTCTGAGGAAGCATCTTGTTCTACTGATAGACTACTCCCTCAGTGGTCAGGTAGGACATTAAAATACTCCTTTTGTCCACCACTGATGAGGTGTCCCTTTCTCTGGATTTGTTCTCACAGGTTCCGCTCTTTTGTGGATGAGCTGCAAGCAAGCAAGAGAGAAGACAGCTAAAGCATTGGTGGCAGGAGTCTCATGCCAAGGTTGACCGGTTGCAGATGAAAGATTTGTTAAACTCTTATGCTTATGAGTTGGACCTAGCAAAGGACATAAAAGGCAATAAGCAGGAGTTCTTTAAATACACCAGGAGCAAGAAAAAGATGAAGGAAAGCCTATGTCCTCTATCTAGCAGAGAAGGAGAACTAATAACCAATTGACATTGAGAAAACTGAGGTGTTTAATGCCTATTTTGCTTCAGTCATCATTGAAAAGGTTAAGGGGTTCCAGATACTCAACACAAGTAATATGAACAATAAGATCGAAGGAATAGAAGCCAAAATAGGGAAAGGATAGATTACAGAATATTTAGATACATTAGATGCATTAAAGTCAGCAGAGCCTGATTAAATTTATCCTAAGGTACTTAAGGAACAAGCTGAAGCAATCTCAGAATTGCTAGGTATCTTGGAGAACTCATGGAGGACGAGTGATGTTATTTTACTGGAATGCTGTTGACCAGTGTCTGCAACTAGTACTGCACTGTAGCAGATCCTACATTAATGAGTACTGTACAAGAACCTATATATTTAAAATAATAATATTGCTGGAGGTCCATGCCTCGCCAACAGGTTTCAGATACATTATTTCAGCACTGGAAGTTGTGTTTGACAGCCTGGTGATCTCCAAAAAGCTAGATAAATAGTAATTAATACACAGTTTTTTCCACCAAAATGAAATAATCTGATCCCGTCTTTTCCTGGGGATGTACAGGCACTATACTTGCTGGTATGAATTCCTTTGGTTGGATGCAGTGATATTTAAGATATATACTGCAATCTCCTATAATTGGCTCAATGTCTTTGTTCATATTTGACTAGCAATAAAGATTTATGAACCAGTTTGTTTGCGGGTTTTCTGTTTCCTTGTATGTTTTTTATTATTTAAAAATGATGTATACAAAATTCAGATGCAATCATATTGCCTGGGAAATGCCCATGTTTGTGGACAAATAGGTTATTACATGCATTTGTCTCAGATTAGTAAATGACCAGCCCAAAGCTGTGATAACAGATAAAAAGCTGGGCAATGCTTGCCCTGCAGAGTGGAATGTCTAACCCAAACCATATCAGAGCAGTGTAATAAGATAAAAAAGTGATCAGGAAGAAACATTGATCATTTAAATGCAACATGTTCATCAACAAATCAAATTAAAGCTGAAGATGATAGCAGAAGAATAAGGGGGTTATAGGTATAGGGGATGGCAAGGATCCCATTTCAGTGTGTATGTCCCCAGGGTGAGAGTGTTCTTTCAGATTCAGAGAGCTTCCAGAAATAAAGAGGGATAAGAGTGATTTGTGTTTTTGCAGCTGCATGACTGTCTGCATCCTTGGAGAAATGAAATAAAAGGGCATTGCAGCAGAAGGGTAGGTATCTTTGTTTGGGGCTGGTAAAAGGTGCTTGGATGACAGCTGTGGAAACAGAAGCTTTTACCTTATTTAGGGTTTACATACAGCACAGACAGTGACTGTGCAGGTATTCCCATGCTGAACCTCACCCCAACCTAGAGGTACCACCTCAAGGCTCAGCCCATGTAACTACTTCTCTTCCTGATCCCTTGTGTATTTTTCTCCTTAGCAAACATCTCCTCTATTTGGTTTAGCCAGATCACATTCTCAGGGGATTTATTTCTTCCCCAGAATGCTGCTATGGTATTATAGTGGGCAGCTACCTATACATGTGAAAGAAACGATCTCCACTCACTGTTACTGATTTCATGTGGTGGAAACTTCAAAAGTAACATCTAGCATCCCATGGCAGTTCCCTTAGACCTCTGACCAGAAATGCTGAACCTTAGGGCAATGCTACCAGATAGTAGGGGTGGTGATGACAATTTAATACTTCTGAAAAGTGCCAGATTGACCCTGGAGACTGAAGCCTTTTGGTGATATGCAGAGGAGGTACAGCAGAGACAGTGGCAGTGCAAGTTTCCCTCGTTACCTGTCAGTATCCCTCAACCCTGCCCTGGAAGGACCATCCCTGGCAGGAAGAATAGTTCAGCCATCTTACCCATTTGATCCTTGGCCTCTCTGCTGAGATTACTAACAATGGTGATGATCAGTGCCAGCTGGTGTGTCCAAACCACAAAACTCATATTCACTGGGTAATGTACTGAGGCAACCAAACTCATTTCATATAGATACATTACACCAGTGGGTAGGGCACTAACCTAGAACTTGCAGAACTGGGTTCAATTCCCTGCTCTGCCACAAAGTTCCTGTATGACCTTGGGTAAGTCACTTAGTCTCTGTTTCCTATTTGCCTCATGCCTCAAAGGTGTGTTGAGAGGATAAATACATTAAAGATTATGCAGTTCACACACTCTGTGGTGAGGGGAGCCATCTAAATTCTTAAGAAAGATTAATGGATGTGCCCATGTGCATACATTTTTCTAATACCTGTCCACTGATCTTCCAGAAATTTTTAAAATATACGTATGTACTCAAATAATATTGGTATCCTCACATACATTGATGTTTTTGACACATGAATCTAAACTTTCCTATAGTCTTTATTCTTAAGGAAAATTACCAACACTCCTTCCCATGCCAGCACTAGCTTAACCAGATGTATAGTTGAGCCAGTGTTTCTGGTGTTTCAGCTCCTAGAGAGCTGTCTCAAGAAATTCATTTCTTGTAAAGCAGACACAAGTACTGTGATTATTGCCACTATCAGTAGCATCTTCCTTCTAGCGAAGATGAAATTTAAATAGAGAAAGGAGGACTCGTTTCATTCAGACAAAAAACTTCTAAAAGAATCACAATGTCCAATATGGGACAGTTTAACCAGCATTTTGGAGGCTTTTTCTCCCTCTCCAGGGATAATACTAAATCTTTATCCAGCCAGGATAGTAACAATATTAATGAACTACATTATTATGAGAAGGGAAGAGACATCAAACTGTAGACATTTTTACTTTGCTAGATGACTTGTGACTATATCTGGCTGTGGGTTAAAGAAGTTTAAAATGGAGTCAAGATTAGAAATAATTAATAACATTTATTAAACACAGATTCATATGTTCAAAGCACTTCACAATCAATTAAGCACTCCTCACACCACTCATGTGAGGTGTTATCAGACCTGTTTTGCAGAGAAGGAACCTGAAGCAATAAGATGGACGTGACCTGACCAAGGCCACAAGAATGAGCCAGTGACAGAGCCAGGATTAGCATTCATGGCCGTCTGACTACCAGCACTGTACTTGAAACAGACTGTGGTTGAATTTAGCATTACAATGAGCTGTGGTTATGGCACTGGACTGGGACTCAAGAGATGTGAACTATATTCCTGGATCTGCTACAGAATTCCTTTGTGACCCTGGAAAAGTCACTTGACTGTGCATCAGTTCCTTATCTGTAAAATGGGGATAGTAATAATACAGGATGTTACACTGGTAAATTCATGAATTTATGTCAGGGCCTAAGATGCTGTGGTAACAAGGCCACAGAAATGCCTGCACATTTTTACAACATTCTTTTCTGCCCCTGGGAAATCCTCTGATACTCCTTAGCTTGCCCAAGACTTTCTAGCTTGCCCAAGGTGCATCACTCTGCAGGAGCATTGGACTAGAAAATTAATGCAACCCACAATAACTGTGAAATCTCTGATAGCAAAAATGAATCTTAGGATGCCTTTCCCAAACTAGGATGTTCAAAAAGATTTCACAGAATGGGAAAGTAAACTTCTTAAAGGTAAGTTAAAATTTAGCTGCTAAATGACCCCACACCATAGTTGGTGGGGGCATATAGAACAAATTTCTGTGTTTAACTCAAATTTCATTTTAGGGTTACAGTTCACCTTTAAATAATGTGTGTTTATTTTATGTTTGCAGTGTTGTTGTAGTTGTGTAGGTCCCAGGATATTAGAGAGGTGGGTGAGGTAATATCTTCTATTGGATCAACTTCTGTTGGTGAGAGAGACAAGCTTCTGAGCTTAAACAGAGCTCTTCTTCAGGTCTGGGAAATTAACTCAGAGTGTCACTGCTAAATACAAAGTGGAACAGACTGTGTAGCCTCAACAAATTCTTTCACAACAATGACGACACCACTCACCACTACCACCACTGACAATCATAAGAAGAAAGAATCACCTGACCAGACATCACGGAGCAGATGAAAGCACACACTTGATCATTACATTGATTGTTTCAAGAAAAAAAATAGACTATGAAATCCTTAAACATCACATCCACCACAATCTCTCCACCGCCAAGAAGACAGATATACAGTCCCTGAAATCAGATCACACGATAGTAATCAAACAAGAAGACAAAAGGGGCACCGTCGCAGTTCTCAATTGTGATGACTACGTTAATGAGGCCCCACAAAATAATTTTACCCAGGAATTTAAGGATATCATTAGATCTTTCCCCAGACAACCCCAAGAGAAAATCTACAAACTCATCCCCCACAAACACATCACCACACTCATCAATTTCATTCTCACTCATAACAATTTTACATTCAACAACGAACACTTTGTCCAGACCATGGGAACAGCCCTGAATACTAGGGTGACTGCCTAATAAACCAACTCTTCGTAAGCCACCTTCAAGAATTTCTGGACAAATGCACCATGAAACCAATGATATACTTGTAATAAACCGATGATATTTTCATCCTCTGGACAGACAAATTCCCTCATAGATTTCTCCCACAACTTCAACAACCACCACCCGTCCATTAAATTCTCTCTGGAACATTAGCATCAACTTCCTGGACACAAAATCAGCTTCAGCAATGGAACTCTACAGACAACTGTGATGCTGTATGATTGAAATGTGACCATGTATATCACTGTTGCTACCACTGTTAGACAACTGCAACAAAACTTCTACAAAATGTGTCATGTAAAGTGTCAATGAAAAAGTTATGATTTGCAAAGTGTGATTATTCTATTTATATGCATGTATCATTTTTGTATCTGAAGTTATTAATATTGGCTATAGATCTGTATTCCAAATGTGTTTGTTCCTGGGGTAACATCCATCAGGTAAAAATCTACATTGAAGCCAGACAGCTTTGTGTTGCTGGTTCCTCAAAAGCAACTGACTTGCACAATGGGCCACAGAAGAAACTCGTCCTGTGAACGCCTAAGCCTCCAAGTGGGCAATGGCTGATCCTTTGAGTCATCAAAGCCATGTAAGGGTATGTGACATCCTCATGTGTCCCTGGACTCCACTTTGTGCCTGTACTTTCCCACAAACTATGCTGTGGGCTTTGTTCGGAACAGTGGAATTCCATCCACATGGCAGAGGGTATAAAAGACCCTGGAAACATCTCCATATTGTCTTCAGATCCTCCTTCATTTCTCTGAACTGGATTTCTAACAAGGAAGCTCTAAACAAGGACTGATGACCCCAAAGCTGTTTGGGTAATTTCCAGAGAGATTTTGCAAACTAGCAGTTTATTCCATCACAGCTTCAAACCTGACATAAGAACTTTGCAATTGTGGAATCATAGAACTGGAAGGGACCTCGAGAGGTTACCTAGTCCAGTCCCCTGCACTCATGGCAGGACTAAGTATTATCTAGGCCAGTGGTTTTCTAACTTTGTATTGGTGACCCCTTTCACACAGCAAACTTCTGAGTGTGACCCCTGCCCCCCATACATTAAAAATGGAAGGGGTAATTTAATTTAATGGGGGCTGGGAGCTGTCAGCCCCAAGGAGTTGACAGTTCGCAACCCCCATGTAACCATCTTGTGACACCCTGAGGGGTCATGACCCCCAGTTTGAGAACCCCTGATCTAGACTATTCCTGACAGGTGTTTGTCTAACCTGCTCTCAAAAATCCCCAATGATGAAGATTCCACCACCTCTTTAGGCAACTTATTCCAGTGCTTAATCATCCTGACAGGAACTTTTTCCTAATGTCCAACCTAAACCTCCCTTGCTGCATTTTAAGCTCATTGCTTCTTGCATTCCTCAGGGCCGTCTCTACCCATACACTAATTACGCAGCTGCGGACAGCCCGATCCCCTGGTTGGCTGAGCTGGCCAGGAAAGCTGCATCGCACCTGCTCCATTTCTTCCCCAAAGCCCCCACCCCTACTCTGCCACAACCCCACCCCCACTCCATACCTTCTTCCAAGCCCCCACTCTGCCTCTTTCCACCCCTTCTCCACCCCTTCCCCTGAGCTACGTTCCAGGGGACTGCAGCAGGGGTTGGGCATGCCCTGCACTCACCAGGTGGCAGGAAGTGCAGCAACCTGGCCCCTGCTCGTTCCACTCCACCAGCTCGTGCTGGGGGGAAGTTTCTCCCCTGCCCCCCAAAGGCCTTGGGTGCAGCCCCACCCTGTGGAGGCCTGGGGACACCCTCCACCCCCTGCGGAGGGCTGGGGCCAGCAGTGGAGGGGCTGCGTAAGGCACCACTAGGGATGGCCCTGCTTCTCCTATCCTCAGAGGTTAATAAGAACAATTTTTCTCTCTCTTTGTAACAACCTTTTATGTACTCAAAAACTGTTATGGCCCCTTGCAGTTTTCTCTTCTCCAGTCTAAACAAACCTAGCTTTTTCAATCTTCCCTCATAGGTCATGTTTTCTAGACCTTTAATCATTGTTGATTCTCTCCTCTGGGCTTTCTCCAATTTGCCCACATCTTTCCTAAAATGTGGCACCCAGAATTGGACACAATATACCAGTTGAGGCCATAGTAGCATGGAGTAGAGCGGAAGAATTACTCCTTATGTCTTGGTTACAACACTCCTGCTAATACATCCCAGAATCATGTTTTCTATTTTTGCAAGTATTATACTATTCACTTATATTTAACTTGTAATCCACTATGCAACCCAGATCCCCTTCTGCAGTATTGCTTCTTCAGCAGTTGTTTCCCATTTTGTATGTGCACAACTGATTTTTCCTTCCTCAGTGGAGTACTTTGCATTTGTCCTTATTGAATTTCACCCTATTTACTTCAGACCATTTCTCCAGTTTGGCCAGATCATTTTGTGTTTTAATCCTACCCTCTCAGCTTGGTATTGTCTGCAAACTTTATAAGTGTACTTTCTATCCCATTATCTAAATCATTAATGAAGATATTGAACAGAACCAGACCCAGAACTGATCCTGGCAGGACCCTACTTGTTATGCCCTTTCAGCTTGACTGTGAATCATTGATAAATACTCTCTGGGAATGGTTTTCCAACCAGTTTTGTACCCAGCATATAGTAGCTTCAGCTAGGTGGTATTTCCCTAGTTTGTTTATAAGACAGTCATGTGAGACAATATCAGAAGCCATAGTAAAGTCAAGCTATACCACATCTACTACTTCCCCCATCCATAAAGCTTGTTACCCTGTGTCATAAACAGATAGTTAAGGGTTAACACCTCTTTTACCTGTAAAGGGTTAAGAAGCTCAGTAAACCTGGCTGACACCTGACCAGAGGACCAATAAGGGGACAAGATGCTTTCAAATCTTGGTGGAGGGAAGTCTTTGTTTGTGCTCTTTGTTTTGGGTGTTGTTCGCTCTTGGGACTAAGAGGGACCAAATGTCAATCCAGGCTCTCCAAATCTTTCTGAATCGGTCGCTCATGTTTCAAAATTGTAAGTAATAGCTAGGCAAGGCGGATTAGTCTTATTTTTATTTTCTCAACCTGTAAATGTTCCTTCTTTTCCTGAGAGGATTTTACCTCTGCTTGCTGTAACTTTGAACCTAAGGCTAGAGGGGGTTCCTCTGGGCTATATGAATATGATTACCCTGTAAAGTATTTTCCATCCTGATTTTACAGAGATGATGATTTTTTTTAACTTTTCTTTCTTTAATTAAAAGCTTTCTTTTTAAGAACCTGATTGATTTTTCTTTGTTTTAAGATCCAAGGGGATTGGATCTGTGTTCACCAGGGAATTGGTGAAGCCTCTCAAGGCTGCCCAGGGAGGGTAAAGTTTTGGGGGAGGACAAGAAGTGATTCAAACACTGAAATTTCTGGATGGTGGCAGAGTTACCAAATCTAAGCTAATAATTAAGCTTAGAAGTGTCCATGCAGGTCCCCACATTTGTACCCTAAAGTTCAGAGTGAGGAAGGAACCTTGACAATCTGTCAATGAAAGCTATTAGGTTAATTTGACACAATCTGTTCTTGATAAATCCATGCTGGGAAATTATCATTCTAGGGAGGTATTTCTAGTGGGCACCTACGACAAGCTGCTCAAGCCTGATGCTATTCAGCATTTTCTTCTAAATCATTAATAAAAACATAAAATCACTGTGTCATCTGCAAACTTTATCAGCAAACATGAGTGGAGTGGTATGTGATGGTTGGTGCTTGCTGGAAGTGTTGCCTAGTGGCCAAGGGATCAAGTCCTTCTGAATGCAAAAAGGGGGGTTGGTAGGGGAGGCCAAGCCCTCCCACTCCACCAGGCTCTGGCCCAGGGTACTGTAAGGGCTACCAAAGGTCCAGGACCCCAGAGCACCTTATGGCTCCCCTCCTTGGTTCACTTCTTACTACCTCTCTATCGTCCACGTTTTGCAGCTTATAGTAAAATGATCATAGAAGGCGGCACTATCTCCACTTTCAGTCAGTCTGGGACCAGCAGGCAGACTCTTCTTTCCCAAGATAAGGCTGCTGTAGTGTCCCTTCTAAGGAGTTCTTGGGCAGCTTCCTCTCCATGCCTTGTCAGGCCCCTTTCTGAGCTGGATGGCTTCCCTTTAAGTTCCAGCTCCACCTGGAGCATGGTCTGCACGTGTGGCTAGGCAGGATCATCTAGGGTGGCCTAGAGTTGCTCTTTAACCCCTTCAAGTCCTAGTGTGGGGTTTACATGGTTAATTTTGGTGGGGACAGGTCACTTACATAGACCAACCTGGCTCACTTGGGAAGGCGTGCTCATTTAAACAATGTATCTGCATTCTAGGATGCTGTCTCTCATCTTAGGTGACTTTCATTCTTTCTTCTAAATGTATGACTTTGTGTTACATTGTGTTAAAATACATTGTAACACAAAGTCATACATTTAGAAGAAAGAATGAAAGTCACCTAAGATGAGAGACAGTATCCTAGAATGCAGATACACTGAAAAGGAAGTGGAAGTCATAGTGGATAGCCAACTGAACATGAGATCCCAGTGCAATGCTGTAGCTAAGAGAGCAACGCAATCCTTGGACGTATAAGTAGAAGAATATCAAGTACAAGTAAGAAGATGGTATTACACTGTAGGGGAAGGTAAGTGAGAGCCATTACTGGAATACTGTTGTCCAACTCTGGTGGTCACTCTCAAAAAGAATGCTGGAACATGAGAAAGGGTTCAGAAGAGAATTACAATAATTATTTGAGGTCTGGGAAGAAATGCCTTTTAGTGAATGGCTTAAGAACCTCAGCCTATTTAGTTTATCCAAGAGAATGTGAACAGGTGACTTAGTCTACAATAGGGATCGGCAACATTTGGCATGCGGCCTGCCAAGGTAAGCCTCCTGGTGGGCTGGGCCGGTTTGTCTACCTGCCACGTCCGCAAGTTCAGCCGATCTTGGCTCCAACTGGCCACGGTTTGCTGCTCCAGGCCAATGGGGGCTGCGGGAAGCAGCACGGGACGAGGGATGTGCTGGCTGCAGCTTCCCACAGCCCCCATTGGCCAGAAGCAGCGAACCGCAGCCAGTGGGAGCCACGATCGACCGAACCTGCAGACATAGCAGGTAAACAAACGAGCCCGGCCCACCAGAGGGCTTACCTTGGCAGGCGGCATGCCAAATGTTGCCAATCCCTGATGTACAAGTACCTGCACAGGGAAGAGATTTCTGATAGTAAAGGGCTCTTCAATCTAGGAGAAAAAGGCATGATGAGATCCAATTGTTGTAATATGAGAGAAATTTTACTACAAATAAGCTGCAAATTTTTATAATTATGACAATTAACCACTAGAACAACTTATCAGGGGCCATGGTGGATTCTCTATTACCTGAAGCCTTTACATTGAGACTGGACATCTTTCTAAAAGAAATGCTATAGCTCAAAGAGAAGTTAAGGGCTGGATGCCAAAATGGATGGGTGTGGTTCTATGGCCTGTTATGCTATGGTCAGAGTAGATCATCATACCAGTTGCTTCTGGCCTTTTAAAAAAATATATATATTAATTACTGACAATACCATTGCAAAGCCAAAATCGATTAAGCAAACTGGATTCTATACTTTTTTGGGCATCAGATCATCTACTAAATTCCAATTACAAGGCCAGTTGCACCTGTGCAAGGCCAGTGAAGGCAAGGGGATTACACAGAGCACAGAGGATAATTTGAGCTGCTGAACCTTTTACAGGTGATGTGCGACAAAGAGAACCCTGATAACTTTCAGATCCCAAGATGAGTTTGCAGGACTGCAGTTAGGAAAATAAAACAAACCTCTCTCTGTGTAAACTGAGCACATTTGACAAAAAGAGAATTGGGGACAGATGATCATGGATACATGCAACGCAATTTTGTTCAGAGACTCACATTTCAGAGCAGAATAGCTTTTTACTAAGTATACCTCCCATCAGCCCCGTGAAGTAGTTGAAGGATTGTGACATTCACAGACCTCAGATTCTATGACAGATTGTAAACAAACTGCTGCCCTGATAACTGCGGCTTATTGCTAGAAAAGTGACTGTTTAAATTGTGATGATTTTACTTAAACATGGAGGACCTGATAACAGGTCCCATTTTTGGAGGGTGTGACAGGTTGACATTCAGGGACCAGATTCTCAAGTGTGGTGTTGCCACAGATGAACCAGGCTGCAGTACCAGTGTAACCAGCCATGGAAGGCTCATACCAGTGGCTCAGAGGCAGAGCAAGATCTCGTATGTCACTAACCTTCCCTTCTTTTCCCACAGTATCCGGAACGGAAGAAGGAAAAGAGAGTTTTGGTGTTTTAACAATTAATTAAACACAGACACAAGTTTCTGAGCAGTGCACTTCGGTAGTTTAATTTAAAAATTGCTTAAATCTTTCTATTTACACAGTGTATTGCATTTTTAAAAGTGACTTCAAATTGAACTCAGCATAAACCCATTACGCTCTGGAGTCCTGTTGAAACCTGTGTTTTCTTGGTAGGACTGTAAAAGCCATCAAACACAAATACTGACAATAATTTGAAAGTTTGAAATTGTTTTCTCATAAAAACTTCTCTCCAAAAACTTTGCCCATCTTAATCCTACACGATTCCTGAGAGAACTAACAATTGTTCTCCCCTGAGACTACATTGAAACAGACTGGCAAAAACATCTTAACTGCCATTTACATGAACAGCAGACTTGTTGCAAACAGTTTTATTATAATCATTTATGCAAATCTTCCTTCAACTTCTTGCTGCTTGCCTACTACCGTGTCTCAGACAGTTGTGCTGGCACTAGCTTCGGCTGGATGCTCCTCCTTATCTGTCTCTGAAGGCGGCTCTCTTGAACTTGATTGTTCTTTTACCCTACATTTCATGGCATGCACAGCATAGTTAATGCTAGTGCTTTCAGTCCAACTCCAGGACCCTGACAGGGGGTTGTATGACATTCCATTCACTGTCTTGACTAAAAAGCCATCTGTAAAAGAAGGGAAAAAAGACAGTGATCCTAGACAGTCTAAATTCTAAATACACATTCTTCCACTGAGCTTTAGAGCAACAATACTGAGTCATCAGAAGCATATTTATGTCGCTCAACTTTCGCAGATTCAGGTCATCCACTTCAAAATGGAATATATACCTCTACCCTGATATAACGCTGTCCTCGGGAGCCAAAAAAATCTTACTGCATTATATTGAATTTGCTTTGGTCCGCTGGAGTGTGCAGCCCTGCCCACCCTGAGCACTGCTTTACCGTGTTATATCTGAATTCATGTTATACCGGGGTAGAGGTGTATCTATGGAAGATGCTGGAGATTTAGCTATGAATGAAGAAGCTATGCTTAGCTATGCAAGAAGAATATGGATCAAGGAAACAGTGTAAATAAAGAGCAATTTTATGCTCTCTTCTTAATATCCTTTAGGTTCATCATATGATGCTGCAGCATCCCAGACCCAGCAGGATACAAGATAAAAGATTGAGTTCAGACATCAGTTTGTTTATAGTGAGTTACAGAAAAAGTGAGGTGCTTGCTGCAGTTTTTTTTTTGTTTATTAACTTTCTGTAGAGAAGAAGTATCTGAAGGAAAAAGCCAGCACCTCAGAAATCAGTCTTTTAGGAAAGAATTCAAACTGGGACCACTAGTGTGACTTAGTAATATACTCTCTCAAATTTTATTGGAAAGTCTGTGGTTAGTTATCAACTTCAGACAGCTTTTAAATGAAATGTTTTAATAAATGTAAGGCTAGTGAAAGATGATGAAGACAAAAGCCCTCAGTTTATACAATGCAGCAGCAGTGCAACCTTTGGACACTGGCTCATCAAGTATCTCAACCCTGACCTAGAGGACTCACCCTTAGAAATGAAACACTATTGTCTCCAAAAAGAGACCAAGAATTTGCATCTTTGATGCTGTGGCTATCAACAAGGGGGCCAGTTGTGATGGTGGTTTTGTTTAGTTGACCTCTGTATGCTTGAAATTGAACTGAGACCATCAACTCTAAACACTCAGCAGAACAGCCAGAATGTGGTAATGACTTTTAGCTATGCCTGACCTACGCCTAATCTGAGCTGCTAACAGGAGTACAGAGCTCTTCATTTCAAGGTTACCAATCATCTTAACTATCTAGCTCCCTAACAGTTGCCATTATAATCAGTAACACTTGGATCTCTCTATTCAATCCCGTCATTCTACTTGACACTTACTTGAGTCTAGCAGGCATTCTAGCTCTTCAGGTGAAATAAACTTCTCCCAGTCATGGGTGCCTTCTGGTACAATGCCCATTATTCTCTCTGCAACTACAATCCCCAATATATAGGACAACTGTGTTTTGTTGATTGTAGTAATGAATAACGAGCCTTCAGGCTAATAAAAATATTAAAATAATATTCTATTAGCAGTACATTTAATTGAACAAAAAGCATGAGGACCCTTCACATGAAAAAAGTACAAGATTAATCATTTCTGAACTTCAAGTACAGAATTTGTCCATTTTGAAGCCGTGGGCTGCAGGAATTAAAGCTACTTTAATTGATACACGTACATAAATGTTTTAAGACATCGGTAGGTGATAGAAAAATCAGGATGTTATGTTCTTTTTGTAAAAATTGAGTCTTTTCAACATTTAACCACAATCAACATCTTTCAGGTTTTGGATCATTTAAAAAGAGCAATCATGCCCAGAAATATCTATGCTAATCAAGGATAACACCTAATAAATACATGTAAATGATCCCCAAGCAGAGAATGAATTACAAGTATAAGAATGTGTATAGCAGGGGTAGGCAACCTATGGCATGCGTGCCAAAGGCGGCACACGAGCTGATTTTCAGTGGCACTCGCACTGCTCCGGTCCTGGCCACTGCATTTTAATTTAATTTTAAATGAAGCTTCTTAAACATTTAAAAACCTTATTTACTTTACATACAACAATAGTTTAGTTATATATTATAGACTTATAGAAAGAGACCTTCTAAAAACGTTAAAATGTATTACTGACACGTGAAACCTTAAATTAGAGTGAATAAATGAAGACTCGGCACAGCGCTTCTGAAAGATTGCCAACCGTTGGTGTACAGCAAACACAAGACAATATCTTATCTTATTTTTTAAGCTTCAATTTAATTTAAACAAACATACACACCCTTGTCCATGGCAACTACAAGACTAGTTTGGGCTATTTTCATACCTAACAGTGGCTGCTGATCACACCACAAATCTGTACAGCAAAAACTGCCCAAGGACATTTCTCTTACAGCGAGTGGGATCAGTGGGGCACTTACTAATGGAAATGCTTGTTTGCGTAGAGGACTTTTATGAGCAGCCAAATGGATAGTGCAGCCAATCAGTGCTCATTTTTTGGGGCTTTCTTTTGGGCCATCATTGAGTGAGCGTTGTCCTGACTAGCAGACTTGCTATTTCAAATAATATATATTCTGCATCCTTGTAAAAATAAGCACATTAATAAACTTATATTGCATAGTTCATCCTCAAAGACCTTAAAACAGTTTACAGACTGTACAGAAAGATCACTTTACCCACAGACATGCAGCCATCTGTGAAGCAGAACACAGGCATTGTTTAACAGGTGCAACAATGTTACACTACACAGCAGTTCCGGACAAGAAGTGAAACTTAGTTTATCCATTGAAACGATAGGTAAGATTAATTCCCATCCTGGAATTTGGCCATAACACAAAATCACCAGCAAATCTTCAAAACATACAGCAGTATAAATTGCAAATTATGAGATATCATTGCACAATTAATATACTTCTAGATACAATTTTGTTTAATTGATTCTCGGTAAGTGTTTACATTAGGACATGCAAAGAACAAAAGTAATACTTAGAGGTCCTGTGCACTGGTGGAAAAAGAATAAATTTCTCTTGTCCCTATCAGACAGAAGATAGTGATGGTTCCTGTTCAGATAAAGTATGTTCCCTGTGTGACTAGTTTAACAAAACTGTGGAGTAAAGGAGAGTCCCAGTTTGCACACTGGAGCTACCATCATCCTCTACTAACCAAAAACAAGAATACTAGAAAAAATAAAATAAATCTCAAGCATGTCTAAATGTAAACATGGCACTCTTTAAAGCAATCCAGGAATATGTCTAACTTTTAATGCTGAGTTGGAATAAAATGCCATGAGACAGAAGTTTAACTGCGAACAGAACTTCAGTGCACAGTTAATTCATATTTGCAGACACCATAAACATAGCTGTTAGATCTTCCTCCATCAGTGGAAAAAATCAGGCTGCAAGAACTTTTCATTAGGTTTTGACCTTGTACACAATTTAATGGAAGTCATGGTACTACTGCAATATTAAGTGATGATGTCACTGAGGCCTCTGGGATCTACATGTGTTCTGATTAACTTTTTAAATAAAAACTTTATTAAAGAAGGAAGGAACAAACATTTTCTACAATTAAAACAAACACTTACTTTTAATACTTGATAGCAGTACTTGATAAACATTTCTAGGTCAGCCACATGCTCCACTACTTCAGAAGCAACAATTACATCAAAGGTTTCTGTAGTCTCTTCCACAATATCCTCCAGTGAACATGGTTTGTACTGTATTCTCTTGGCTAGAACTGGATCAAATGACTTGTGCTGTTCTGCTGTTCTAATATTGTCCTCCAGAGGATCAATTCCAGTAACTGAAGCTCCCAGTCTACCTAGAGGCTAATGATATACCACTTGTTTATTCACTGCATTAAAACAATCAGTATAAACATAAAGCTCTATGTAAATTGACAGATTCTAATGTTGAAGTCATAGAAAAATCTTGCAGTAAGCATCATTAGAACAGTGAGACAAACAGCTTTGAGGGGTGGCCTTCGATCTGCAGCATTTTAAAAAGTTTATTAGAGAGAAAGCACAAAAAAAATTAGATTTTCTAGTCTTTTAAAAACTAATTTTGTCAAATAGAAGATAGTGATTCTTTTACATCTGTTTTTAAAATAATTGTACTTTGTCCACTTTGCCACATGAGTGCAGATTTTCTCCACTGCAACTATCACAGAGACACTGTTTTTCTCCACTGGTTTTTTTAACCTATACTTATGGTCACTCATTAGTGAAATGGTGAATCCACATGTCTTTTTAATGATTACTCTATACATGATTATCTATGATACCTGCTCAATGCTGAAAGCTGAATATTCAGATGTTTACTAGGAAAGTACCAGTCTTGACTGTCACTGAAATATCATAAATGTGTTTTTTCCTCAGAGGTTGATGTCTCTTTTGAAACTGGAATACTTTGTGCAACACAACCAACTTTATGTTATTGGAGCTCTAAATTCACTAGTTATTAAGCTTGTGAAAGTTACAAGCCCCACTGGCTTTACCAGCAGAGTGAGAGAGCCACTCATCCATATTCATTCAGTGTGTGGAGCTTGGAAGTACTTTGAACCAGACAGTGAGAACTTAGCTAGATGGACACATGTGCACAGTATATCCACCCTTACGCACACATGCAAAATTTTCTAATGCTCAGGTACAATTTTCAAGCAGTCATAATTTTATTAACTAGAAACCATTTGTTTTATTTTTCTAAAATCAAGCAAAAGTACTAATAGTCAATGAGAATTAAGACCATACCAAGTTTCCACGTCAGTAGTTTTTGCTCTAGCTGGCTCACGTATTTAAGGGATGGGAGGTGAAGGAGGAATTGTTTTATAACAGGGTAAAGATACACATTTTTCATTCTCTCGCGGTTAAAAAGGATTTACCTCTAGCTACCAGAAATAGGGGGAAGGGAGAGACCCACCTTTGTGCAGACAGCCAGGGTGAGTGTCTGTGCTACACTTCTGAACATAAAAGCTTCAAAAAATCTTGGGCTGCTCTGTGGGCTAGAGAGATCCCCAGTGTAACTTAGACAGTCCTGGGGGCCCATCTAAGTTAAAGCAGCCCTGTGGGTCACAGCGCTGACCAGAATTTGTATGTTACACTCCCACCCTCAACCTGGGGTGCTGGAACAATTTTTATACTGGGGGTGCTGATAGCCATTGAACCAAACTGTAAACCCTGTATATAATGGAAACCATTTCAAGCCAGGGGGTGCGGCAGCACCCCTAGTTCCTGCACCTATGCCCTCAAAATGCCCCCTTTCCCCAGGCTTGTGAGGGGGTCCTCATGAGGCATCCTTACAACTGCCCCTTGCACCATAGGAATCCTCCTTATGCCAGACACGGGGCTTTTAGGGCCCCTTTGTACAGCCTCAGTACTATTAGGTGGTGTCAAGGGGCAAGGTCAGAGACGAGAACTTTACCCAATATGGAAAATTTAAGCCCAAAAGATGACGGTTTCAAAAGCGTCAAGCATGTGAAAATAGGTTATAATGGAAAACATGTTACTTCATTAACAAGAGTGGTCATGATAAAAAGTGATCTTTTACTAATCCCAGCCCCCAACACAAATAAAAGTTATTTTGCAATGACTTTCCAAAGGAATGCTAGAAAGGATCGATGCTATTTTGCTGTTTGCGACAATATTTGAATAATCTGTTTGTTGGTTAACCTTAAGGTTTTAGCACCTCCTCCTATAGTTTCTCTTTTCTTAATGAAGCTCAGTTGTTTATAACAAAACATTGCATGTACTTTTTTTAACACAAATACAAATGTGGTTTTGTAGAATTTACTGCAATCCAAAATATGCATTTATCAATGTACCAATATTACAGAAAAGGGCCTGGGATGGCTCCTCTTCATTTGAGATTTAGGAGTTAAATAAACAAATCGTAACACCTTTCAAAGTCTTCATATGCTCCTTAGCTAGAGAGGCAGGAACAACAAACTGTGTTTCTTACTTCACTTAACAGTCCACCACCACAGCCAACATCTAGAATCTTTACACCGGACAGAGGGCTTCCCAACTGATGATCACTACTCATGTTCAATAGAGTATCTCTGAAATAAAGTGTACATAAATAAGCACAAAGATACAAAATGGTTTAACTGAAATGTTTCCTTAAAATTTATGTTAAGTGCCGTATATACTCGATCATAAGCTGGTTCGTTTATAAGCCAACCCAACTCTCCTGCCCCAGATGGATAAGTAAAAATGGAAATTTTTTTATAACCCATTCATAAGCCAACCCTATAATTCAGGGGTCAACAAACTTTGGCTCCCAGGCCATCAGGATAAGCTGCTGGCGGGCCGAGATGGTTTATTTACCTCGAGCGTCCGCAGACCCGGAGGTAAACCTAGAGTAAACAGAGTGTCCCAGTGCGCCAGCTGCTTACTCTGATTGGCTGGGACAGCAACTGGTGGGGAATTTTTTTTGGGGGGGGAGAGAAGCTAGGAGTCAGTGACCACCACCCCACATAGACTATCAAGGTTAGAAGGGACCTCAGGAGGTCATCTAGTCCAACCCCCTGCTCAAAGCAGGACCAATCCCCAGACAGATTTTTGCCTCAGTTCCCTAAATGGGCCCCTCAAGGACTGAACTCACAACCCTGGGTTTAGCAGGCCAATGCTCAAACCACTCAGCTATCCCTCCTCACAAATGACCCCACCCTAGCCCAGGACCCCCACACTCTCCCCATCCAATCCCTTCCCATCTTATATGGGGAGGAACAGGGGAGTATGTCTCTGGCCTGGCTGGAGCTGCTCCGGAGGCTGAGCAGAGAGGCCACAGCCTGCTCCGGTGGGCGAGACCGGGCGGCGCAGCCGCAGCATGTTCCAGAGGGCTGGGCCAGGCAACACGGTCGTAGTGTGCTCCGATGGCCCAGGCGGCACAGCCACAGTCTGCTCTGGAGGGCGGAGCTGAGTGGCAAGGCTGCAGCTGCTTCAGAGGCTAGCGGAAGAGCAGCGTGGCCAGAAACAGAGAGACTCTGGCCCCACCTCTTCCCTTCTGGCTCTGCTGGCTGTGCTGCCTCTCCATTCATGAGCCGACCCCCTTCTCCGGTGCTTCCTTTCTTACTAAAAAAATTCAGATTATGAATGAGTATATATAGAGAGGGAGAGGTGGGACATAGCCCCTCCCCACAACAGAGGGAGCAAGGAGAGGCAGCACAGCCAGAATGAAGAGGTGGGGCCAGAGTCTCTCCACTTCTGGCCACGCTGCTCTCCTGCTAGCCTCCAAAGTGGCTGCAGCCATGCTGCTCAGGCCTGCCTCCCAGAGCAGGCTGTGGCCACGCTGCCCGGCCCGCCGGAGCACACTGCAGCCGTGCCACCCGGCCCAGCCTGCTGGAACATGCTGCATCTGCGCCGCCTGGTTTGGCCCACCAGAGCAGGCTGCAGCCGTGCTGCCCAGCCTGTCGGAGCAGCTCCAACCAGGCCAGAGACATCCTCTCCTGGCCCTCCCCAGATAAGGTGGGAAGTGATGGGATGGGGAGAGTGTGGGGGTCCTGGGCTAGTGGTGAGGTCATGTGATATTTGTTCAACAAGTTGTGTCTCATTTTCCTGTCTAGTTATTTTACACTGTTTTTAGATGGATACTTAGAAATAGCATTACATAGCAAAAGTAATCCCAAAACTGTACCTAATAAAAGGCACTCTAATATCATTCAGAGAATGCAGGGTGGAATATTCTCCTTGTTCATCCCACCACCTATGTGCCAAAAGCTGGAATTTGTTCATCTCTTTTGAATCCACTGTTGTGTGTGAAGTGCTGTATAACCTCTTCATAGCAGACCTAAACAATGAAAGCCAAACATCATGTCATAAACATGGATACCTGGCACCAAAACATGTGACTGAAACAAAAAATTGGATTAAGAGGCGGGAAAAATATTTCCTTCAAGGTGGGAGGAGGGACAAAGCCAGAGAAAGCACTTTTTATTCATTATATCTCACTGTTTAGAATCTAAAACCTCTCCTTTGAACTTAGTTAAGACCATTTAACATCACACTGAATTAATAATAACTCTGAGCATAAAACAGATTATGGAATGTACATAACATTGGGGATTTTTTTTAATTTAGTAGTATGTATTTCTGTAAAGTAACAATAAAAAACATGATCAAAAATTATCTGAAAAACTCTTCTGAAAGATCAAAACTGATTTTATCAGATCAAGTTCTCATCACACATCAAGCTCATTTTTATACAGTAAAGGATGTAACAGATAATTCTACTAGCTACTGTACTTACATGCTGCTTTTCATTTCAGTCAAATGGACAAACCTGGTACTGTTGGATGTCAACTGCATTTTCCAACTGTCATTCTCACTGAAGCCCCCAGGGCCTCTCTGAAAAGCCGGACCATAATGGTCACCTGCATATATAACAAAATCAATGCAATGGAAATCATCAGCTTTATGATCATTCAGAGATTAAAAAATCTGTTTGTCAAATTTGTTTGAAACATTATGTAGTGGTAATAGGATTTTAAATAATTAAAATATGCATCCAGGAGCTAATCAATGTATTTACCTTTACCTGTGAATACATTGTTTTCCTCACAAAACAGGGAGAAAAACCAGTCCCCTGTTTTTAATAGATTTATTAAAAGAACATGCAAACAAATACAAAGCTAAGCAAATCTATCACCGATTTACTTCTAGTTTCCCATAACTAATCAAATATGACACAATCAAATTAATATTACAATTGAAATTCAATTAACAGATCTGTGGTTCAATTTATCTGGTTTGCCAATTACTACAATAAACTTTTAAATCGATTTACTACGTTAAAACAAGAATTACTTCAACACTTCATAGGAAAGTTAAGAAAGAATCCATTTCTTTTGATCTAATCAAGTGATCCAAGAGTCTGCTAAAAACAGAAGCTGACTCCTGCCTTTGCACTACGAAAGTACAGCTCTTAGAGCCTGTCTACACTGTAAATGCTAGACAGGCACAGCTGCAGTGTGGCATTTGTGTATCTCTGTAGGCACCACAGTAAAGGGGGTTTTCCGTCACTGTAGTTAAGCCACCCCCTCAAGAAGCCATTGCTAGGTTAAGGGGAGAATTCTTCCATCGACCTAGCGGTGTCAATTCCACTACAGTGTTCAGGATAGCAACTGTGGAGGAGCTAGAGATGGAGACGCCTGTCATGAACAGCAAGGGTGGGGGGCTATGGCAGGGAACTCAAACCATGCCACAAGCTAGGAACAGTCTAAAACTGTGCAGGAGTCTAGCCAGTTCCACCTGGAGAGCACAGATGAACCCACTGCAAAAGGGGAAGGGGATTTGAATAAGTGCACGAACAGTTTCCCTTGCAATTTTTTTTTATTATTTTCCTTTCCCTCAAACCTCATCTCCCGCCTTTGTTCCCCATTTTAAAATGACACCAGTCCCATTCACAAGACAAGACACAGGAATCAACTTTTCATTGCTGTACTGGTGTCATGTTAGAAAACACATTTCAAAAATGGTTGTATGGCAGTCTGGTCATACAATACACATTAAATCAGTGTCTTACTCAGGAAGCAGTGGAACAAACAGAGGCAGACTCGAGGTCCACTTCTCATTTCTTTGGCTTGTTGGGCTGGGGGGGGGCACCCATGTGGATTACTATGTTTATCAGAATAGGGATGTCTCTTTTATCCTCGAGAGATCCCGATAAAACTTTCATGGAGATATTCTGCAATCCTCTCCTGAAGAATTCTAGGGATGGTAGCTGTATTTCTTCCTCTGAGATAAGACACCTTCTGATGCCACTCTGTGATGAGTTCAGCTGGCATCATTGCAGTAAACAGGCTAGCCCCACACAGGCCCAGGCGGCTTAATACTATACTATAGCAGACTGGCAAAATGCTCTTTTATGGCCTTCCTCAGACACACTTCTCCTCTGCTAGTAGCTCCTGTGTCTGGCTGTTCAAATTCAGCAGACAGCCAATCAACCAGATCTCTCCAACCCAGTGGCAGCTATTCCCCCGTTGCTTCACAGATGTTGTGCAGTATACAACATGCAGCTATAACCATTGAAATGTTTCTCACGGAGATCCAATCTAGTAAGTAAACACCACCAGCGTCCCTTCAGTCTCCCAAAAGCAAATTCTAACGTCATTCTGCACCTGCTGAGCTGAGCCAATTAAACTTTCTTGGTGTGTGAGATGGTCAGTGTATAGCTTCATGAGCCAGGGAAGCAATGGGTAGGTTGGGTCCCCCAGACTCACTATTGCCACTTCAGCATCACCAATGGCAATCTGCTGGTCGGGAAAGAATGTGCTCACTTGCAACTTTTTGAAAAGTCCTGTATACTTCCCTGATCAGCCACACTGGTATCAGTGAAGTGCACCTGGTGATCTACTAGCACCTGCACAACCACAGAAAATTAACCGTTTCTGTGTGGCAAGGTGTGCTGGTGCCAAAATAGGGATGTGTGCGCCATCTATCACCCTATCGCAGTTCAGGAACCCCATTACTGCAAATCTGCCTACTGTTTCCTATACATTACCAAGAGTCACAATTCTGCACAGCAAGAGATGTGATCCAACTGTGTAAGGCCATACAACAATGGGCCCCACACTGTGGATTTTCCAACCCAAAATTATTGCCCATTGACCAGTAGCAAGCCAGCGTTACAAGCTTCCAGACACAAGATCTCCACTTGCTTCTCCACTTGTCAATGCTGCTCTCATTTTGGTGTCCCTGTTGCGGAGGGCTGGGGTGAGCTTGACACAGCCCCAAGAATGTGGCTTTTCACATCTGAAAGCTCTACTCATCATTCCAAACCTATATTATGATGCAATCCCACCTATCAGTGCTCATTTCTCAGGCCCAGAAACAGTGCTCCATCATGCAGAGGAGCTCCGGGAATGCCGGCAGCAACCTGGCATTGTTTTTCGCTATGTCCCTCAGCATTCAGTTATTGTGCTCAAATTACGCTGCATTATCTTCATCACAATCCTGATTGCAGCAGTAATCCCTCAAGCTGTGAAAATACTGGACAATTGTGTGCCCTGCATTAGCAATGCAGATGAGAACTGTACTGGGCTCTGCCGGCTCCATACTTCTGTCAGGCTGATGGCGGACACCAAAAAGTACTCCGAGTGAGCATGGTGGGAATTTGACCCCTCACTCCCATAAATTTGTAGGCATTTGCTACTATTCCACAAAGCAATGCGAAATTGTCCCAAAAGGCACTGCGCCAGAAAGCAGGGCACACTGGGATACCTAGCCAGGATATACTATACTTCACACTACTGTTACATCGACACACAGACTCTGGGTAGGTGTACACGGTACCAGTGCAAGCAACCAGAAACACACACACCCATGCAATACACATATTTTGGTGGCTGTATAAATACGTAATTTGCATCGACCAAACTTTATAGTGGAGACCCCAATACTGCAAAAACGTATGCACATGCTTAATTTTACTACCACAAGTAATGCCATTGACTTCAATGAGACTTCACGATAGTTAAGTTAAGGATGTGTGTGTTTGCAGACTGGGATCTTAATTGGCAAGCTCTTTGGGGAAAAGGACCATTTTTAATGTATATGTACAATGCCTAGCACAACAGGACTCTGATCCCTGATACATTTGCTGCAGGGAGCCGAGAGAAACAGGGATCACTGGTGCCCAAAGGCACAGTTTCAAAGTCTGGGAGGTCCCAGGCTTGCCCTTGTGGAACTTTGTGAGTTCTTGAGGCCCAACACACAAAAAGGATCACTCCCCAGGAACAGGTCGCAAGCTGGGGCATAGACCAGACCCTGTGAATCCATGACAAGGGTACTCTTTAGAACTTTACTCCTCTAAGCCACCTTTGCAGACCAGTAGTTCCATTCAAAATTGCCAGCGTCAAGCTTTAATAGGGCAAACACACCATGAAATGCTTCTAAGATTATTTTTATATAATTAGTTTCATCCTAAATATATTGACAATTATCTTTCCTGTTTAAATTACTATAGCAAAGTAGCTAATTATTACTCACTGTTGAACTTCCATCGTGCCAACTGACCAACCCTCCATTTGTTTCTAAAAAGCTACTCCTCCTTACATATTATAACAATTTAGTCTGCAAGTACAGTATTATGACATTTCTAAGCTACTGACCACAGGAACAGCTACTGCAATGGTGGGCAACCTGCAGCCCGACAAGATAACCCACTGGTGGGCCGCAAGACAGTCTGTTTACATTTGAACAGCTGCCTGCAGCTCCCAGTGGCCAGGAACGGCGAACCACAGTCACTGGGAGCTGTGGGTGGCCATACAAATGTAAACAAACTGTCTGGCAGCCCGCCGGTGGATTACCCTAATGGGCCACGTGTGGCTCGTGGGCTGCAGGTTGCCCGCCACTGAGCTATATTATGTAGCTATCACCACACATTTTACTTTGTGCCCCTTAATTTTGTGCTGTTTATATCTTTCACAATGATTTGAGCTTGCTAACATAACTTGTTAGGGTCATGCAGAAGTGTTGGAAGGAGAGGTCCCAAAAAAGGTCTGTCACTAACCCATGGAAGCTAACCTTTACAGAAAGCCCCTATGAGCCAGCTGAACAAGATAGCCTATGGTGCCACTTGTGATCAAACTCAGATATTCTGCAGATAACAGCAGGAGCCCCTAGTTGTACCCCTAGTGTTGGTTTTCGCAGAGACACACTAAACTAGCGAGCTGAGCTGTTTCCATGGGTAAGCTCCTTGCTCTGAAAGTTAACTGTAGCCAAGAAAGGACAAGGAGCAGACAAGGAGCGCTAAAGAGAGTAAGCTGTGAACTATATATGCTGCAGCTCCCAGAAAGACCCAGTGAAGTGAAATCACTGTGCATAATCCCAACTATACATATAAAATGATGAGGTCTAATTTAGCTGTTACCACTCAAGAAAGAGATCTTGGAGTCATTGTGGGGGATAGTTCTCTGAAAACATCCACTCAGGGTGCAGTGGCAGTCAAAAAAGCTAATAGAACACTGGGAATCATTAACAAAGAGATATATAAGATGACAAAAAATATATTGCCTCTATATAAATCTACGGTACACCCACATCTTGAATACTGCATGCACATGTGGTCACCCCAATTCAAAACAGATATTGGAATTAGAAAAGGTTCAGAAATGGGCAACAAAAATTATTAGAGGTACGGAACAGCTTCCATATCAGGAAAGATTAATAAGATTGGGACTTTTCAATTTGGAAAAAAGATGACTGGGGGGGGGGAATATGATAGAGGTCTATAAAATAATGACTGGTGTGGAAGAAAGTAGTGTTATTTACTCCTTCTCATAACTGGAGAATTAGGGGTCACCAAATGAAATTAATAGGCAGCAGGTTTAAAACAAACAAAAAGAAGCATTTCTGCACACAATGCATAGTCAACCTGTCGAATTCCTTGCCAGGGAATGTTGTAAAGGCCAAGATAATAACAGGGTTTAAAAAAAGAACTAGATAAAGGCATGGAGAATAGATCCATCAATGACTATTAGCCAGGATGGGCAGGGATGGTGCCCCTAGCCTCTGTCAGAAGCTGGGAATGGGCGACAGGGGGTGGATCACTTGATGATTACCTGTTCTGTTCATTACCTATGGGGCACCTGACATTGACCACTGTTGGAAGACAGGGTACTGGGTTAGATGGACATTTGGGCTGACCCAGTATGGCCACTCTTACTCACAGAGAGCCTAGCTTCCACTGGAGCTGACTAAATGCTGACAAACACGGGTTACCAGGGGCCGTAGGAGGCCACGCTACTGTTTTCGGCGAGCTAGAAGTAGCCCTGACAGCCGGCTAGCACTTCAGCATGTAGCTGTCCTTGCCACACGCTGCAGCTCTGGACCGGGGCAGGGCTGCTGGGTCCCGCCGCGGCACGTTTGCGCTGTGCCCCGGCTAAGCGGCCGCCCGCCCGCCCGCCGCACAGCACTTCGGGGTCATGGCGAGGCGCCCAAGCGCTGTCAATCAAGCCGATGTCGCAAGCCGGCCGCAGAGGCCCCGCGCAGGTTCCGGGGCCCGCACCCAGCGTCACAGAGCGCTACCGGCCCCAGCACAGCCACAGGGGCTGGCAGGCACACGTAGCCCGGCCGCCGCAGGCAGGCCCCGCAGGAAACCCCCAGAGCCAGCTAGTGCCGCCGCCCCGCTTGGCTCTGGCCAGGCCCAGAAGGTACTCACCGGCCACTGCCCCCAGCCTCCTCCCGGGCGGGCCCGTCCCACTGCTCCGGCCCCGCGGCCCGACTAGAGCCCGGGCTGCTCTGCCCAGCCCGCCGCAACCCCACATTGCCCCAGGCAGAGCGCTGCCGCCGAGCTCCGCCCCTAGCGGGACCCGCCTCCCGCCGCTGCACAGCGCGGTTCCGGACTAGGTGGGGTGAGCGGATCGCGAGAGGAAACTATCGGGAGGCGGGGAGGACACATGGGGCCGGGGGCGGGGCAGCCACAGGCGCGCGTCCCCGACGGGAGCCTTTGGGGTGGAGGGGGCGCACAGCGCTGGGAAGCTGCGAGGGGGCGGAGGGCCCCTGCTCCACCCCCCTGCAGAAGCGGCGGGACAGGGGCGCATGATCCCAGTTCCAGCCCGCTCCGCGCTGCTGGCTCAGCCCAGCTGACAGTCACCTCACCTCACAGCAGGGCCAGGGGAGGGGGAAGGGCTTGGGGCAGTGAGTGTCTGGGAGGTGCTGGTGGGGTGCCAGGCAGTGGGGGAGGTTTGTGTGTTTTGGGGTGCTAGGCAGGTGGGGAGATCTGTGTGTGTCAGGGCACTGGGCAGTAGAGGTCTGTGTGGGGAGCTGTGTAGTTGTGGTGGTGGGGCTGTGGGGAAGGGCATTGGGCCGTGGGGGAGATCTGTGTGTTGGGGCACTAGGGAGTGGGGGTTATGTGGGGGGGCTGGGCAGTTATGGTGGAGCTGTGGGCGGGGGGGCACTGGGCAGCAGTGGTGGTGTTCAGGGTACTATGGATTTGTGGGGGGGGCACTGGGCATAGTGGGTCCAGGGGGTATTGGGCAGGGGAGCTGTGAGGCACAGCATGGGCCCACCCCCAATAGGAAGGGCCAGGCATACCAGTGTGCATCTGATCATGCCATGCTTGCCCCTGGCCGACCCCTCCCCCCCCACCTTCACACCTGAGGGCTGGTGTGGGGGGTGGGTCCAGGCGGCACGTATCTGGGGCAGCTCCCCGGAAGCAGCAGGCATGTCCCTCTGGGTCCTAGGGTCAGGGCAGCTGGGGAGGTCTCCACATGCTGTGCCCACCACTAGCGCCAGCTCCGCATCTCCCATTGGCCGTAACTGTGCCAATGGGAGCTGCGGGGATAGGGCTGTCATGGCATGGGCAACATGCAGAGTCCCCTGGCCACCCCTGACCCTACGCATCAGAGGGACCTGCCTGGGGTAGGGGTGAGGTGGCGCTTACCTGAGGCGGCTCTGGGGAAGTGGCCGTCAGGTAGGATCATGGGGCTCTGTGTGCTGCACACGCTTGCAGGCCCCGCTTCCGCAGCTCCCATTGGCCGTAACAGAGATGGCACTTGTGATGAGCGCAGCATGCGTACGGAAGACCCCCTTGCCCGCCACTGTACCTAGCTGCCGCAGGGCCCTGCAGGCCACTTCCCGGGAGCCTGCCAGCTAGGGTGACCAATCCACTCCAGCCTCATGCCAAAATATCGGGACAAATGGCATCCCAACAGTACATTGGTTGGGACACGGGACAAACAACTATATATCGGGACAGTCCTGATTTTATCAGGATGTCTGGTCACCCTAAAACTGGGCAGTGGCCCAAACGGCTCCTGGGAGACGTGCAGACACAGGTGCTGCGATCGGGGCTATCACCCCTGACCCCTGCCAGTGGGGAGCAGGAGTGGCAGAGCCCCTGCCTGACCCACACTTCTTTATTTACATGCCCCAAGCCAGACTGAAAAACATGATCACCGCACAGCATACAGCAGCCTCCTGGGAGAGCCCCTCTACCTGCCTCCCCAGCGCTGCAAGAAGGTCACTGCTTTACTGTCCTACAGCCCTACCCCTTGTCTCCACTTCCCGCCATCCTTGCTTTTGGGGATTGTCTGAACACAGGATTTGCACCGTTTATTTTAAATCCTTTTAAAATTGATTTAGTTAAACCTGTGAAAACTTTAGTGTGGTTTCAACCTAGTTATATCAATGGTACCTGTATATATTCTGACACATTACCCCAACATCGGAAATAAATCTGACTGTGGAAATTATAGAGGAATCTCTCTGCTAGCAACTTCAGGAAACGTCATTGCTAGATTTCTTTTGAACCATCTTCTTCCTCTGTGAAGACATTCTTCATGAATCTCAATATGGATTTATACCAGCATTTCTCAAATGCAGCCACCTAGGGCTTTTCTTGTGGCCACAGCATGCGGGGCTGTGATCTGGTGAGGGAAGGAAGAGGCAGCCTCTCACGCAGGACTGCTATTAGAGGTTGGGTCCTGCCCCCACTCTGGAGCCACAAATGCTGGAGGAAAAGGCAGCCAGCAAGTTCCCCACCTTCCCAGGGACAATGGGGTTGTTTTTCAGCTCTGGGGTGGCAGGCAGCGAGCTCCAGCCATGGGGCTTTAGGCTCCAGCTATGGGCCCTAGCTGCATGGCAGCAGACAGTCTCCCGCCCCAGGCTCATCCTTTCCCCACTGCTCCCCCCCTTCCTCCTGAAGCCCCAGGCTTCAGTCATGTGGCAGCAGGCTCCAGCCCATGGCTCGCCACCTCTTCCCCATTGCCTCTGGCCCCTGCTGCCTTCTCTGACCCTGCACTTCCACCATGCAGCAGGGGGCTCCATCCCCCAGGCACAGAGTTTCAGGCTCAGGCCCAAGCTATGAAGTTCTGGCCCTGGGCCCCAGCTGTGTAGCAGCAGTGGGTGCTGACCCCAGGCTCACCCCCCTGCCCCACTTGTCCCAGCTGCCTCCCACGAACCCATCAACTCTTCCTCCATTGCACCCTGCTGCCTTCCTCTCCACCAACCTATCCAGGGCTTAATTTGTCCCAGAGCGAAGTAAGGCTATTTGTTAATATCACTTTTCACAGCAGATTTAGGAGCCAGCTAGGAGACTATGAAAATGATATTAACATAAAAGTATTTCTTTTTACAGCAGCAGCTGCAGGAGCTAGCAAGTCTTTTAAAAACAAAAAAACAAAAGAAATAACAAAAAAGACAAGAACGTGCAAAGCACGCACCTTGTGTTTCTATGTTGTTTAGGGCCAGTAAAGAATGGAGACAACAGTACATTTTTATTGAGTGTGGGAAAAAAAAACCCTACATAAATAAATTACAATGATTTGGACATGTATATGTGCATATTTGTTTTTCCTAAAGTTAATTAGTACTTTAAGAAAAATTGTCAGAGCAGCCACCAGCACAAGTGCGTGGCCATATTCTTAGGCCACCAAAAATTTTGTTGTAAGAACCCCTAATTTAAACCATCTAGAGAGGTAACACTGACATGTACTTTACTGCTTGCCAGCTGCAGGAAAAATGTAGAGACCACAGACCATTATAGCTGGTGTTCATGGACCTGACAGAAGCCTTTTTCTCCATCAAGAGAGACGCACTGTAGAAAATCCTTCTGAAGTATGGATGCCCACCGATATTTATCACCATTCCTTGTCTCTTTCACAATGACTTGGGCCTTGTCTACACTACAAAGTTGCAGCGCTGGTGAGGGGGTTACAGCGCTGCAACTTAGGAAGTGTACATACCTGCAGGGCATTACCAGCGCTGCAACTCCCTGTTTGCAGCGCTGGCCGTACACCCGGTCGTGCCTTGGGTGTAGAGGATCCAGCGCTGGATCACCAGCGCTGGTCATCAGGTGTAGACACTCACCAGCGTTTTTGTTGACCTCCGTGGAATAAGCAGGTATCCCAGCATACCTGAGGAAGGCTCTCTGGTAATTAAGCAAATTCCACTGCCCTCCAAGCAGGTCTCCTTCCCCGCGGTGTGCTCTGGCGTTCCCCGACCCCCCCTCCAAGCAGGTCTCCTTCCCCGCGGTTTGCTCTGGCGTTCTCCGACCCTCCCTCCAAGCAGGTATCCAGCCCCGCAGTGTGCTCTGGTGTTCCCCGACCCCCACTCCAAGCAGGTATCCAGCCCCGCGGTGTGCTCTGGCGTTCCCCAACCCCCACTCCAAGCAGGTATCCAGCCCCGTGGTGTGCTCTGGCGTTTCCCAACCTCCCCTCCAAGCAGGTCTTCTTCCCCGCAGTGTGCAACAGCGCTGCAGCGTGGCCACATCTAACACCACTTGCAGCGCTGGTTGCTGTAAGTGTGGCCACTCTGCAGCGCTGGCCCTATACAGCTGTACTAATACAGCTGTAACAACCAGCGCTGCAAAATTGTAGATGTAGACATACCCTTGGAAGCAGTGATCCTTTGTAATGGATCTACTATGGTGCCTTTTAAGGTTAAGACATGCATTAAACTGGGCTGTGTTATTGCCCCAATGCTCTTCTCCATCTTCCTCGCTGCGATGCTCTATTCGATCACTAACAAGATTCCGTGCAGCTAATCTATCAAATAGATACTAAGCTGTTCAACCTCGGCCACTTCTGATCCAAAACCAAAACATCACTGACCTTCATCATTGAGCTTCGGTAGGGTGATGATGCTGTAGGGGCAATAACTTTTGAGATTTCCTGTGTAAAATATTTTCTCCCCACCCAGGTTCCAGGCTCCTTTGCAGTACTGTTCTTTCCAAACTCAGGACTTGAGATGGAAGAAGGAGAAGAGGTAAGTTACAATATCTGGGTAACTCCCACTTGGGGCCTCTTCTCCTTGTGCTGGAGTAGCCAGCTCAAGGTGGTGGTGGTGGGATTACTTTGTGTATTTGTGTATTTCTCGAGCTCCTACTGGTGGGAGAATCTATGGGAGATGTTCCACATATAGCAACTGCAGTGTCCACAGAATAGTGGGTGTAACTGATTGCTCAGTAGCTGAGTGAGCCACAACTGTCTTAGTCCAAGTTTCAGAGATTTCTATCTACCTCAGTCTGCAAGTCCCAAAATAATGGAGTCCACAAATCTCCCAAACTCCTCAGACATCTGGCCTCAGCAACCTACAGGCCCAATCTAATCACTTTTTGTGCAACAGCCCTAACCCCTCCTACCACTTTGCTGCTCAAAACTTCTGCTTATATCATTCTGCCAACAGACCCAGCCAATCTAAAATGGCTGCATTCACGGTGTCATAATCTGCTGCTTGTTCATCACTGAGTGACATTGACCTTTTTACAAGAGATAGAAAGCCACATGTAGACCCATACCCTCTTTTCCCAGTCTGCTCCTGAAGTCATTTTCTCAACTGTTAACAAAAAAGGCTCAGGGTCATCCACTAGACCCATTTTGCAGTGTCATGCCCATTGCTGGTTATCATTCCCCTATTGAGGGATTCACCACTTCTCAAGAACTATTGCTGCACATGCAATTGGCCTGCAATACCATTACTGTAGATTTGTTGTTCGCTTTCTAAGATAACAAGATCTGTGAAACTCTTGTAGGGGTGCTGTCACTAGGGATGGCAACCTTTGGCACACGGCTTTGGCACAGGTTTGTTTACCTGCCGCTCTGCCGGTTTGGTCAATCGCAGGCTCCCACTGGCCCCAGTTCGCCGCTGCAGGCCAATGGGGCTGCGCGGGGCAGTGGCGGCAAGCACCAGCCCCCATTGGCCTATAGAGCAGGTGAACACAGCCAATGAAAGATGCGATTGGCTAGAACCTGCGGACGTGGCCGGTAAACAAACTGGCCTGGGCCGCCAGGTGCTACCCTGGCAGGCCGTGTGCCGAAGGTTGCCAATCTCTGCTGTAACGCCTACCACTCACCTAACTACATAGGAGTTCCTCAGATTCCCAGTCTGCCCCACTTCAGCTTCCCTTCCAGTCCTTCACATACAGTGGAGTAGGAAATCCCAGGACAAGCCTCTAAATTGCATGAGGTTCCCTCAGACTGGCTTTCTCTTTGCAAGCAGTCCTCACACACCCTTGGTGAGTTCACTGGCTGTGCACTTTATTTACAGTATCTTATGCAGACTTCATGTCCCATTACCAGGTTTCTCCCAGGCTTCAACACCCCTCCTACCACAGGGTCAGAGAGGTCTTACTAAAGATCTTGGGCTGTTTTACCTTTCCTTCTGTTGCCTGTCTCCCATTTAATAGTCCTTAGCTGAGCTGAATCACCCAGTTCTAATCAACTCAGTCTGGCCCATGTCGGGCTGCTTACAAAGTGCAGAGTGGTGAGTCAGCCCTAGGCTACTCCCACTCTGTCACAGGTTGGTTTTGTGTGTGTTTGCAGAGGACATCAAAGATGTATCTACATCTTATTGAACTATATTGAGTTAGTATGAACAGAGGAGAGTAACAAAAGCTTGGACACAATACAATGATTGTACTGTATTAAGAATTTAAAAGTTTTGTTTCCAAGCTGTAGCAGGCAATGGGAAACACTGAAACTTTGGGTAAGATCATCAATGGATCTGATGCTAATTGAGAACATTAAACTAATAGTGTTGAGAAATCAAAATGATGATAGATAACAAGTAGCAATTAACACATCAACTTGGAAGCAGTAATCAGAATGCTCGAATCAAGTGGTGGTGGTGGTTTTTTAGTGGATTATAATGTGCTAAAATAGAGGAACAGGTATTAGTGTGCTGCATTACTAGGAGGAAACCTAATCAAGCAATTTCTATTTTTGGAATATGGAATTACTGAAATAAGGAACAAGGGCCCAGATCTACAAAGGTACTTAGGAGTCTAAACCACAGACTTAGGAACCTAAGCCTCAGGCACTTACATTTCAGTTTTGGTTCTACTATGATCCACAGAACTTCTGCTGAACCCAGTAGGTGCCTAAACTACTTGGAAGCCTCAGTTTTCAGGGTGGGAGTATCCTAGCATCTATGTTTTTGCATCTGGGCATGCACATAGGTGTGCAGCTGCCTAGATGGAGACAGCAAACTCCTGCCTAGGTCCCAAAGCGATTCACAACCTCAGAGGAAGACAGGCGGCCGAATGCCTAAGTCACATTCAGGGCCCAACCCAGTAGGTGTGCTTACAGACTGGATTAGGTCCCATTCAAAATTTGGCCACCTGAGATGATGTTGCCCATCTTATTACTTTTAGCCCAGGGGTTAGAGCATTCACATGGGATGTGGGAGGAACAGGTTCAATCCCCCCCTCTCTGCCAGAGGGGGAAAAGGATGTGAATAAGGGTTTCCTGCCTCTCAAGTGAATGCTCCAACCACTGAGCTATGTAGTACTCTGATTTTGGAGGGTTTCCCCAATCTCTCCTATTGAAGTTGTGCCACTGTGGCTAATGAAAAAAGGTTCTAATAAAAAGAGTTTGGGACTAATGCATAGAAATTAAGTGCTTCCTTACTACATTTTTTTGAGATAAATGGGACACACTTATAGCCACAGTGATTTCTATCTCCACAAAGAGGACAGAGACAGGACAAAGAGAAAGACAGTAGCTGCAGTCCTTAAGAAAATGCCTTTGTACAGTAAAAAAGAGGAAAAAAAATAAAATGAAGAAAAGAGGGCAGTAGAAGTAACCCTTTCATGAAACCAAAAAAGCCTTCATTTGAGAGAAGCCTTACAGTGCTTAAACAGGGTGACTGAGACAGGACTCTCTGATACTCTTGGTACCACTTTATTCATTTTGATGATGAAATTTTTAAAAAGTCATGTAATGTTAAAATGCATTTCCATGTACAGGGCCGCCCAGAGACGAGGGCAAGTGGAGCAATTTGCCCCGGGCCCCGCAGGGGCCCCCACGAGTTTTTCGAGGGCCCTGGAGCAGGGTCCTTCACTCGCTCCAGGGGGCCCGGAAAACTCTCACAGGGCACGGGCCCCCGGAGCTTTTTCCACTCAGTCTTCAGCGACGGGGGGTCCTTCCACCAGACCCAGCCCCCAAATTACCGCCAAAGTGAGACCCACCGCCAAAGTGCTAGGTCTTCCGCAGTAATTTGGTGGAAGGGGCCCCCACTGCAGGTCTTTGGGGCACTTCGGCGGCAGGTCCCAGAGCAGAAGGACTCCCAGCCTCCGAATTACCGCCAAAGCAGGGCCCCCCCCCGCTGCTGTAGACCCCAGACCCCCTGAATCCTCTGGGCAGCCCTGTCCATGTAACAATGTAAACACTAGAAAGCCAAAAAACAATGCAGCAGGCTCATGCAACATAAATCTAGGTGGTAAGTACTAGTCCACTACCAGTAGCAAGGCTTGAAAAAATGTGTTGACATTAACCTGTTTCTTTCCAGTTCAAACGAAACATCCTCTGGTGCTAGGTTTACATTTGTATTGCCACAAGTTCACTGCCTCACTAATAAATCAGCTTCCACGCCCTAAATAAAATCAATATTGACACTTCCTCCCATAACATATGTTGGGTTCACTCAAATTAATTCTGGACTTTTCCTTCCTCTTTTTCACATGGGTAGACATGCTGCTTGCTAATCCTTGCGGGAAAAGCAGCAGCAGCAGCTTTGGCTACTCTACTCCTCCACTCCCCTGAACTTAAGAGAGAATGCTGCTCTGTCCCCTTTGTAGGAATGTATTACTGAAATACAAGCCATAATTGGCTATTTACCCCATAAGGTGCCTAATAAGTATGATTTCCTGATCAGGCTTAGGCATTTTTGTCTTCTAGCTCTTCAATCAACTACGGGGACTATTGGTGAGCTTGGGATAGGATGCACATAAACTATTTAAAACCATTCTGTAGAACCTAATATAGTCAGTTCTACTGGAGGTGAGATGGATGCAGGGATCAGACATCTGCTGGCTCTAAGCCTTAACTGAAACTCTTGGAGCAGTTGCAGAAAGTAAGGGTTTAACTACATAATTATTCAAGGACAAGGTTGGTTGTAGGCCTCCTCAGATAGTCGTGCCTATGGATTCTTCATTCTTAGATTATCTGTATACCTTAATGGTCTCTGTAGCTGCAATCACTAATATTTAGGTGCTTCCTTCAGCAGTCTAAACATGCATGGAGAGGTTCATGGTAAATAGCATGGAGTCTTCTGCTCTTGTTCCTGGTTAGAGGAAACTGGTAATTTAATTTTAAGTAATTTATTTCCTCCCTCATCATCACAATGCCAATTATAATAGAAATTATTTGTGAGGGAGGGTTGTGAAGTCAACAGTCTCAATATGTTGGCTCTCTGGAATCTGGTTTTAGTTTCAAAAGACAAACTGGATGAGGACAACCACTAAGAGGCCCCTGGTCTCACAGAAGTTTGTCTTGGTGATGAGGACATACAAGAGGCCTTTTCACTTTGGAGTGCTTTCGGGCCTTCTGTAAACCCCTCCCCCCAGGTAGGTTCATAATGCTCAACAGAGCCAACAGAGAAGAGGGGAAGAGGAGAAAACAAAACTCTACTGGTGTACAAAGCTATGGATATGCTTGCTTGCTTGACCCCAATAAACACTGCATTGCTTGCACTTCAGACTCTGGTCGTCTTTTTGTCTGCATGACAATAACCAAGGGAGGATGAAGGTAAGCCCTAACAGGGAGGATACTATTTTCATTCCACCCCAGCCTTCATTTGTGAACTTGGGTTTTAAAGAAACCCCATAACATTTACTCCATACACTTAAAAACGTTTTTTTCTTTTCCCTACTACACAAATCTTTTAAAATTATTTTAATCTGTGTCTGTTTAGAACAAGCAGAAGCCTGCACATTTCTAAACTAATAGAGCATCCAAATTTAAAATTGTCTTTATTTATACAACCCCCCCATTATATACTTACCCACAGAATTAAGATCACATCTCCTCCATCTATAAAATTATACCTGGCATTCTTATTTACCCTTCTCATTCAAACATGCTCATAAGAGAACTCTCTTATAAAACACGATGTAGTTTAATGTTCGTGAACGTCAACAATGTAACAAAATTAATGCCAATGTACTGCTAGTAATAGATGTTCTGTATATGCTATTTAGCTAGATCTATGGAATTTTTAAATACAGCAGTACTGTAGTATGCTCTCTTTCTTGGCAACTCACTACCAATATCAGTGCAGTTGTGTCAAATAATGTAATTTCCATAAGTACAGGATGTGACAAAATTCCAGTTGTTGGCAGAGTATATAAACCTTTCACACTTTTTTTTTTTTTTAACTGAACAGATAATACAAGATCTGGACTGAAAACCAAATGCAGCGCATCACGGAAGCTGTATTCCACAGTAGTGTATCTTACACTTAATTGTAGCTGATTGGAAAAAAAAAATCTACGCATTCCCAAATGTCTAAACTGTCAAGATAAACAACTCTTCAGAAAATTTTTCCTTCTTAAGAGAACCGATAGTCTATTGAGAGCAGAGTATTATCCATTATTTTATATTCCAACCAGGATTAAGTAGCGTTTGAATACAAAATAGAAGTGGTTGATTGAGGAATATAGTTCCAAAGCTGAACATTCATGGTGCACTTAATCAGTTACTTGCACATATTCCTACTGGTGCTCGGTTGGGTTTAGCATCTCTCATATTACAGAATGATCTATATTTTACACACATAGCATATGTTACTTGACAGTCCAAAAAAGAAAGAGAACTGTAAAAATGTTAAGACGTTTTCATCTAAAGAAAAAAATAATTAGAAGTCTATTCCTTTTTCTCCCCAACCCCACCCAATTGATTAATCTTAAATCCCTGGACCAAAACAAAATCAAAACCAAAAAACCTCACATACTTTGAAAAACGATAGATGTTAAAAACTTTTTTCAAAGTATTTTTTAAGATTTGTTATACAAAAAAACAGCTGCCTTTTAAAAAAAAGTACTATCTATATTCTAACACGTAAAATTAAGGTGCAAGAATTTTAAACAAAAATGAACTAAAGAGCTTTATTGACATCACAGTACATTCAATAGTAATTTTAAGAACATTACAGCTGAAAGAGAATGGCATGTTTTATATTCTTATTAAGCACTACTGTTTCTGAAAAAATTGCAATACAAAGAAATCCTATTATTTAACTGAGCAGCATTTGGAAAAAAATACACCTATTTACAGTTTAAAAAAGGATTCTGGTTTCACCTACACAGCCACAATGTGCCTCTATAATGAGACAAGCCCTTAAAACTCATGGAATTTTTTAATGTCATATCACTGGTGCCACATCATTCCTCAGCGTTTACGACGAGGAGGGGTGGTTGACCTGAAAAATAAAGGGAAATGGGAAAAAGTTAATGGGGAAAGACACCCCGCCCCAAAACCACACATACTTTAGGCTTAACAATTAGTAATTGTAAAAGACTTCCCAAAATTACTTTTGCCCAAGACAACAATTATAACGAATACCGAATTTTATTTAAAAAAATACTTTTATATGTTGTACACAGGAAGACGAATAGTAAAAAAAAAAAAATAATCAGACAAAATACTTAAAAAGTATACTACCTTGATCGTGACTTAGACTTGTGTTTGCGGCTTGCCTTCTTACCAGACCTTTGAGATTTCTCCATGGATCGTGACCGACTATGCTTTGATTTCTTAGCCTTCTTTTCTTTGCTGCTTCCTGGTGATTCAGAACTGCTCCTGACACTAGATTCAGAGCCTGAATGTCTTTTACTATCTTTGGTAGAACTTTTTTTGCTTTCCTGTCTAGAATCCTGTCTTAAAATTTTAGCAGACATTGAATTGCTGCGAGAGAGAGCTCTTTCACTATCTCTTTTTCTCTTTAATCTACTTTCATCATGATTGCCAGACTTACTGTCTTTTTCTTCTTTTCTTTGCTTCTCTTTTCTTTTCTCCTGGTCTCTCTCCCGTTCTCTGTTCTTCTTCCTATCTTTATCTATGCTCCTACTTCGTTCCTTTTTCCTCTCTTGATCTTTACCGTCACCCTTGTGCTTGTGCCTATTTCCACTAAGACTTCTATGTTGGTCATCACTTTTACGCCTACCTCGACTCCTGCTGCGACTAGCACGACTAGCTCGCCTATCCCTTGAGTGACTACTGCTTCTATGCTTCTCCCAACTTCTTTCCCGGGAAGGACTACGATTTTTTCGTCTCTCTCCCTTGTCCATGCTATTTCTACTAGACCTTCTCCTTTCTCTTACCTTTTCCCTACTTCTACTCCTCTCTCTCCTATTTCTATGAGAATAACTCCTACTTCTGCTGCGCCTAATTTTATGTGATGGAGATCTACTGTGACTACGTCTCTTCTTCCTTTTAGGAGAGGAAGACCGTGAAGAACTGCGGCTACTACCTGAGCTTGTACTATATGATGTACTAGATACAGTACTGCTGCTACTACTGCTTCTACTGTTGCTGCTAGTGGTACCACTAGAAGAACTTCTTGACCTACTCCTTCCTGTTCTCTCTTTTTCTTTAACCTCTTTTTTGGGTTCTATATCTGGTGCAGTTTCACCTGGAGATCTTTTCTTTTCATTAAACACATCATCCTCTGTTTCCTTCGCTTCCTGTGGTGCTGAATTGCTATTTTGCTCTTTATTAATGAATTCATTCATCTCTTTTGCAATTTTTTCATTTTGTAGTTTTTCTTCTGGAAAAGCATATGAAAGAAAAAAAAACAGAAATAATGCCAAATAATGTGGTACAGATACATGGCAAGAGAACAAATGTGCTGTCCTTCTTGGCTAAGGAACAAGTTCCTAGACCACCTTAGTCATTTTTAGAAAACAATTCACTTGCCACAATCCTCACTACACCACCATCTTCAAGTTCCAAAAAAATCCCCCCACCCAGTGCTTAATACTGTTTAACATAAAGGATTTAATTCACAAGCCTGTAATGACTGGGAGCTGCATTGGATGACCTAATTTTATGACACTATAATTTAGAAGTGATTTCTAAAACCTGCTTTCTGATTTTTTATTTTTTTAAAGTCTAAACAGATTTTTTAGCAGTTTTGGATGCTATTTTAGTTTACATAACTCAATTTTGGCAAGTGATTAATTCATACTTTATGTTCGTATTTTAAACGTATCTGAAATTGGTGCATATGAGTAAGAGAAACCATTCTGTTTCCATGACGACAAAATCACCTCAAAGCGATATGTACTGCAAGATGTGTTAACTTCTCCATTCCACTCTGACAGACCACATCTCTAGAAAAGGATAGTGGAGACTCCATACTCAGGCATTCAGTCATTAGGTTCTTTGTTGAGACTAATTAGCAATGTTGTAGAGGGAGAGGGGGCATGATTCTAGTGGACATCTGTCCACTAGGACCGAGACTAAAGGCTTGTCTATACATGGAGTTGATCCTAAGTAACTCCATGTATTGATATTATCTGGAATAAGACTGTTCACACATGGAGTTAATCAGGAACAACTTCATGTATAGACAAGCCTTCAGCATACCAAACTGCTGACAGATCACTACCAGTATGGACTAAAGTCAAACTGGTGACATGAAAGTAAAAAGGTTATATATCCCATTTCCAAGTTCCCCAAATCATCCAGACCTTCCATATATTTTATTTTAAAATAGCCCTTAAGCACAAAAAATAAATACTTATCATGAATTGTATAAGGTTTTTCAGAGCATTATACACATTTTAAACATATTAAGGATAAAGATACCTTTAAGGGGTAAAAAATAATTTTAGAATACTTTTTCCCCTTCAATATATATTTTTTTAAATAGCAGAACAAGACACTGTTACATTAAATGAATACATCACCAAAAATCTCAGCTATCCAGAAAAATCTGTACATGCTCACCTTTTACAATTCAATTATAATCAACTCTGATATATAGCACACACAGATACGGAGTAACAAGATATGTTTGTTTCAGCTGCATGTTGAAGAGGTTAAAGGTTGCCCCCCAAAATTCTACATAAAACTGAATCGGCTGTACCTCACTGATCACAGATAAGGATTACAGTTGTGATCCAAAAAATGCACTCAAGCAGGGTAAAGCACTTCTGTTGCAATAAAGCTTTTTTTGTCCATTTATGATAGGAAACATCCATTTACTGCTCTGTCTGGTGATAACTTAGTCTGGCTAAATAGCTATGCACAACTCCATTGTTTGCTTGCTGTGACAGTTTAAATGGCAAAGTGAATACCTCAGAAGAGAAGTGTTTTGTAGCTAATGGGCTTGGGCCCATAGCTTTAATATTGCCTTTAAATGGGGAATATTACATGATGAGCAGAAGACTAAACAGTATTCTAAATAGTAAATATCCTAATATAAATACAAATAAAAGCAGGGGAAGAGAAACTGAAAATTTAAAGAGGCAACATGGTTTCTAAACAGAAAGTTTAAAAGCCACACAAAACTTCGTTTGAGATACACAGATGCAATAAAAGCAGCAAAGAATCCTGTGGCACCTTATAGACTAACAGACGTTTTGGAGCATGAGCTTTCGTGGGTGAATACCCACTTCCTCAGATGCAACTTGCATCTGAGGAAGTGGGTATTCACCCACGAAAGCTCATGCTCCAAAACGTCTGTTAGTCTATAAGGTGCCACAGGATTCTTTGCTGCTTTTACAGATCCAGACTAACACGGCTACCCTCTGATACTTGACAGATGCAATAAGTAAGTGTGTGTTCATGTAAGAACTGCCTTATGAAGAGAACATCTTTTACAGGGGGGGAAAAAACCCAGGAGAATGAAGAGATCTGGAAGAGTTTTTGGATCATTTTCACTTCAAGCTTCACAAAAAAACCCACCTTCTTGAATATTCAGCAATGACAAAGGTTCTGTGTTTGCTCATGTTTAACTAGAAGTAATCAAGAAGGCCAGGAAATTAATATTATAAGGACCACCTTGACAACAAAGTTAAAATATCCTTTCAAAATTCCATAGTTTCAATATTTTTCCTCAGGGAGACCTCGTCTCCCTCATGTGACCACAATACAGATCACTTCTACATTCCTCTCCTTTGATATATGCACTTAATACACCTAAAAAGAGAGGAATGGAAACTAAATGTTGAGATATCACACCTCTTTATAATGGAATGGCTGATCCAGGTCAGCTTCCAGGCCTTTAAACAAAAAGGAGAAAATGTCCAACTTCAACACAACATGAAATAAATATGCCAGTAATACACTGTTTGAACTTTAACTTCTATGCCACCATCAGATCCTGACTGAAGTAATGAATTGCCTACAGTCCCCTTTTTTTAAGCAAAATGATTGGTAATCATTATTCTCTGCCTACACCAGTGGACTTACCCCACTCTGAGACTTAAGTGAGCCTCTCACCCATGCATGTACCAAGCACCATTGCTCTCCAGGAAGGAAACACAGAAGTAACTCCAGCAAATTTTCTTGTGCTGTAACCACCATGCATGAGGGGGGACTTAATATTCCAAGTGTTAGGAGAGGTAGGCCAGAGAGAGCTCTGATCAAGGAAGGCTATGTTCTCCGAAACTACAGTTGGAGTGACTGAATGTGAAAACTGGAACCAACACCAAGTTACGAAGATACATATGTAAACATATCTAGTTGCATAATCTGAGTTCCTGAAAGGAACACTTTAGCAGAGTATCTAACCTGGAAGTGTTTTCTGCAATGGGACAAGGAACTTTTGGCTGGTTTTGAGAACCCAAAAACCCAAAGGAACTTCTTACTGTTTGAGTGAATGAGTATGTGAATGCAGGCCTCTTGCAGAATTCCTTCCATTTGACTTGCTGAATCATGGACAATTGAGTCTCCGAAATTAGATTGGCACACAGAAAACAGAGTTCACTTTCTTCATATTTAGAATAGAGTGGAACCCAACAGGTGCCGTAGGCTACAAACAGCAGTGAATATATCTCTACATCTGTTTTAAGAAATTGCATATCCTGGGTCTTACTTTCTTCAAGGACTGAGCAGTGTCAAATTACTTCAAACCAACTTTCAGCAATTTGAAAGAAGATAATCCCTCTGGCTGAGGACTGCTCAGCTTTCTCTCAGAGACCTAAGTTACAGTATGATTTTCTTTGGGGGAAGAGAGGGAAAAACCCTAAGGCAAACAAGCAACATAAAAGTCTAACTATCCACAAAGAAGCATCCTATGCTAATCTAGCCCTAATGAAGTGACAAGAGAAAAATTCTAAAAAGGCAGGGAAAGGGGGAAATCCCCAAAAAATCATAGCTTATCCAGCCACCAAGTTTTCACCATCTAGTGAGACAGAACCAGACTGCCCCTTTGAAATGGGGAATGACATCATAGATTCATAGACTCTACGACTGGAAGGGACCTCGACAGGTCATCGAGTCCAATCCCCTGCCCTCACGGCAGGACCAAATACTGTCTAGACCATCCCTGATGGACATTTATCTAACCTACTCTTAAATATCTCCAGAGATGGAGATTCCACAACCTCCCTAGGCAATTTATTCCACTGTTTAACTACCCTGACAGTTAGGAACTTTTTCCTGATGTCCAACCTAAATCTCCCTTGCTGCAGTTTAAGCCCATTGCTTCTTGTTCTATTATTAGAAGCTAAGGTGAACAAGTTTTCTCCCTCCTCCTGATGACACCCTTTTAGATACCTGAAAACTGCTATCATGTCCCCTCTCAGTCTTCTCTTTTCCAAACTAAATAAACCCAATTCTTTCAGCCTTCCTTCATAGGTCATGTTCTCAAGACCTTTAATCATTCTTGTTGCTCTTCTCTGGACCCTCTCCAATTTCTCCACATCTTTCTTGAAATGTGGTGCCCAGAACTGGACACAATACTCCAGTTGAGGCCTAACCAGCGCAGAGTAGAGCGGAAGAATGACTTCTCATGTCTTGTTTACAACACACCTGTTAATGAATCCCAGAATCACGTTTGCTTTTTTTGCAACAGTATCACACTGTTGACTCATATTTAGCTTGTGGTCCACTATGACCCCTAGATCTCTTTCTGCCATACTCCTTCCTAGACAGTCTCTTCCCATTCTGTATGTGTGAAACTGATTGCTCCTTCCTAAGTGGAGCACTTTGCATTTGTTTTTATTGAACTTCATCTGGTTTACCTCAGACCATTTCTCCAGATCATTATGAATTTTGACCCTGTCCTCCAAAGCAGTTGCAATCCCTCCCAGTTTGGTATCGGCCGCAAACTTAATAAGCGTACTTTCTATGCCAACATCTAAGTCGCTGATGAAGATATTGAACAGAGCCAGTCCCAAAACAGACCCCTGCGGAACCCCACTTGTTATACCTTTCCAGCAGGATTGGGAGCCATTAATAACTACTCTCTGAGTACGGTTATCCAGCCAGTTATGCACCCACCTTATAGAAGCCCCATCTAAATTGTATTTGCCTAGTTTATCGATAAGGATATCATGCGAGACTGTATCAAATGCCTTACTAAAGTCTAGGTATACCACACCCACCATTTCTCCCTTATCCACAAGGCTCATTATCCTATCAAAGAAAGCTATCAGATTGGTTAAAATATTTTTCATGTATTTAGAATGTATATACAAAATTCTTCATCTGCATAAGCTCTTTTCTTCATCCACATGTAGACTGACATATACCCACTGTGTAGCCTGACAAATAGGTTTGGAGAATGGTTCTCAGGTTGATAACACTTTGTAAATGTACACTATTTCAAAGATCCTTGTGCAGTGCAGTCCTTGTAAAATTAATTCGCGTGTGAAGGGACAACATAAGGTTTATGTCCCACTTTAAAGAACAGTGGAGAAAAAGATTCACATGGTCCCTCTCCAGAGAGGTGAATTTTACCCTAAATCAGCACTGTTATGTTAAAGGAATTTATTTTTGCAAATTATCTGTAAAACCCTGAACATATACAAAATATGTATCTGCATCTGATCTGCAAAAATAATTTGTGGATATCCGCGGATATAAATCGGATATCCATGGATTTGCAGGGCTCTATCTGTTATAATTTGCTCTTTTAAAAATAACAAAGTAAATAACTAGTCTATGAAGAACATATATAATGGATTTTACAAGCAGGAAAGAAAAAAGGAACACAAAACCAGGTTTTGGCGAAGTATCTCAAACACATTTCTGAGCAAAACTTTAGAATTAAGGAACATCATTTTTATATTAGGCTCCATATGTTTTAGCATTATATATATTGTATATTTTACAACTTAGTGGAATATGTGTGGGGTAGTGATATACATACATATATACATATATATATACATACATATATACATACATATATACATACATATATACATATATATATACATATATATCACTACCCCACACATATTCCACTAAGTTGTAAAATGTATGCATGTATATGTTTTTACAGCAGGAACACATTTAAGTGACTTACCTTCTAGCTGTTTTTCTAGTAATAGTTGCTGTTCTCTCTCTTTTCTCCAGAATGCTTCCTGTTTTTGCCTGATTCTGTGTCGTAGTTCCTCATCATCAGTATCAGATGATTCAGAGCCTCTGTCACTCCTCTCATCTTCACTGTCTCCTGATCCATAACCACCCAGTCCACCTGCGTGCATAAAGCCCAGTCTATCACGAGGAAAGATTAAGCCTTGTTCTTAATATTTCTGTGGGGCAAAGAGGAGAGTACATTGCCCTTCTTTCACTTTCTCTTCTCTGAAGAAGCCACTTATTCTTAGGGAAGTGCCAATGCTGGTTGACTGGAGTGTTCAAGGCCCCCATTTCTGTACTGATGCTTATTATCTGGGTTTACTCCTTCTGGAACAGCTTGTCTATTTCTCAGCAAGCAACCACTGCGATCGTGGCACTTTTCTCATTGTATGGAAGGGCAAAAAAAGCTCCATATAGAGCCAGTAACAATGCCTTCCCATTATCAGCAAGCGCACAGACAAAGCAGTGAAATGCCTGGGACACTGTCCCTGAAGACATCTCTGCAATGACTTCGGCAGCCTTCAGTTGTCCAGGGCTTAGAATTCCTGAATGCCATATCAACTTTTCTACTATGGTTTAGAAAATACTGTACATCAAAAGGTACAGAGATGGAATAAAAATGGGACTTCCCTTGCCCCGAAAAGAAAGATCTGAGTATATACTGGACAGACACAAAGTAACCTTAAACATCTGAGACAGAGGCATTTTACTTTCTTTCCATTTGAGTCTCTCTTAATCTTTATTACAATTAGTTTAAAAACAGATGAATAATTGGGACAGAGAACATTTCATCTTATGTAAAGGAGTTCAACAAAGTTCGCAATATCGTGAAATCAGCACATGATCATTGACATTTTATTGTAGCACTGCTACTAGACTATGGTAAGATGACAACATTGGGAAAGAGCTTTTCCTATTACATCTCAGAATGCAATTCTATGTTTCACATCCTGCACATCAAATTGATTATCGTGGACATGGGAGCTTTAGTAAATGTGTAGTTTTTCAATGAAAGTATACATTTATTCTAAACATTTGAATAGGCTTTTTCTGCAAATCAGAGCTTTACATTTTTATCAGTTATATTGTCAACTGTTACCCACGGTTAATATAGGCTGGACCAAAACGGGACTAATGCATAAAAATAGTCATCTTCCTTCAAAAAGATTGTAGTTTGCTCCTGGAAAAATTTAAAAGCCATCCTTTTAAGATTAGTTATCGAGTAAACTATCCAGCCAAAAAGAAGTAAGTGTACTTCTCATGTGTTTACCTAGTTTACAAACTTAGGCAAGATTCTGATACTCTACTCATATGATTAGTTCCTTACTCTACAAATTATCCCTCTGAAATCTATGGGATAACTTATACTGTAAGGTTCTACCCAACATGAGTAAAGGTATCAGAATGACCTTAATTATTATGGTAATTACAACCTAGTTTCAAAACACAATTTCTGGAAATGCAAGATAAGAGTGATTTCCCCATTAAGCCCCTCTCAAAAATAAGGAACATACTTACCGAGCCCAGTGAGGGAAGCCAGTGCACTGGACTGTGCCAGCTGTTTTGCAGGAGCTTTGTATCACATCAACAACAGGAACAACATGTTAACACAAATAGCCACGATTTCATAGTCATGAGAGTCTATGGTATTGTTAAATCTACTACTACTGCTGTTTTTTGGAGGGAGAGAAGAAACATTAAAAACGTATCATCCATTTAAAACGAGTCCTAGATTTTCTCACCATGTAAAAGTTTCGCATTATAAATGTGAGTTAATAGTCACTTGCAAACCACAAATCTATATTCATAGATCCGTTTCCAAGTTACAGCATCTGCATATATATTTCAAATACCAGTATTTACATATTTAATTTTACTCATAATTGTATAGAAAAAAAATCACCTGCTGTTATATATAAAGTGGCTTGTTAACAGTGAAAGAAAATGAGCTACTTGAGGATTCACATTTGTCTCTCTTCATTTCTGATCAGCTAAAAGTTTGAGGTAAAATGATAGCATTAAAGAATAGATATCTACACTGCAAAAGCCATTAACACAGAGATACCATCATAACTAAAGAAATGAATTATATGAAAGACATGGAATAACTGAAGTAACTCACAATACACTGCACAGGACAACAGTATATGATTACTGGATTTGAGCTCTAGCAAATCAGATGCATTAGATATTGATTGCTCTTGGGAACAGTTGCTATGGAGTAAAGTGTTCTAAAAACATGCAAATATAGAATATTCACTAACAAATTAAAAAAGAAAAGCATACCTTTAGTTGCTTTACGATGTACGTCTTTGGCTACATAATAAATTTCTTCATTTGTGACATCTAAAAGAATCTCTGTCAGCAGCAGTTTTGTCAACATCATCTGAAGAAAATAATTTTAAACAACACTGGAAGCCAAGTATTTGGACTAAATTTTACACTTTGTTACATGTATGCAACCCCACTGCTTTGCATGGGTGTCAAACCATATTTGGTTCCTTTTACTTATTTTTCTATACAAAAGATCAGTTAAAATTAGGACTCTAAAGTAGTTTGGAAATCAAGTTCAACTGAAAAAATCAAAACGGTCTGTACTCTCACACTGACCTATAATCATAATCATTTCACATACAGAAGCATGGCAAAATAAAGTGCATGCATATGACTTTGCAGGTTTGGGGCCTTAAGTACCAGGACTTCTTTCTGAACCCTCTACAACTGAACCACAAAAACCTATATGAGTCACCTGAAATAGCCTTTTTATACATAGGCGATAGAGACCCTCCAAGGTCATACTGGGAAATAAGCTCCCATTTCTCATCATGCATCACAAGATACCACACTTCAAATAATTATAATTTTTTGATAGAAAAGTTGCTGCTAGTCCAAGACTTAATCTTACTATTCTTGGGCTTTAAGAAACTGTATTTTTAGCAAAATGTAGATGATCGGGGGGTTGGAATGTCAGAATAAATTCCAAGGAAGAATGATAGAATTATTAGTGGATGAAGACCAGTGAGGTGGGCAAAAATGCATGATAAATAAGTGTATTGTGTTTCTTTACATCTTATCAGATAGCTCTAGACTTCACATATATGGTATGGAACGGTACAACACATATGTAAGTATATTCTCCCCTATGTAGATATGCTATCCATATGTTAAGCTGGAGACACACACGACTCCATATATATTCCCAGTACATTATACAATCTATGTTATATATTTATTTAAAATGTCAGGCATAGAAAAGCACAGCTACTCTTCTATGCTTAAAAACAGAAACATATGTATAGATGAACACCCTTTTGAGAGAACTACGTTATTATACCATTTGATACTCCTTTTCTTCTTCTGTCTTTTGGTTCACTTTTTGCTCCCTCTGAGGAGCAGGAGAGGGGCTCCTACTAACTTTTCAACACTTGCAGCTTCTGTGTTTTCGATGTCGTCTTCTTCCTCATCACTGTCCTATAAGAAGAACATTGCATACTTTAGGACTAATTAATAATTAAAACAAGGCAGTTTCTATTTATGGTTCTCAACAGAAACTGAAATACAGCACTTCAGAATGAAGCAAAACAGCCCTCCAAACAAGTAAGTAATCCCCCTTCCACTCTACAAGCCCTTGGAGCTAGAAATCCCACCATAAATCACCAGCTGCAATGCAGGTTTGGTAATCCTCATATGGATCGTCAAACCAGTATTTGCAGAGGACAACCCATGGTGGGTCTATTTGGTTAGGACACGCAAAGCTGTTATTTGAGGCAGGGTGTGGAGAATATAATGTATGGGGACCAATGTAGACACTTTTCCCCAAGTGAATGGGATTTATGCATGGATTGGAGGAATCTGACTATAGGATCCAGAGAGAGGACCTTCACCCAACAACCTAGGATATTCGTCAGGCAAGGGAGCTGCCCAAGAAGAAAAACTAAAGGCTCTCGACTGCTCACCTGACCCCTCTATGTCCAGAAAGACCACCTATGCTGTGGTCTGGTCACTATAGGATAGGTATCCAGCAAATCATTTAGGAAGAACTACCACAGACACAAGGCTACAGCATAAGACTCCCTAAATTGGTTCAGTTTGGCAAGCATGGATGCACTGGTACATTTGTACTCAAACTAGTCCAAGTACAAACAGTTCAATTATTTACCATAGACACCTCCCTTCTAGTCTATGCCAACTACCAACTTACGCAAACAGAAAATAAAGGCCAATTTTTCCACTGCCTCTTTGCTATTACAAACCACGTAAAAATAAATATTCTTTAAGCTATGCTTAAATTTTTGCCCATTATCTACCAAGAATTTACAAAGGTCAGGTAAGTGGCACTGCAGTTGACACAAACTTAATTTTTAACATGAGTAACAAATAAGTGTTGTAGATAAAGAAACTATTTTTCAGTTTACAGAGAGAAATGTTAAGATCTTTCAGGAAAATAGATATCTAGATCAAAAGTGAATGCTTCTACTTACAAATTTACTTTTCTGAGGTAACCGTGGGCCATCTCCTTCTTCAGCTTCCTCACTTGCTTTTTTTTCTTTTTTAGACATCTGAGAACGTTGCTGTTCCATTCTCTCTTTCTCCAGCTTTTTCTGCTTTTCTCGTTCCATCTTTTCCAGACCCTCACGAATCCAAGCAGGAAGGGTTCTACGTTTCACAGCATCTGCATGCCAGAGATTTATAGTTTTGTCAGAAGAAGAAAAATAAAAAGATACATCTTTCTCACTCAATTAGAATTTTTTGTTGTTGCTATTATTAAGTATCAGAGGGGTAGCCATGTTAGTCTGGATCTGTAAAAGCAGCAAAGAATCCTGTGGCACCTTATAGACTAACAGACATTTTGGAGCATGAGCTTTCATGGGTGAATACCCACTTCGTTGGATGTGGGTATTCACCCACGAAAGCTCATGCTCCAAAACGTCCATTAGTCTATATGGTGCCACAGGATTCTTTGCTGCTATTATTAAGTTGTAATTACAGATTTCAAATGTTACATTTCTTTTTACAATGAAAACCATCTCTGAAATCATGTTTTTGGATTTCTTTCATTAAAGTGTGATTAACATGTACCAATCTGTGGAGGCTCCTGCTTCACAGGCATCGCGATGGGTGAACGTTGACGGTCTCTGAACGAGGGCCTGTCCCTTCGGTTCTGGGGAGGCGCTGAAGGTGCTGGGGGACCTGGTGGCCCTGGTGGTCCTGGCTGCCAGTAAGGTGGATGAAATCCACCTTGGGGTGGACCAAAAGCAGCCCCATGCTGAAAGAGTAATGCAGTTCATTTTTCTTCACATTTAATACAATGCACTCTAAACTTATTCCTTGGGCTCCACATAGCATGTGTGCACGCACATGTGTGTGTAAGTGAAACAGAAGTCCATGCAAATTGAAATCATGGATTTTTCTACCTAACTATGGTCTTTCTACCTGTTTTACTGTGATCCCCAAAATCTAAACTGTCATTTTTATTTAAAAACTGACTTATTTAAGAACTTCTGGTTTTGAAAATGGATTTTAGAATGTAAACCAATGCATAGACACCATAATGAATCTATGAATTGGCTGCAGACAACCCCTTTTCACAGCCTCTCAAAACTGAAGTCTGATACCCATCTAGCTGCTGTCAATATTAACCAATTCACTACCAACTACCATCAGCATGCTCAGTTAAAGCTGGGGTGCACAAAGTGCAACCTGAGGGCCATAGTAGCATGCAGAGTCCTGAAGTGTTGACATACAATCACTCTCCCTATAACTACAACTTGAGGACAAAGGTGAAACGCTCCAACTTTTTGTTGCTTGTTGCTGGACTTCACCAGCAATCTCCACTCATCTAATCGAGGATGTTACAAATAAAAATATATATTATGGCTGATCAAAATAATGCATACATTTATATGCAAGTTTGGTACACTTCTTGCATTCCTACCAAGTTGCCATGCAAGTCAGAGTAGCAAAGCTGTGGCACAGATGAGTGCATGTTATAGCTGGTTCCTAGAAATAGCCACTGAATCCATTTAAAAGGATGTCGTATAGGTATAAGGCTGCAAGCAAAAATTTTATGACGATGATTTAAGTCAAAATTATTAAATTGCCAATTTTCAGCATGATTTAAACAAGCAGGACCTTGATTAAAATGGATTATTTTAATCTTGTTTTGCATTTGTACTTATTTTCTTTAAAATAAGGTTGATTCTCATTGGTTGGTAACCATTAAAACATGCCGATTTGCAACTACATATACCCTTTACACGAAATTTGATACTACTCTGTTAACCAGGGGACACGCTATATCTATGCATATTTATTTAAGCAATTATATAGCTTAACACAAATTTTTTTTTTTACATTTTTTATTATGTTTGAAATGGTATCTATTTTATGGATGATACATTTATTATTTACTAGGTTCATTTTTGTGTGTGATTTGAGTCAAGCTCTATTTGCATGCAAACTGGAATTCAATTAAAAATGCACAAAAACAGCATTTTAATTTTTTTTATTAGTTAACTAAAACTCCCTTAAATGTGCTAGATACATAAAAACAAATTTATCAAAACATGTTTTGCATTTAAAACTGATTATTAAGAAAAGTATTATATTATGTCCATGACTAGTCCTACTAGGCCCTACAATAACACAAATAAATAAAAATAATAAGAGTTATCTGTAGTTAATAAACTGAACTGATTGTTTCGGGTTATCATGTCCTTCAAGATTTTAGAACTAGTAGATCTCATTCTCTCACATAAGAGTTTTTATTCAGACTAGAAGAGGAAAACAAACTTTTCTTCTTTTTCTACTCCAATCAACTTTTTAATTTTGAATGAACTAGTCATTGAACTATCTGAATAATCTGAAATGAAGAAAATATCTGCTACTACTATCAAAAGCTGGCTTAGTACTTCAACAAACTCTGGTTCTAGGTGCTTAGCCAGTGACTTCCGCGGCTCAGTAAGTGATTTTTTTTAAGATTTTGGCAGAAAACATGTACTGTTTAACATTTTAATTCAATTTAAATTACTTTAATATTTATAATAAGTTTAGGATTTAACACAGGTTGTCTTAATTTGAAATTTAATTTGAAATAGGTTTATTTTAAAAAAGAAAAATGATTTAAATTTAAAAAACCTGATTATTTTGCTCTTTTTAAAATCAGTGCTTTATTATATTCTTTTGGTTATTCAGACATTTAGTCCTTCCAATGTAATTTTAAAGATAGTTGCATTTACTGCATCATTTGCTACAAAGTGGACTTTCAGTACCATTTTTACAGGATTCTGAGAAGTTGTCTATAAAACTTTGTCCAGTAACAGTAGACAGAAGACTTTTATAGTCTAAAGTATTTGAAAATGGATGGCTCACCTCACGTCTAACAATGATGCCTGACACTACAATTTAAGAGTAGAGAAATTAGATAGAAAAGAGAAATAAATTCCTATACCTTTTGTCAGCCTTCCACACAGATTTCTATTGTCTGTGAATATGAGATAGATATTCCAAAAGGTAATGTGTGTTTATAATTTATTGTAACAGGTTTGAGCATACAATACCATTGAAAATTGGGGGAGAAAATCTAGAGTAAATTCTTTGGATATAGACTTGGACAATATCCCTCACTGTAACACTAAAAAAAAAAAAATCTACTCTTTATACACACTGCACATAACTTGTTTGCAAGAGTAAAGAAAAAAATTGGATGTGAATTTTTTTTTAAATAATTGTTTATTCACAGACTCACAGAAGACAGGCTGGAGGATCCAATTGATCTTTTCCATCTCTATCTCCCTGCAAATGCAGGACTATTCCCTACAGCAGGGGCTCTCAACTTTTTTCTTGCTGAGGCCCCCCTCAACATGCTATAAAAACAACAGGGCTCAGCGGGGGCCAAGGGGAACTTGGGGCTCTGGACCAGGGGGGACCCTTAGGCATAGTTTTGCTTCTATGGGGGGTGAGGGGTAGAGGGCAAGAGCTGACGGGGCCTGAACCAGCTCCATGCATCGGGGTCCAGGAAGGGAATGCCACCTCCACCCCCCAACTCACTCAGGTGGCCATCCAGCCTGTCTGGGCTGTGTGGGGATGCAACCAAAATATATAACTCAAATGGGGAGGGGACTCAGTTCAAAAAGGTTGAATACCACTCAGGGTGCAGGGAGGGGCTAGCTAGGGGATGTGTGCAGCCAGGGGAGTAGCTTAGGGTGCAGGCAGGAGGTAGCTAGGGGCTATGTACGGGTGGGTGGGCGGGCAACTCCCAGCTTGGGGGGCAGGGAGGGGGGAAGAGAGGAGGTTTGCCAGCTTCAGCCCCACACCACTCCTGGCTTCGGGAGCTTGGGAAGGTCCAGCATCAGCCCCGCTCCCAGCTGTGTGGGGTGGGGGAGGGGCCACCGGCTTCAGCCACACACTGCTACTGGCTCGGGGGGGGGGGGGGGGGGCGGAGGGGGACGTGGGGGCGGCAGAGAGTGTGCCAACTGCAGCCCCGCGTTGTTCCACTCTGGGGTGGGGTGGCCACCAACTTCAGCCCTGTGCCGCTCTCAGCTTCAGCGCTGGGCTCGGGGCACTGGGTTTCAGCTGAAGGGCTCCATGGAACCCCTGAAAGGGCTCATAGACCCCCAGGGGCCACAGATACCCAGTTGAGAACTGCTGCTCTATAGTACATTCTCTAGTATATTTAGGTATATTATTTTCTTAACTTTATTTAATGCTCCTTTCTTTTACACAACTTTGTCATGTTAATTATATACTGGAAAACACTGAGTCATTTTAATCTTGCACATAACAACCATTTCTCATTATTTGTATGGAAAAAATCTTGTTTGGCCTCAGAACTGAAAACTCTAAAGTCTTCTTCTGTATGCATAAGGTATTTTGCATTGTGTTAAAATGTATCTTAGCTGCTAAGATTTAGCAGCTAACAGACTTCTTGTTTGTAGAACTGAAGAGTGAGAGTCGCCGCTAGATATTCTTAGAGGAACACTTCCACAGAAGGGACTCTGTACGTCTACAATATTAAAGCAACAAATATGTTTCACCTGATAGTCAAACTGGTTCACTGGCCCCATTGCAAAGTTATCAGGTGGTCCCCCAAAGTTGTGATTGTTCTGGTTAAATATATGCCTGTTGTCAGGGGCAAATTCCCCACTATCCTGACTGTTGCTGTCTTCAGATGGAGGAACAATTTCCATTGGACCAGGGGCTGGAGGCATCCACTGCTGATCTGGAGGTGGATGTGGAGGTTGGTGAGGCATTCCCCATTCTGTTCAGGATTTAGAATAAAATTCAGTATGAAGATAACAATGACACTTAGACAAATAATAAAATGTTCTTAAGCTATCAATCTCATGAAGTGCCAAAAACAAGACTTTCAGCTTTTGTCTGATAAGGAGTCAGGTAGGTATAAACTGATATATAGTCATAGATTAGGGTTAGGAGGAGCCATTATAACCACCTAGTCTGATGAAACAGGAATTAATTCCTACTTCAAATCCAAAAAACATGGTTGAATATAGCATGTAAACTTTTAGAAAGATATTCAATCTCTATTTAAAAATCTCCAGCAATGAAGAATCCACCACAATCTTGGGTAAATTATTCCTAATCTGAATTTGTCTAGTTTCAACTTCTAGCCACTGGATCAAGTTATGCCTTTGTCTGCTAAACTAAAGAGCCTTCTAATATCAAATTTCTGTTCCCCATGTAGATACTTATACATGGTGATAAAGTCACCCCTCCACCTAGTCTTTGATAAGCTAAACTACCAAATAAAACCCAAACCAAAACAAGAAAAACCGCAACCCTTACACCTTGCAAACATTTATAGGCAAGATTCAGTACTCCACACAGTACTCCGCACAGAACTTGAAGACTAGGAGTGGAAGGACTCAGGTGCCCTTAAGACACCTTTGAACCTTGGGGCTGCTCAGGGGGTAATTTAGACAGCCCAAAGGGCTGCCTACTTATTGCAGCTTCCCTGTGGAAAGCAGCACTGCTCAGATTCTCTGCAGAGCGGCATACTGGAGCCATGACTCCCCTGGATGTTTAGTGAATGAGGAAGAAGAATGTGGTTAAGTCACTGAATTGGGACATTACAAGCCACATAACTTCTACCTTTCAAAACTGACATTCTATTCCACTTTGTTAAGCATGTATATGCACCACAAGTGATTGTCTGATTGTCTGAGATAGTCTATTTAATGAAAATTTCCATTCAGTTCACATAGGCACATTTGCCAAAGTGCCAATAGAACTTTGGGAAATAATTGTTTTAATGGTTTAAACATAATTCAGTGCATGTGCAGATTTGGGGTTTTTTTCCTCTCCCTTGTAGCTATAAAATCAAATGCAATTTTCACTGAACCAATTAAAAACCATCTACGGACTTAGAAACTTCATTCCTGCCAAATTTCATATTCGCCATTACATTCTGCAGATGTGCTAGATCTGTTTTTTAAAAATTGCAAAAGAAAATGTTTGCAAAATAATTCTTGGAAATAAAACTGCAATTCTTCTACTCCTTCTGTTCTTGAAATCAGCTCTATTTCATTTTTTAAATGAAACTTTCAGGACAAACATTTTCCTTGATAGGAAAAGAAATATATGTTTCAGCCAAAAACTAAATTTTTGAGAAAGTTATAATTAATCGAAAGTGATCCATTTTATTGTAAATGTTCAGTTAATCTTAACTATAGGCATCCCATGTGCGGTGCATATAATAGGTAGGGCAAGACCTGGGGAGAGCAGATAACCTCAAAAAGGAAGACACGTACAATAAAAGTGTATTTCACAAGCAGACCTCTGCCCTTTCTGATCTCCAAGCTGTTGTGCCTTAAAAGAACACCACAGCAAACATCCCACCAGCTAAGTGCTGGACAGAACTCATTCCATAACCTGTCAAAAACATTGTCCAAAACAGCTAAAAGGGTTGCAACAGAGTGACAATAAATGCTCTCTTCCTCAGTGCCTATGAAAATTTCAGATGACTGTGCTATAAAATCTTCATGGCTGTACTCTTTCCCATCCCTGAACCAGCTATTTGTTGCTTGTAGACATCATGCTGTCAGAAGTGAATGATGCAATGGGGAGGGTGACACACACAGAAAATAGAGAAACAGGGCATAATATAAATACATATTCACACATTCACCAAATTACTGAATAAATAATTAAAATATGGGAGGGGCTGGAGAGAGAAAATATAATAAAATAAAATAAGAGAGACACAAACCTGGCTGCCACATTCTGTTGAAGTTGGGATCCCCCTGAAAATTACCATGGTTGTTTGGACCAGGCTCTATTCCGGAAATATCCTGTCCATTTGGCATCATTCCTTGTTGTTCCACCACGCTCTGCTGCCCCGAGGCTTCCCGTTGGGCAATCCATGCCTGAGCTAATGCAGCCCAATCAATCTGGCCTAAAACAAATTTTAAAAAAACTTTACCATTTCAGTATTTAAACTTCCAAAATACAATTCTACTAGTGAAATAGATATATATTCTCTTAACGGAAGAATCACTTATTTACCTACAACTACCTTGCCACGACTCATGGCATGTAATTAATTACATTTTTATTACCGACTGCAAATATGTCAATGTGTATGTGCATACTGTCACAGTGGAGTTTCTCTAAATGAATATTATATATACTGTTTTAGTTTTCCTATCATTACTTGAATGGATGGTAGTAATACTCTTGCTGAGAGTGAAAAATACAAATTCAGATTTTAAAAGGTGTAAACTCTGTAAATTCTATATCAGTGAAGTTAAGTTTAAGGAAGATGTATAGTTAGAGCACATATTTTGTAGTGTGTGTTAAAATGACCTTTTATCTTCTTATAATGGTCTTTTGAGTTCCTATTCTTTTTTTGTTCCCTTTTCTCTGTCACTCCTCATTTTTACCTTGTCTATTCTCCCATAATGTTTTCTTAACTACTGTTTGTTCTGCTTTGAGATTGGACTTGCTACTTTTTTGTTCCACATTTTTTCTCCCATCATCACTCCTTGCATTAAAGCAAGAGACTAGCACAGGAGCTAGACGCAATTGGAAGTGTGCCAAGAAACAGTAGGCAAAGGTACAACGTACTTCAAAGTGAATAACTATACATTAATTACTCCTGATTTAAGTTATCTACGCACAGATGTGTACAAACAGGAGCACAGAGTTCCATTTGCTAATCATCTAGTTTAAATGCACATTTTCCATTTTTCATGTATTTGTTGTCATATACTGTTGTGTTATTCTTATTTCATTTATGGAGGACATAACTTGTATTTAGTCCTAATAACCTTTTGGGTTCACATGTATTTTGTGCACTTCTCATTTTCGACAATTCTCATACATATCAGTTTTAGTTCTGCAAAACACTAAAAAGAGTTATCTTAAAAATTGTACAGTGTCTTACATCTGAAAAGGGACTTGCTTGTGGTAAAGATTTAAATAGACTCCAGGTCTCTGGGTCACTAGTCCTCTGCATTTCCCTCAAGATCATCTTTCCCCTACTGTACGGTACCTCACTTCTGTTATGCAATTTATCTTTACAAGAATGGAGGGGGCGGGGGGGGGGGGGGGGGAGAACAACTTACTTGGGGTTACACCACTGGTGAATTACCATAAAGCCATCAATTCACAAAGATACTGTCATAATAAGAATTAGACATCATAAAGTCAGCAAATAATCTCTAGATAGAAGTGCAGTTGGGGACAGTTTATGCAACAGACAAAAACATAGAACTAAAGAAATATGTGTCTGCCAGCATTCTGCACACTTGAGTTGGGCAGGGACTGTCTTATGTGTTTGAAAAGCATTTTGCACACCATTCACATTACTGTAACCAAAATAAATAATATATCCATCTACACAAAAACAGATTTCACTGAAGTGATTTTTAAACACATCTGCATGCACACTTTACCAGACAGGCATTTCCTAGTACAGCAGGCATTCTCAACTACAAGGTTTTTCATGACCTAGCTTGGCCAAAAGCCAATGTTTCTGAAAAGAAAGGCCAAGAGCCATCAAGAATCACTAAGGCAACAAAAATCAAGAACAAATAAGGCAGACTAACTGTTGGGAACAGATTATAGTCTGTCAATACTTTACCAACCCAAGACAAATCAATTCACTTACTTGTATTGTACATATTAAAAATCAATGAGGGTGGAGACACACTAAGCATTATTGTGCCTAATAACTGTTATGGTCCAGAAGAGCACCAGAAAATACAATTTCTCAATAGCTAGTATAAGAAAGGAGTAACCATGGTCATGCTGTAATCCAAGGACTAAAATTCAGATTACAAAATATAAATTAAATTGTATTTGGATAGCACAAATCTTGTTATTTACTTACTTGGATCTTGCTGATGCTGGAAGGACTGCATCCACTGTTGCTGGTTCAAAGGCCACTGCTGCCAAGGCTGTCCACCTTGATCCCACATCTTTAATTCTTTAGGTATTCTACATTTAATAAAAAATATGGTTTTACATTTGAACTGATACTCAGGAAGCTTTACATACTTGAAAGTATTACACAATTGCACAGAGACACATAACTCCTGCAAAACCAAGTTGACAAAGCAGTATCGGTTTAATAATTTTAGCTGGAGGAAAATGCTAACTGTTCAAAACATCAACTGAAAGAGGTTATTAAAACAGCTGTGTACTGTTTAAACTCAATAACACTGTATGACTTCTGAAACACTAATATTCTTTCCCTAAAATTTTCATAAAGCATTTAATAAATTACAAAACGATATGCAAGATGTGGTAATAAGTTTCTTAAGATAAAGTTATATGACAGCAATTTAAATAAAGTAAATACTAGTTTACCATTTTACATTTAGGGAGTTATTTTTATAAGTAGAACAGTATTATCCAACTGATGCACCTGTGTGTTCTTTAAAAAAAAAAGAGATTATTATATAGACAGCATATCTTGTGGAGAAAGTATCAGAGGGGTAGCCATGTTAGTCTGGATCTGTAAAAGCAGCAAAGAGTCCTGTGGCACCTTATAGACTAACAGACGTTTTGGAGCATGAGCTTTTGTGGGTGAATACCCACTTCGTCAGATGTATCTGACGAAGTGGGTATTCACCCACGAAAGCTCATGCTCCAAAACGTCTGTTAGTCTATAAGGTGCCACAGGACTCTCTGCTGCTTGTGAAGAAAGGTATTTTTCTATACACTCTACAAACAATGCTGTTATCAAGAGACAAAGAAAGGCCCTGATCCAAAGCTGATCTGCATAGACTTTACTGGGGTTCCACACAGGCATCAGGCTCTACCCACATATCGGCTTGTGGGAGTGGGGCCAAATTTGTTGTATGTAATTGTATGAATACAGCACAGCAGGTAAAAGAAAATGCAATCCTCTTGGAATCTTTGAAACAAACTTTTGTAGATTTTTAACAAGACCAGTTCAATTTTGAGATTATCAGAGGGATTATCAGCATGAATTTATTTTACTTCTTTCACCAACTTTTTGTTGCAGGATAAAACAAGGAAGTTTCACTGTTACATTAAGGTATCATACTACTCAATGGCACCAGTTTAGGACATATCGACACCAAATAACATGAAGGAAGAGCACAAGACAGTAGCATCTTGATCTGTAACTAAGAAGACCACTTTGTATTTGTATCAGTAGAAAGATGAGAAAAGTTACACGACAAGGGCACAAGCCTGGCATTTAAAATGATCTTGTAAGGTCTGACTTATGCTTAAGAGTGTCTGTATTAGACTGCAGGTATGAATTAAAGCAACTTTACAAAAACCTTGCCTTCATACATAAATAACAAAGAAATAGTACACAATTAAGTTTGTTTTTTCAGTGATCTTCACATCTTCTAATTGTGAAGATAAATCAAGTTTCTTCCTAAATCTTTACATTCTACAATAAAGAATCAGATATTGTAGACAACCACTAAACTCCAAAGAGCTGACTAGTCACACGATGCCATCTGTGTTGACTTCTGGCTTCTATATTACAGTAAGAAAAACTAAAATATATATTTCAATACTCCCACTGTTATGCTTCCACAAAAGCAAATAACGCAGGCTGCTGTAGGGATGTCATGTGACAAACAAATGGAAGGACGTATTAGTGTAACTACTGATCAGTGCAGTTACACCAATCTATACTTCCCTAACGTAGATAAGGCTCTAAATACTAATAGTTCACCACTAGTCTCTGAATACTGAACAGACATTAATGCTATCCACTATGGCACTCAGGAGTCATGTACATAAATGGCATGCAACTGACAACATGAATACTCAAAATGCATTCTGATTAATGCTCAACCAAAAAGATCTAATTATACGTTACATCCCTAATTGGGAATGAACAAATTTTTGTTCTGGGTACCTCAAGCCGACACATTAAGACTAAGATCCCAGAACATTATTAACAATTTTACACTTAAATAAGCTGTCAAAATTGGATGCTCCACGCTGCTGGAAATGGACTTCAAATGAAGCCCAGCTCTTTGGTTTATTCTTTGAAAACGTAAGCAGGTAACCTGCTAAATGGGCTAATGCGCTATTAGTAGGTCTTTGTAATAATTTAAAGAAACAGCATAATTGTAAAATACCACAAACAGCAACTTGGTACATAAGTGCCAGCAGCCCAGTTGTGTAAGAGGACGCACAGACTATTTAATCTTAAAATTGAAGGGACTATTCCATTTACACAGTTTGTTTTTATTGAGTAATCCTTGGACCTCAGTCAGTAGTAGAGATAGCTCTTATACACTCCTTTGATGGCCAAGAAAATAATACCGCAACACTAAAAAGTATCAATATTTCTATAAAAGAGTGGTGCAGTGAAGTACACAAAGCAGTAGATTCAGTGAAATGAACTTATAAGAGAAAGTGTAGAATTAAGAAAACATGCCCTTTATTTTGGGATTTATATAGAATAATCAGAATTCATAACCCATCTCCCTTTCACATCCCATGATGGTAAACTAACTCACTTTTAATTCTGCCTCTCAAAAGAAGATATTCTGACAGGCTTCTCACTCTTGGGTCTCTGCTTCCTACCATGACACCAATCTCATACAGCAGGTTTGAAACCTTTCCTCCAAATGAGAATTTTGCAATGATGGTATCTCCAAAGAGAAAATTACATAACTTGTAATTCTGCTTCACTAACAATATAATCTCATAAGATTTTAACTCTTGGAGGGTGATGGTCTCAAACCTCCAGTATGAGACTTCAGTCTCATGCCTGGTCTTCACTACAGAGTTAGGTTGACACAAGGCAGCTTACGTTGACCTAATTTCGTGTCTGCACTAGAATGGTGCTCCCGCCAATGTAAGTCACCTTTTACCTCGACTCAATCACTCCACTTCTGTGAGAGGCATAGCATTTATGTCAATGTAGTTCAGATGATGCATGGCCAATGTAGACCAGTGGTTCCCAAACTGGAGTCCATGAACCCCTGGGGGTTCGCAAAATATTACAGGGGGTTCTCGTGAAAATATTTCCTAATGGCAGACAAGAGCTGTCACTAGGGACCGGGACAACTTGGGGCCAGCAGCCCAGACCCCCTGGTCTTCCAAAAGCTAAACATATCAAAGCAAGCATATCTATCACGCTGAGGAGATTTAAACTTCAAGACTCCTTAGAAGAAATGGAAAGGGAGATGGACATTTTTTTGCTGTTTTTAAAACTAAATAGACAGCTAGTATTGTTTTTTAAATTACTATGAAGAACAAGTTTAAGCTTTGTTGTAATGTGCGTTGTTTGCCTGGACTGCTCAAGACCTGAATGCTCGTGTAGGAGGAACTCTGAGTTGGCTTCTTAAATACCTTCATGCTGTTTCACATTTGATATTCCTTGATGAAACATAGGAGCCTTGTCTTATAAGAGGCTTATTGAAAACGATACAACCTATGAAAGTGAGATCTTGGAAGAGCGCTGCCATTTTCAGAATGTAATAAAAATACTGTAATGATAAACAATAGTGTGTAATAAGCTTATCACAAAAACAAATTTTATATTTCCAAGATCACTGCTTTTATAATTTATACTCAAGTAAAGAAGAAAATCCCTGAACTATTCATTTTTAGGAGTGGGTTCACTCAACTTGACATTTTAGTGAAAGGGGTTCACAGGTTGTTAAAGTTTGGGAACCACTGGTGTAGACACTGCATTGCTTACATTGCCTGCTGGCTGACAGCCCAGAGCCCTGCCACCTCCTCTCCATGAGGGGTTGGGGGGGGTAGGGGGGAAGAGCCCAAATCCAGCCGCTGCCCAGGTTCTCCGCCCCCAATACATCACCAGGAGGCGGCCAGATGAGCCCAGACCTGACAGTAGGAGCCAAAGAGGAAATGTGAAATAGCAGCAGCCATGAAACTGACAAGAATGTCAATTTCACTGCTGGAAGGCACCTTGCTGTGAAATTGAGCCCCAGCCTGGCTCACAGCCCCAAGTTTGGGAAAGGGGGACTCCAGCTGCAAATCTGTAAAGCAGCCACCCCACACAGACAATCTGGGCAGAAAAAGACAAGAGTTTTCTCTTAGGAGGATCATATATCAGAGAAAACTGAAGTCTTTCAGTCCAGATCCTCTGTGTGGGGTGGCTGCTTTACAAATTCACCACTGGGACAGCATGGCTGGCCATGGGAGGATCACCACAGTGTAGGAGAGTCCTCTGGTGCCAGCATTTTGTAAGACATTCTGTGAAGCTGTAAGGTTTTAGGATTCAAAGCTAGTAGTTAATTAATTTGAACAAAGTTATCTGTTTTATCCATAACAAACTATAAAGAACACTTATACCTTTCACCATGCAGTCTGGGTAGAAAACTAGAATGCGAAGGCAGATTATGTCGTCTCATACTCCTAAGCAATATATAACAGGCGCTATTCTTTTATTTTCCCCTGTCAGGATCACCAATTTAGTGCTCTCAAAAATAATTTTAAAAAACTGATCTCAGAGAACTGATGGACGTCTCCATATAATAACTGACAGGGTGTTCGGCACTTTCCTCCCTCTGAAAGTTAACACCCTTTTCTTCAAATTAAGAATTGACACCTGCAGACAGCAATGAGCGGAGGCTATAGAAGACAGAATCCAAGTTAAAGAGATATAAGAAAGATACCTCTGAAATTAAAAGTGCTAGATGATGAGCTGATTAAAAACTGTATTGCTAAGACAAGTATGGTGCCTAGTGGGAGTACTGCTACACAAAAGATAAATGGTTGGGACTTTGCTTTGCCCGTCTTTTCCTATGCTGGCGACACCGCAGAGGTGGAGCCCCTTTGGGTAGCACTTGGACAGATCCAAATCCACTTCTCACTAATGAAAATTCACTATAACACTGAGTCAGTAAGTGTTGTGGGAGGTTCTAAAAGATATTTCCCTTCCAAAGAGATGGTGGAGCCCCTTTGAGAAGGAAAGAAATGCTGGAAAATACAGTTCAGTGTACAAACAGAATCTAGGAGCTTGAGGAAGCTGAACATCTCTCTTGCTGGCTGGATTCAGATGTTAAGCAAGACACCTCTCCTCCAATAGAGTGGTATGTCAATTTGGCATTTAGCAAACAGGAAGAAGGTATGACTCTGATCTCATAAATGAATACAATTTAAAAGGCATAACTGGATATAAAGGTCAAGAAAAGAATGTTAAATTCATATGTGCCTACCTGGAAGGGGAAATCAATGCACACTCAAACACAAAGTTGTGGTACTTTCATTTCTGGCTGTTTCACATACCAGTGAAATTAGCTTTCTCTCTTTTGTACTTCCTTGCTCTCGCATGCCAGGAGTAAACAAAAGACCACTTAATCAGAGCTCTAAGAACTGTTTTCTTATTCCCCCATGTCAGACCAGAAGACTAGGACCTATTAAAAATCTGTTTACCAAAGGGGGAACAAGAATCTAATTCCGTTTTCTTGCTGTACGGACATGACTACCTGAAAGAAAGGTACCTAATGAATTCCGATTACCCTTTTTTTTTTTTTAAACTTGTATATATTTTCCTGTTACAGACAATATAACCGTTAGTACGATGTCACAGAATAATATAAATAGTCTTGTGACGTTCTCTGTAATACTGCTTCTGTGTGTTATTCTTTAAAATACTGGCCCAGATTTCCCCCTCTAGTAGAGCTATGTTGCGCCACGCCACCGACACGAAAAAGGGCCTAATGTTGAAGCAAACACCGATGAGAGAATCAATATTTTGTAGGAGGACCTTCTTGTGCTGTAGATCTGGTGTAATGGCATGTCCAGGGCCTTCCTGTAGCCCAGTGATCCCAACAGCTATAACAGACTCTTGGAGACAATGGCAACTAGCATAATTTACAGTGGGGGCTGACCCAGCACACAGCCTGCCCAGGACAGAGGGAAGCACAAAGGTTACTTAAAAGAAATCTATGCATATTCCCCCCAAATAGCAATGTGCACTCTTCAGCCACAGCCAAGAACAGTGGTCACAATATCCTTTATATACATTTCCCAATTCTTTCAGAAAACATGCATTTGTTCTTTTTGCCCCCCTTCCTTGCCCCAACAATGAAATCTTTTCTTGTAGATTTGTAATGTCTGCCCAAATATGCTACACAGTCCGATAACAGGTAAAAGCACCAATTTCCCTTATTTCATTTTTTAAAAAAGGATACTAAATATATTACTGTATTTGGTGGCCTTTAAATATGAAAACTTTGCAAAGTGAGTTTGGACTGAGTTAATATAACTATCTTGGGTGTTACTCTGCTTCACCCAATCCATTTTTAGTTGACCAAAGGCTTCAGTGTTACCATGAGTAGCATTTCTAAGTTGCTGAAGTTATTTATTGCGCAGTTACTGTGATATCTGCCTTATACCTAAGATAGTCAGAAGAACCATAAAAAAATTTAATATTTGTTTCAAATGTCAACTTCTTGCAAAATATAATTATTTCTACAGCTTCTGTTAGCAAGAAGTCAGAGCAAAACCTAATGCATTTTTATCTCAGTTACTTATCATTATGGCCCTTACAGTTAGGCCTACCTGCATTAGGTCTTAGTATCTGAAGTCTACTTTAACCATTCTCCCCAATGTCCCTTTGTCAAAGCATGGAATACAGGCCTTCCAAATATGTACCGACGATCCAAAATAAAGGACAAATAAACGACAAACTGTAATGTGTGGCTTGTTTAACCCCTGTAACTGTCTTCAAGAACCAGCAATTCTGAAAAACATTTAAATTACTACTCACCAGAATGAAGCAGGTTGAACAGAGGTAAATTTAACTGAAAAATTGTTATAAAAACACCTGTACTGAAAGAATAATCCAAAAGGAATGAAACTTTAGTCTTCTGTTATTTCAAACTTATACGTACATAATGAACTGATCCAGAAAGATAACTTTAAAAAGCACAATAGGCAAAATATGGGCAACTGCAGTGTCTTATGTGCATTTTCTGATGTTTGGAGAGAAAAAGACAGACTACATAGGTACATCCAAGCCATCATAACCTGTCATATTTTATTCTTCTTCACCTGGTTGTGGATCATACAATCTCATAAATCTGTGACTAATGTAACAAATATACCAAATCTACTTTTAAATTATCTTTAAATAAAAGATTACATTGATATCATATACAGAAACAGCTGCTGGACTGGTTACATTTATATGAGAAATAAAATTATTTTTTTTTAAATCATGGTCAAAATTCTACTAAATTTCGAAAACGTTCAGGAAAAAACTAATGGGTGCACAAAGAAATGAAATCAAGTCACCCCAACTAACAGGGCTGGCACTAGATTTTTCAACTGATCATCCAATCTATTGTGTTCCCCAATAGCACTATCAGTCTACATTAGACTGTAACATCCTTCCCAAAGGATTTTTCTTCTATAGAAACCAAGTACACTGATGAGGCCTACGATACACAAGTAATGTCTGTGCATCAGGGAAGGTGACTCCTCCATTATATTTATTTCTATAGCCAAGTAAAACTCAACCAAAGACCCACTGCAAACCTGTTGTCAATGGCAACCTTATGAATTCATACTTGACTTGCCAGCCATGGAAGGAAAATGAAGCTGGAGGCAACTGCCCCCACAATACCTTACTTTGCTGAGCCTAACCAAAGGCCAAACCTGCTTGAGACTCCTCCATCTGGTGGTTTCATTTTAAAGCAAGAATATGCGAGTCTCCCCAACTCCTGAGAGGAAGGCTCTTATTGTGTGTTTCAGGGCAGATACGATAGTAACAGAAGAAAAGAAATAATACATGGCAGGCTGTGAAGTTAAATTTCCGCAAGTTAGACAGGTCAAAACTTTAGGTAGAACAGTAGCTACATAATTAAAGGCCCAATCCCTTATTCACAGAAAGTAGTATATACACTCAGACAAGCAGTCCCATTGAACTCCATGGAACTGTTTGTGTATTACTCACTTAACAGGAGTAAGGATTGAAAACTGGAGCTCTGATTAAGGTGTTCAGAAATGTCCTATCTCGGCTGAGCTGTTCAGCTAAGTGTAGACATTCTGTAAATGAGTATTCATAATGTTACCCCTTAGGAGTCCCCCAGTGGAATGATCATCACACATGCTGGTGCAATGCAACATATATTTCACAGTAAGTATTTAAAAGAGGTATCCTGGTAATTTAACAGTTACAGAATCCTAAAGTTGTTATGGCAAAAACCTGGCCCACAGCTATTAATGCTCTGGTCACTTGCGCACAGAATCAGCACTGCTAGCAGCTGAAGAATCCTACTTTTTTGAGTTTAAAGAGAGGTTTGAGTTTCACTATCAGCCGAACCCTGTTGTCACTCACTTTCTTGTACCTGAGCAAGGCACTGCCTAAGTTACCTCAATGGCATAATCCTTACTGGGACCTAAACACAAAGCAGGTCGGGTGTATGCAAACCTAGTAACCCTCCACCCAGGATGGCTCAACTGGGTTTCAGAGTAAGTTTAATGACACTGCCACAGGCAAAGTCCCAAAAGCTGGGAAACCCTAAACACAATAGGCAGGTCTCCCACACCCACTGGGACCACGGGCACATGGCAGAGACCTCAACAAAGAGCTTCCCTTCATGCTCGAACAGCAGCGTGGGCTGCGCGCTCCAACCCATTGGGTTCTGCTACACTTGACCACTTACGCATGCGCAATATGGGGTACTAAGACCAGTCTCCTCCATCAGTCACTTGGGTACCCCCTTGGACAGCAGCGCATGCGCACCGCGAGAAACGGGGCCACTCTCTCCAGTAACCTCGATTGTACCCCAGCTCCCTCGCGTAGCGCATGCGCAAGTGCCAACCGCCACGGGGGCAGGAGATGCTCTCCCTCTCAGCGGGAACGTAAATCTCTACCAAGGGGCGGAGAAAGCCTCGCGCTGGCCACCCAGCCCCTCACACCGCGAGCGGCTCAGACAACAGCGCCGAGCGCCCTCCGGCCCCTCCCCCCTCGGCTCAGCGGGGCGGGGATGCCGGTCGCTTCAGCCCCCGGTCGTCGCCATGAGCGCTGCCCGCCCCGTTACTTACATGTTCCCTCTCCTCCCCTCGCCAGTCACAGGTGGCGCCCCTTCGTCTCCTTCACCGCCACCGCAGCTTCCTCCCCCTTACTCCTCGTCTTCACGAACAAGACAATATGGCGCCCGCTGCCGCTCACCCGGTAGGGAAATTTGCGTCACTGGGCTGACCCCTTCCTGGGCAACGTGAACGCTCTCGGCCGCCATCTTTAATGTGGGCATTAGCGTGGCCGTGAGCGACTCCCTATCAATCGCCCTCTTTACTGCGGGGAACGGGCTGGAGCCTCGCTTGCAGCCATCTTTAGCAAGGGCAAGACCAAGCTTCAGCCGCCGCCATCTTTAGCGAGGGCGACTGCACCGATTTCACCTTAGCGCTTGGGGCGGGGAAGCCCCTGTGGCGTCAGCAGGGACCGTGGAGCTGCTGTTGGGTGACAGGAGGTACCTTGAGCTCAGACAGCACAGGCCGCGGCGGGGAACCCCATCAACCGCCTCCTGCCGCAATCTCGCACCCCACCACCCTCCTCCCAGCCTGTGCCCCACCCCTCGCACCTCCTCTCTCTCACACACACGACCCATAACCCGCCCGTCATCCCTCACACCACTGCATGTACCCTACCCCCACGCCTCTACATCACAGCCCCATTCACCCCACCACCACAACCCATATCCCAACCCCCACCCCTGCCGTCTCACACACCATGATCTGTACCAAGGATTCCTCTACCTCACAACAAGGTGACCAGACAGCAAGTGTGAAAAATCAGGACGGGGGGAGGGGGAGATAGGAGCCTACATATGAAAAAGACCTAAAAATCAGGACTCTCCCTATAAAATCAGGACATCTGGTCACCCTACCTCACAACCTCCTTTCCCCCAACACACCCCACCACCACAACCCATATACCACTCCTGCCGTCCCTCACACCATGATCTGTACCATGTATTCCTCCACCTCACAAACTCCTTTCCCCCTACACACCCCGCCACCACAACCCCTGCCCTGGTCCCCAAACCCCAGCACAATCCCTCCCTGTCACAACCCACACCCTATCCCACCCCATGCTGTACCCTCCCCTTCTCCCACAACCCTCATCCTTCACACACACCCCACCCCAATCTGTATTCCCCCTTTCACACGCACACCCCACAATCTGTACCATACAGACCCGCTCCATCCCCCACCAAAATTTCTATCCTATCCTCTACTCACACACCTCATGCCCCCATGCACCCACCCCACCACGCTGCTCCCTCCTCAATATACCCATTATCACCCCAACCCATATCCTACCCTGAACAGAAACATCTTTTGTCTGATTCCATACCCTCCCCCCTACACACACTGACCTCTTGCTACATCCTGTATCCTTCTCTACACAAAAACACATCCCTACACACACTCACCACAACTCATCCTCTTCTATAGACACACACACACACACACACACATCTATGTACAAAAGCCAAACCCTACTCTTCCTACACCCAGACACCCATGACCTATATTTTTCCCTACAAACACACATACTCTTGCCACAACCCATGCCCATAGCCAATCCCTCATCACAACCTAAATCCCCTACAATCTCCACTGTGGTATCTTACTGATGAGCTGATCAGTTTCAAGATAAAGTCTATGTACAGAAGTGAGGTATCTAAACTTTCTGCTATTCTATTGAGCTGCAGATTGTGATAATCTTGTCCTGCTCTAGCATTGCGACACTGGAAACCAAGGACTGCATCTAGAGTGCACAGGAGGTGAGATGTGTATACACTTCCTGGAGGACTTATTTTGCATCCCATCTTCCTGTATTTAACTAAAACATTATTAAATTAAACAGACTATAAATGATAAATACAATACCTGACAACAATCCTTCAAGTTGCTTAAACACAACCATGTCTTGATCAGTCATTAGGGCATTTCAGCAGTCTTCCCGAGATGCTGTATTGCAAACCATCTTTAGAAAAGTCCTTGTTTGTAAGAAACTCTTCAACCTCATGAAATAATAGGGGCAGTTTGTGAAATATTTTCACCTTATGCATCTGCTCTCACTTCTCTTATCTTGGCTAAGGAGTCAGGTATCTCAAGCATATTCCTGTGTAAGATTTTGCTTTCATCTATGATCAGTGAGTATGAGTGAGGTGACTCCTCTTTGCTCTCTTTTGGGGGGAGAGATAGCTCAGTGGTTTGAGCATTGGCCTGCTAAACCCAGGGCTGTGAGCTCAATCCTTGAGGAGGCCACTTAGGGATCTGGGGCAAAAAACAGTACTTGGTCCTGCTAGTGAAGGCAGGCGGCTAGACTTGATGACCTTTCAAGGTCCCTTCCAGTTCTAGGAGATAAGGATATCTCCAATTTTTTTTTTCACTATAGCTTTGACTGGCAAGTACTCATCTTGCCAAATTCTCACAGAGACTTTCTTTTTTAACTGTGGAAGATGTCTTACTCTTTTATTGTAATATTTTATCTGATTGTACTTTTCCAGTCTTTTTCTCACTATCACAGTCTCCTTAGTCAGACTTTGTTTTTGTCCCATATCTGGTAATCAATATTTATACTTCTGTTGTAGAGGAGTTCCATATTGCCACAGTGTAGCTCTATAGTTGAGTAGTGCCACAAATGGATCTTCTTTACATCCATTGCTTTTTTGAGCAAGTTCCACCCTGGCACTGCAAATAGCAGTGTGGGGGCTGACTGTGCTGTAGTGGTTAGTGCCAAAGTAACTGGTGTTGAATGAGTCATTGGTACTGCAGACTTGGTACCAGAGGCAATAAGTTTTGCTCCATGAGACATGCCAAGAGTCTGGTACCATGCTTTCTTTGGGCTACAGCAGTACCCTAGTCGGGCTGTGAAATCCCCTTAGACTGTGAGTGAAGAAGCGATTTCATTCTCTGTATGCTTGGGTCAACTAATTGGGATATGCCCCAATGCTTTCTAAAGGAGTGATGCTCCTTTCTTACCTCTATCAGAAGTTTTAGCTGATGATTCCATAGCCCTGTGAGAGTCTATAGTCAGGGCCACTCTAGAGAATAAGGCTTAGCTAGTTATTGATCGGGAGTTTACTGGGGCACTTCTGGAATCAAACTGAGTTAGTTCAGGGGGGGTCTTGCTTGCCTGGGGCTGAGGAAGGTCAAAGCCTGGTCCAAGAGAAGAAGTTTGAAGTGAGCCTCTCTTACCTTCTGGATTCTTTGTGAAAGGAACCTAGAAATGGTTCATTTATCAAGGGTGTGTCTGTCCTTGAGGCAAAAAAGACATATTTTATGACCATCATTAAGCAGTACAGGAGGGACAGTTTTGGGACCTGAGAGACTTAGGTTCAGTCATGACTAAGTCCCAGTACCAGGAGAAATAACTTCTCTCCAAAAATATCAATTATGTTAATGGGCCAAAACTACACTGACTACACATTAAAAACTCCTAATCTTAGCACTATTTACAAATATCTACAATAAGCGGTTTAGAAAGTGTGCTGAGATGCAGACACTGTTGGGGTTCTCTCTCTTAGCCATGGCAGTAAGAAGGAACTGGGGGGCAGTTGGGCCCACTCCATCCTTTATTCCCTTGGCATGAGGACATTCAGGGTGCATCCATGTCTACAACAGAAACTGCTGGCCAAAAGATTCCAATCCTGAGCACACAGGATACATGTGCACCAGGTGTGGAATATATATGGACAGGCACTCAAAGAATCTTAACTTATAAGACATTTACAGTAAGTTCAAATTGTCTAATATTCTAATTCTCATTTTCTTTCAACTTACATATTAATTCCCCCTGCCCCGGCCACCCCCCAGGACCCCTTTAGTAGGTATATTCAGTCGGGGTTATAAATAGCACTAAGATGAAAACACCTTTAACAGCTGGTACCCTGCCTAAGTGCCATCAGACTCTTCATCCTTCCTATCAGGCAACATTTGTTATAACTGACACTGCCTGTTGGAAAGCAAGGTAACACTTGGGTGTGAGGTCATGAGATGGTTATAACTCTCAATTGTGACATCAGAGTTGTGTAATACCTCTTTTTAAACACTTCTTTTGCAAAGGACCCACAGAAATTTCTGCACAACTTAAGATTCATGCGTGATGAGGGTGGAAGTAGGTATGGCTGGAGCAGTGATGGAGAGGGATAATTTTTTTAATTAGATCTGTAAAAGTCCTTATTGAATTTATTTAAAATAGACCAGATTCTAGTTGTCAAAGACTTAATTCTGAAATTTGAAAGCACGCAATTAAAAATACCCTACATGGGTGTATTCAAATCATCCTTTATAAATGGGCCCTTTTAGTAACTTTAGGGCCTGATTCTGTAACCAGTGGAGTAAATGGCAATGGTCCCATTGATTTCAGTGATGCAAAATCAGACACTCACTAGACATCATGGTGCTTACCATTGTGAATAGCCTCATTTATTTCAATGGTATACACCATGATGACTTAGCACTGGGGTGGTGGGCAGAAATATCTACAAATATTTGAAGTGAACACTGAGAAGAAAACTATTTATACAACAGAGTGCAACTAGCAGTTTTATTAATAGTATATTAAAATAGTGAAATTAGTGTTATAATAGTGAGATATAATTAAGAAAGGAAATACTTAAGATTAACATTAGCAGAAACTTTCTGATCTATAAGGTTGTAAAATAGTCTCCCGTGAGAAGTGGTGGAGGTACATTATTCGGCATTAGACTTGACAAAAGACAAATGTACACAATGAACAAAAAATGGTTACTAACCCTCTATAACTGTTCTTCTTTGAGATGTGTTACAGGGGTCCATTCCAATATAGGCATGTGCACGTCCAGAGCACAGTGGATGGAAATTTTCCCCTCAGTGGTATCCGTTGGGTCAGCTCTGGCTCCCTCTGGTGCTGCACACTCATAGCACCAGTATAAAGGGCCCACCTGACCCGGTGCTCCCTCGGTTCCTTCTTTCCGGCCAACTCTGACAGAGGGGTAGAAGGGTTGGTCTGGAATAGAGATCTGCAACACATCTCAAATAACAACATTCTCCTCGTGGAATTCTGTGCCAAAAAATAAAAATTCTACACACAATAATTTTAATATTCTCCATATTTTAATTTGCCAAAATAACACAATATAATCACACCAGTTTCAATTATTTTTGGTAATTTATTTCAAAATATCTGTCAGCAAGTATGTCTAACAATAGAGATAACAAAAAAGATTCAGAACTTTTTTTTTTTGACAAATAGATTCCTTACTAGGCATATTAATACAGAGCTCTGAGTAATAATTCATTTATACTACAAACAGTATCGTATTTTCCGCATCCCTCAGAAGCATGCAAAGGCTTGGAGGGGTAACGGAGGAGCTCAGGTGAGGGAAGTAATTGCTGGGAAGGAGCCTGGGTGTGAACTTCGAGGGTTGTTGGGTATGGGTGGGAAAAATATGGAACAGGGTTGTTTTTTTGGGGGGCGGGGGAGGTTGTTAGGGAGCTTCCCCCATGCAGACCCTGGCTGATCCCTAGCCTCTCCCATTCAGTGAGGCACATCTGCCCCTGTCCCCATGTGTCTCTGTGCCCTCACTCAAGCACCTCCCTTTCCCTATGTGGCCCTGCAATCCCTTCCCCATCCCTTGTGTCTCCACTCCCATTCAGTCCCTGCGCCAGTCTGTCCTCTCCCACTTGCCCTTACGAGCTCCTGTTTGACTCCCCAACAGCCCCATGCTGTCTGTCTCCTCATATCCCCGGTCGCCTGACCTGGCCCGAATGGCACTGTGAAGAAGACATTATAGGCTCTTTCTCTTCCCTAGTGGGCCAGGAGTGTCTGCTCTGTTCTAGTGCCACAGCGCCCTCTAGTGGGCAAAAAGAGGAACTGCAGCAACTTTCTGGCGCAAGTTATTTTCTGCAAAAAAATTAAAAATATATGCAGCACATAAATTTTGTGCACACGCAGTGGCACAGAATTTACCCAGGGGTAACAACAGTTACTGAAGGCTAGTAACTGTTTTTTTCTTCTTCAAGTGCTTGCACAAGGTGACTCACAAGCAATTTCTAGGAGGTGGGCTCGGAGTCTATGGACATGCTGACTGCAAGACCACTCGGCCAAAGCTGGTGTTGTTCCTGGCCTGTTGGGTGATGGTGTAGTATGCTGAGAATGTGTGCAACAATGACCAAATTGCTACTTTGCAGATGTCCTGAATAGGGACATGCACTAGGAGCAGCCTTGGCAGCCTGTGATCTCATGGAATGAGTGGTCAGGTTAGCTAGAAGCATAACACCCGCCTGATCATAACACGTGCAAATGCATGATGTGATCCAGGATGAAATTTTCTGAGCAGAACTAGGAAGGCACTTTATCCTATCAACTACTGCTATAAATAGCTGGGTAGATCTACAAAACAGCTTGGTCCTTTCTTTGTAGAAGGGTAGGGACCATCTGACATCTAAAGAATGAAGACATTGCTCCTCTCTATTCACATGTGGTTTCAGGTAGATAACAAGTATGAAGGTTGCTTGACTGCAAAGGAACTGCGAAACCACCTTCAGGAGGAAAGCAGGGTGCGGATGCAACTGCACCTTATCCTTAAAAAAAGTCAAGGTACAGAGGCTCTGATGTGAGAGCACAGATCTCTGACATCCTTATGGCTGAAATGATGACCATTAAGAAGGCCACCTTCCAGGAAAGTTATGTTAATGAGCACATCATTAGCAGTTCAAATAGGAAACTCATAAGTTTTGATAAGATGAGCTTTATGTTCTAGGGAGTAATGGGTTCTTAACCTGGGGGTATAACTTCTAACCTCTAGGCTCTTCAGAAAACAGATAGCCATCTCATGGAAGAAGACCGGAGCTGTTGTTGACTGGGGAATGGAAGGCCAATATTGCTGCAAGGTGAACCCTGACAAAAGAGATAGCTAAGCCCTGCTGCCTCAGGTGCAAGAGGTACTCCAAAATATCTTGCAGTGAAGAATGCAACGGTGAAACTCGGCACTGAGAAGACCAGATGGAACATTGCTTCCATTTTGCAAGGTAAGTAGACCCGGTGGAGGGCTTTCTACTACCTAACAGGACCTGACAAACCTGTTCTGACCAAGCCTGATCTCCAGGATTCAGCAATGGAGCTTCCAGGCCATCAGATGAAGAGAGCTAAGATTCGGATGGGGCAACTGACTGTGAGCCTGGGGAGATCGGGTCTGGATGTAAAGGAAGCAGGGGCGAGGCCTGCCACCAAGAGAGCAGTGAATTAGTGTTGCCTTGGCTATGAAAATGACTCAGTCCCGGTCCCACTTGATCTTCATCAGAACCTTGTGCACTAGCGGGATAGGGGGGAAAGCATAATACAGATGATCTATCCATAGTAGCAGGAAAGTGTCCATGAGATACCCTGGGCTATGGCCTTGCAGGGAGCAGAACTGGTGGTACTTCCTGTTGATCCAGGCAGCAAAAATGTTGATTTGGGGAGTCCCCCACTGATGGGAAATGTCCCTTGTGATGTCTGGCTGAAGGGATCACTCATGGTGACTGGAGAAAGACCTGCTGAGGCAATCCACCAGCTGGTTCTGCACTCCCAGGAGATGCACTATGCAGAACTCCCACAGCTGAGTGGGGGAAGAGCATGCCTCTCTGTGCCTGTTGATGTAAAACATAGCTGTAGTGTTGTCCATGAGAACCAACACATCCTTGCCCATAATGTGAAGTAGGAATGCCTGATAGGTTAGGTGAACCGAACTGAGCTCTCTGACACTGATGTGGAGAGAGAGCTGTTCTGGAGGCCTTGAGTCCTGAGGAGCCCCACGTGGTCTCCCCAGCCCAGTACCAATGTGTCCAAGATAAGGGACATTGAAGGTCGGGGCTGCGAAAAGGAAACTCCCGCCCAAACTGTGTGCTGGTCTTGCCACCAATCCAGGGACACAAGGACTTAGGGAGGTATAGCGTGAACTGAGTCTAGATGGTGATGGCTTGGCAAGTACACTGTGGCCAGCCATGCCTGAAGTGGTCTGAGATGCAGTCTCACGTGTTGCACCATGTAAGTGCATGATGCCATGCGGCCCAGGAATCTCAGACAGCTCCACACTATTGTAATCAGGTGGACCTTCAGGGACCTTATCAAGACCATGATTGCCTGAAACCAGCCTTCCAGGAGGAAGGCTCTGGCCTGAGTGGAGTCAAGTACCACTCTGATGAACTCTATCCTCTGTACCAGGATGAGGGTAAAGATTTTTGCAAATTTATTAGTAGGCCTGTATGGGGAGATCTTTGCGGACCAACAAAATGACTGAATCACTACCAATAATTGGAATATTGGTTATCATGCTTATTGCCCAAAGCAGCCAAGTCAGTAGGCCTGTCATGGGCTTGTACAGCAGCCTTAGCAAGAAGCCAGGAAAGGAGGAGGGAGCAACCCTATGTCCTTCCTGATAAAATCTCTATTGAAATTGCTGAGGTATGCATTTTAGAAAAACTGGAAGTTTATCTATTACTGTCCTTTCGGATGTGTTTGTCAGGGCTCTCAAGAAATGTGGACTCTGCTGTAACACATCTGTCTAATTAATGGTTTGAGGAAACCTTGCTTAAACTGTGAAATTGTTTGCTTAACAAGTTCTTCATTGACATGTTATTGTTACATTAACCCAAATAAATAAGGAGAGAAAGTATGGGCTAGGTGCAGGGCTATCCCTAGAGGGGTGCGGGGCCTGGGGCAAATCAGCCTGTATGGGGCCCCTCCTTAAAATTTTTTGTACAGGTGAAATCTGGTTACAGTGAACTTCAAGGGCAGCTGCTGGTCACAGGTTAAATACTGATAGCACCTAGCTGTATAAGTGTAATGTTGTTATATTATATTGTAGGTATTTTATAATTATAATGAAGTTCATATAATTAAAAAAAATCTCACTGATCACAATCAGTGTCGTGCCGCTTACTTTCTGAAATCCACCTTCCTGGACTTCTTTGCAGCAAACTCATTTCCCAGGTGCATATGGTCTCGCTACCCTCAGTGGATTTTTAAAAATGTAATTACACATTCACAACATTGAGAGCCCATGTCTTGGGAACTGGGCGGTTCTTGGAGGGTCTATGTGTGCCCTGATGTTGGGAGACCCCAGGACCCTCAGCCTGGAGAAGGGGCTCTAAGATCTGTTTTCTCTGGGGGCTGGGATCGGGAGGGGCGGCGGAAAAGCAGATGGATGGAGGAATCCAGTCCTAGTAGGTGGTGGAGAGAGCAGAGTTGTGGGACGCCAGGTCCTGGTACTGCAGGGAGGGGGATCCCAAGGCTGGAGAGATGAAAGGCAAGGAGGACCCTGAGTCAGGAGGGTGATAAGAGCTGGCCCTGGCCTGGAGATGGCATTAGAGGGGACCCCACCTAGTGCTGGGAGAGGGGAGAAAGGGCAGTGGAAGGGGGAGGTGTGGGGCACTGGGGGAACACTAATGCTGAACAACGGATGAGAGACTATGGAGAATACTGGCTGGCACTCACCTGTGCTAGCAGCAAGGGGGCCCCCTGTGCTGATGGAGGGTCCCGCTGGAAAAGGAAATGGTCCGTCAGAGGCGGAAGGGCATGGTCAGGGTCAGCCTGCCCTGGCACTAGTGGTTGGGGAGTGCTAGGACCCTGCGGTAGCAGGCGACCCCGGGAGCTGGCAAAGCGGAGCGGAGCGGGCTGGGGCCGGGTCGCTGGCTGCTGCTGCCACAGAGACTGAGCCCAAGCCCGGGGGACTGCGGGCAAGAAAAAGAAATAAACGCCCGGGCCAGTGAGTGAAGGCCTGACCTCTGCTGCTAGTGCCAGGCCCCCTGCTAGGCCCCCCGGGCTGCCCCCCCATCTCCCTGAAGCACGGGGGCCCCCCAAAGCACAGGGTCCAGGGTGCTTGCTCCAATCTGCCCAATGGACAGGATGACTCTGGCTAGGTGGATTCTTCAGGAACATTTCGTGGACACATCTTAGGGTCCCGTATGGCAGATAAAAGACTGGCCAATTGGACAGCTATCGTACCATTCAGAAACCACTCCAGACTTAGATAATTATTGATTTTTGGAGTGTTTTCCTGACCAGTTGTGAAAGTGTTTGAGACTAAAATAAAGTGCAGCTTTAAATGAAAGGACTCATACTGTTTGTGTAGCCACCTGTTGGTTGGACAGCCCTGTCTCCACTGATTTATTTCCTGCCACTGCCTCAACAAGAATAATAGTTACCAAGAGCTTTCGGTTTTAAGAATCACGGTAACTGGTGTAGGCCTGGAAAGTCAACTGTATGAGGTGGATGCTGGACTCCACCCTGCCTTTGACTAGCCAGTTGTTGAAACATGGGAAGACCTCTACTCCTTGTCTCCTCAGGAGGGTCACCACTACCACCATGCATTTGGTGAAGACCTATGGAGCAGCTGATAGGCTGAACGGGAGTACCCTGAACTAGTAGTGTGTGTGGTTCACAACGAATCTGAGGAATCTTCTGTGGCCTCAGAAAATGTATATGTGGAAATAGATGTCCTTTAAATCAAGGGCTGCATATCAATCCCCAGGATCTAGAGAGGAAATGATGGAAGCCACAGAGACCATAAGGAATTTCAGGAGGGAACCTTGAGTTAGCTATTGAGGTGATACAGGTCTAGAATAGGCCTGAGACCGCCCTGGGTTTCAGAATTAGGAAATAATTGGAGTAGAACCCCTTTCCTCTCAGGTTTTGTGGAACCTCTTCCATTGGACCTCCAAGGACCAAAAATTGCTTGTGAAGAGGGATGGGGAGGAAGGGTGGGAAGGAGGAACAGAAATTTGTGCATGGGCATCCCACACATTAAAGTCATAGCGACCCAGCAGAGCCTACTGATTTGCTATCCTAAGCTGCAACCCTCCTCCTCGTCTCCCCCCAGGTATCTTTGCCAAGTCATAGCATGCCCCAATACAGGCTGTGGTCCAAGAAGAGATCCTTTGGGACAAGACTGGGTGCTCCTTCATATGCTTTGCAATTGTAATGAAGAGTTGTGTTGATTTTCAAAATGGCTTCCTTCGTTCAATCTAAAAGGCTAATGCTTGTCTGACAGCCAGGGAGTGAAGCATTCATTTCCTGTTGCTAGCATGCAGCTTAGGAAAGAACACAGGAATAAAAATATCCTGGTTTGCGTGGAATTGCGAAACTACCTTAGAGAGAAAGGCGAGGTGCGGTCGCTACTGTGCCTTATCCTTATAGAAGACCATGTGTGGCTCAGAGGTCAAGGTCTTAAGCTTAGACACCTTCCTGGCTGCAGTTAGAGCTACCAAGAATGCTACTTTCCAGGAAGGGTAGAGGCAGGAGCATGTTGCTAAGAGCTCAAAAGGAGGTCCCAGCAGTCTAGCGAGCACAAGGGTGAGATCTCAAGGGGGAATTGGCTGTTTTATTTGAGGCAGTGGCCCAGCATGGGTTTTGTGAAAACTCAGCAACCCACTGAACTGGCGCGGAAAGCTGAGATAGCGGCCAGGTGCACTGTGGCAGGGCCGGGGTAAAACCCCTTGAATGCCCTGCTAAAATGCTGGCTAAGCCCTGCTTTCGGGCAGAGAGGCCGGGGCACAGGCTCAAAGCAGCCAGCAGGGAGTCCAGCTGTGGGCCCTAGTGAGGGCTGGCTCACTGCAATAGACTGAGTTAAGCAGTGACAGCTGGGCTGAAGGCTGGGAGGGCTATAAAAGCCCTGAACCAAACTCAGTCAAGAGGCTAGCCTGGGAGGGGACAGGAGGCTACAGCTCTCTCCTCACCACAGGAAGGGAGCCTCAAGGGCCAAGAGACCCTGGAACAGGTTAGAAAGGGGATAAAGGGGACTACACGGTGGCACTGTAAAATAAAGCACAAGGGTGAAACACTGGAAGAAGGCATGAGAACTCTTATTTTATCAGCCTGGGCACAGGGTGAGGAGGAGGAAATCTGTGCGGACCCTGTGACATGCACTTTTATTGATGATACCAACAGACCTTACTGTTTTAGATGCAGCAAATAGTCCAGGATAAAGGGAATCAATGACTGTAAGGGCGGGAGTGTGTTTTTGTAATGCCCAAATGGAGAATCTTTTCCACTTGGCCAGATAGGTGGCCCTAGTGGATGGCTTCCTGTTGCTAAGGAGGACCTCTCTAATAGGGTCTGAGCACATGTGCTCTGAGGGGTTTAGCCACCGAGTTTCCCTGCCATGAGATGAAGAGACTGCAGATTGGGATGTTGGAGATGGCTGTGGTCCTGGATGATCAAGTCTGGGACCAGGGGCAGGGTTATTGGTGTGTCCACCAACAGGCCTAAAAGCATGGTGACCAGCATAACTAGTGCTATTAAGATCATTGATGCTTCCTCCCTTCTGACCTCCAGCAGGGCCTTGTATACAAGCAGCAAGGGCAGGAAAGCATATAGTACATGGTCCTTCCAAGGGAGGAGAAAAAGTGTCTGTGAGTGAGCCCAGGCTGTGATTCATGAAGGAGCAAAACTGGTCACACTTTCTGTTGTACTTTGTTGCAAACAAATCTATTTGAGGAAATACCCACCGTTGGAAGATGTTGATCACATCATCCGGGCAGAGGGACTACTTGTGATGGTGAAATGACCTGCTGAGATGATCAGCCAGTTTGTCCTGGAATCTGGAAGGTACAATGCCTCTAGATGTATTGCAATGCAGAACTCCCACATTTTGGGGGGCTTTCTAGCACAGGGGAGAGGGGTGAGCATCACCCTGTCTGTTTATGTAAAACATCACTGTCATGTTGTCAGTCAATACTATACTATCTGCCCCCCAGATAGGCCTGGAATGTCTGGCAAGCAAGGCACACCACTCTTATCTCCCTTACATTGATGTGCAGCGAAAGTTCTGCCTGGGACAAGAGGCCTTGAGTCCTGAGTCTGCCTAAGTGCTTCACCCAATCCCTCACTGAAGCATCTGTTACTAGAGACAGCGAGAATTGGGACCCTGTGAAAGGCACTCCCACACACACCACTTGCGGGTTGAGTCACCACCTGAAGATTGAAGGTTTTTCCTGGGTGGTGCCACTGCACCTGGCACCAGCTGGGAACTGAGAGACGACAGATCTCTTCTGCTGGACAGTAGGGGTGGTGCTGATCCCTACACTGCCAGGGATACAGGCACCAGCAATGAGAGCAGATCCCTGGCTGCAGTGAATGCCTCTGGAATTGATAGTACCATAAACACTGGTACTGCGTTGTCTGCCAAAGATGGCACCTCCAGTGCCAGAGACAGCAGGGCCGATGTAGGCACTGGGGTTGCTGGTAACAGCTGTTGTGGTGCCGAGGTAGAGGAATGGTCTGACCCAGGTCTCACTCTGTCCAAGTCTCAATGCCTGGCCATCTTTGGTGCCGGGGATCGACTGCTCTCAGCCGGCTGCCTTTTGTGCTTCTTCTAGGCACCGGGAATGCAAACAGTGCCGAGACTCTTGCACAGTGGAAGGGGCACTCTGCACCGATGCTGAGGTACTTGGTGCTGAGTCCAAGTGACTCAGTTCCAAATCAGGCTTCAATGCTGTCTTCCACGCACTTGAGACAACTGGAGTGCAGGTCATTCAAGGGCATCTACTGCAGGAGGCACAGGTCTTGAAGCCCAGTGGCTGAGGCATACTCCGGCACTGGGAAACAAACTCTGCTAACTGATGGAAAAAACTCCAAGCACTTACTAAATAAAACAGAATAACTATTTACAACTAAATCAGCTATGTACACTACACTACAAAGAACAGCGAAAACCACTGGGAATGTTTGCCAAAGCAAAGACAGCAATTCCAGCAAGCGTCACAGGTGGTAAGAAGGAACTGAGAGGGCACAGCATTGGCTGGGCCCTTTATAATGGTGTAACAAGCACGTGGCACCAGAGGGTGCCGGAGCTGACCTGATGGATACCACTGAGGGAAAAAATTCTGGTGACGTGCACACGCACACACACGGAATGGACATGAGCAATCACTCAAAAAAGGACTCGGTATTAGCAGAGAAATGGACTAGATGACCTAACAGGTCTTTTCCATCTGTAATGTTCTATGGCTCACCAGCTTTTACTAGCATATGGAAGGAATTTTGTGCCAGTGATGCTGCCTAATAGTTTTTTGCATGAGCAGTGAAGAATTATTTTTCCATATGAAACTATGTGGGAAATACGTTAATTAGGGAAAACATGGACTTAAAAAGCAGTCTGGGAAGAGAGCTGGAAAATAAAATCTTCTCGGTCCTTAGTCCATCAGCTGAAGTCAAGAAATAGAATGTTTTCTACATCTTTCTTCATCCCTTCTTAATCTGTATATTGTGAGGTAACTTTTTTTTCAGAAAAACATTTTCATTTTGGGCCTGTATAAGGCAAATCCGACTATCCATTTTGTGTGGATCTCCTTAATTGTATGTACTGTGTTCCTGACTGAGACTGATACAATAATGTGTCAAAGAGATATAGTTTAGATTTTGTTTAAGTGATGGAGTCACAGGTGTGGTCTGTTGAGGAAAATATTACAGAAATGCATTTTGCTTCACTTAAAGTATTAAATATCTGCTCCCCTCTCCCCCGATATACAATGTCAAACTTGTACTAACTGCTGAAATAAAAACAAGTAACTGATATGGTATGTGATTAAAGAATGTGGGGAGACTTTTCCCAGGAGACTCATAGACTTTAAGGAATATTGCAATCACCTATTCTGACCTCCTGACATGGCAGGCCACAGAACCTCACCTACCCACTACTTTAATAGACCCTTAACCTCTGGATGAGTTACTCAAGTCCTCAAATCATGATTTAAAGATTTAAGTTACAGAGAATCCACTATTTACTCTAGTTTAAGCCAGCAAGGGACTACTGCCCCATGCTGCAGAGGAAGGTAAAAAAATTCCAGGGTCTCTGCCAATCTGACCTGGGGGAAAATTCCTTCCTAACCCCAAATATGGTGATTAGTTGGACCCTGAACATGTGGATCTGGGAAAGAATTCTCTGTAGTAACTCAGACCTCCCCATCTAGTGCCCCATTTGTGTTTATTGGAGATATTTGCTACTAGCACTCATAGATAGGCCACATGCCATTTTAGCAGTCTCATCTTACCATCCCCTTCATAAACTTCTCAGACTCAATCTTGAAGCCATATAAGTTTTGCCCCCACTGCTCCCCTTGGAAGGCTGTTTCAGAACTTCACTCCTTTGATGGCTAGAAACCTTTGTCTAATTTCAAGCTTAAATTTGATGGCCAGCTTACATCCATTTGTTCAACATTGTCGCTTAACTTAAATAACTCCTCTCCCTCCCTGGTATTTATCCCTTTGGTTTATTCACAGAGAGCAATCATATCTCCCCTCAGCCTGATTTAGTTGAGCTAAACAAGCCAAGTCCCTTGCACCTCTCCTCATAAAGTAGGTTTTCCATTCATCTGATCATACTTGTAGCCCTTCTCTAAACCTGTTCCAGTTTGAATTCATCCTTCTTAAACACGGGAGACCAAAATCGCACAGAGTATTCCAAATGAGGTATCATTAGTGCCTTGTATCATGCCAAAATACTTCTGTCTTGCCTGATTCATCCTAGGATGGTGTTAGCCTTTTTCGTGGTTGTGTCACATTAGCAGCTCATAGTCACCCTGTGATCAGCCAATTCACCCAGGTTTTTCTCCCCATCACTTCCAACTGATAAGTCTTCAGCTTATATCAAAAATTATTTTGTGTCCCTAAGTACATGGATTTGTGCTATTAAATTTCATCCCATTTCTATTACTCCAGTTTTCAATGGTCCCCCCCCCATCTTATATGACATTCTGGTCCTCCTCCACATTGGCAATACCTCCCATCCACGAAAGAGGTTTCCAACTGGAGAGACTACAGGGACAGAGGTTTTCAAGATCCTTGCAGGTATCCTCTAGGAGCCAAGTTCACTATAAAGCTTTGATGCTCTACCACTGAAAGTTCTCTAGCACATTCTTAATGAAATTGCACCCACAAAACCTCATACAAGACCAAATGCTGTGACTATTAAGAGCTACATAGACCATAAGATTTTCTACAACACTATTTTCACCAGTGGTTTTTGTTCAAGACTAGCTTTCCTGTTTTCTCCATTTCCATTTAGTTCCTCACATTTTAACACAATAATGCAAATGAAGAATATTGGTTTATCACTTCAGCAAACTATAGGTGACTGCCCAGTGACTCCCACAAATTGAATGGTTCAACTTCTAATACTGATTTGCAGATGCCCATTGAAATAGCAGCATGCAACTCTTTAGTATTTATGCATCTACCCTGATAGTCTGGGTCTTTCAGATGAAACATAAAACTGAATCCTTGACTGCTTAGAGTTATTAAAGATTAAAAGAATAAAGGGCTGTTTGGTTTAAAGAGCTGGTAATGGGATCTGGATTCATTTCTAATTCACTGGTTTAAATCCAGCCCATTATCTTGTGGCAATGTCACAGCCAGTGTCAAGTGTACAGGTATACACATCACAATTGTATCCTTGTGCTAGCATTGATTTTCTTTAATGGCGGGTGTTACAGAAAAGATTGTATTTTTTGATAGGTGGTTGATCTCTGTATATGCAGGCTGTAAATTGCTCAGGGAATCTTCTGAGTGAAAGATTCTGTACATACAAATTTATTTTAAAATTAAGTAGACAATCATTGTAGCTAATCTGGACACCACCCTTTAGGAAAGATGTGGACAAATTGGAGAATCCAAAGGAGAGCTACAAAAATGATAAAGGGTTTAGAAAACCAGTCCTATGAGCAGGGCCGGCGCAATCCATTAGGCGACCTAGGCAGTCACCTAGGGCACTAACATTTGGGGGGCGGTGACTGCAGCAGCCGGACCTTTCACTGCCTCTGTTGAGGATGGGACCTTCCACCGCCTAGGGCGGCAAAAAAGCTGGCGGTGCTCCTGCCTATGAGGAAAGGTTAAAAACACTAGCCATCTTCATGAGAAAAGATGACTGAAAGGGGATCTGGTTAGTCTTCAAATACATTAAGAGCTGTTATAAAGAGGATGGTAAACAATTGTTCTCCAAGTCCATTGGAGGTACAACAAGAAGTAATGGGCTTAATCTGTGGCAAGGGAGATTTAGGTTAGATATTGGGAAAGACTTTCCAATTATAAGGATAATTATCCTAATTATAATAGGCTTCCACGAGAGGTTTTTAAGAACAGGTTAGACAAGCACCTGTCAGGGATGGTCTAGGCTCACTTGGTCCTCTCTCAGCATAGCGGGCTGGACTTGATGACATCCTTTCCCGCCCTACATTTCTATAACTCTCTGTTCAATTTTACATGAAAATAAAGTTTAGTTCTTTCCATATATTTACATTTTTACAGCACTAATGAATTCTTGAACAATACATCCATTAGGATTAGAAAGCCACTGGATGAGTACTACTATATGTATCAAGATACATGGCAAGTGTTTTAGAACACTTCATAGAGGACTGTCATGGAAATTAATGATATTACTGACATGTAAAGTTTCTAATGTGCATATGAGTTTGCAGCATTAGGGCCATAGTTAGTACTTGATTAATAGTGTTTCATATTTTAATGTAATTAAATCAAAGGCAAGTATACGTTAAATATGGCTGTAAACTATTTTACTTGATCCTCTAAGCTCTGCCAGGGTACAGTGCTTACTATCATTAATAATGTTATTTATTTGAATGGGACTACTCAAACAGTAAGTATTATACCTGGTTATGTCTGCAGGAATGTGCACCATGTGAGCACTTTAGCTCCTGTGATAAAGGTTTTTCCTTTTATGAACTGTTCATAACAACATCTATGTTATTCTGTTTACAAGTTAATTGATAGAAAATGACTAGCAATGTAATAAATTAGCCAAATTTAAAAGCAGGTTTATCCAAAATTGAACAAATCAAATTAGTGCTACTGCATGTTCTTCTTCCCCAAAAAAGAAAGGCACCAACTTTTATACACTGGCTAATGTTCTGTACACACAGTGTTCAATCAGAGGATATATGAAACAACTAACTTTCTGAAAACAGATGAGATGGTGAATGTGTAACGAATGTTTTGACTTCACCACAAAAGGGAGAGGACATTGTTCTCTCTTTCTGTAATCAAAAATGACTATTGAAGCTTTGTGGAGAGTCAGGTATGCCACATATCTTAAAGTTAGACAATTCAGTAAGTTCTACAAAAGTTCAGATATTTTATTCATATATTTAAGTACACAGCATATACTGCAGATGCAAAAAACAAGATGGGTATGAAACAAGTGGTATCTTTATTCTGTTAAAAAAAAATTACATTTTGAAGGTACTTAAGATATTGCCAGGTGATCTAAAAACAGAGAGAAGAGAAAAAAGTGAATGTAAAAACGGATTTTTAACGTCCAGCCTGAAGTTAAGTCCTTATTTTCTTTAGGAATAAGATTTGGTACCATCAGTCTACAAACAAAACTGTAAAAGAAAGAAGCATTTTAACATTGCAATATTAATTTTAGATTTACCCTTTTGATCATAGAAATATTTGACAGATGCAAGAGTAAGAGTACTGGTAATTGAGCCAAAATGGGTGAAGAGAAGAGAAGGAATAACAATCAGTATTTAAATATATATTTGATTTATTTCCTGTTTATTGCAAATAATTAAAGAATTAGTATATCACAGGTTTTTGATTGCTTAGATCCATGATCCTGCAAGCACTTACAGGGATGAGTAATTTGAATGTAATTGGGCTGTTCCCATGCATAAGTGTTTGTAGGATTGGACCTTCCTTTGCAGAATAGTTAATGAGGGAATTAATGTCCCAATGCTGTAATGAGCTCTGCATAGGTATAGGGTCTGACTGCACATTACTCCTGAGGGCATTCTGCGCCAAAAAATAAAAAATTCTGCACACAATATTTTAAAAATTCTGAAAATTTTACTTGCCAAATAAATGTGGAGGCTCCAGCATGCCATTGGGGAGCACAGGCCACATAGGTGGGAGATCACTGTGCAGCTCCCCCCCCCCCCCGGGACACGGACTCAGCAGTGAGGCTGCACTCAACACTGACACACCGCAAGGAGTGGGCCTGTCCCAGAAACACCTCAGGGCCCCACGCCCCCATGCCAGGTGCACCAGATGTGGGCAGGCAGGCCCAGCAAGGCAGGATCCAAGTGTGGAGAGGATCCAGGTGTAGGTTGAGAAGGTTCTGTGTGGGGCAATCTGGGTGCAGGCAACTCAGTGAGGAATCTGAGTGCAGGGGGGATCTGAATGCACAGATGTGGGAGCAGCTCCCTGCACAGTAATCCCTTCTCCCACAGCTGAGGAGCTATGGGGGGGGGAGTTTGCAGAGTCAGGGGAGAAATCTGGGGGTGGGTCTGACACAGATGCTGTGCAGGGGGAAGAGGAAGTCCCATCCTCTCCAGCCCAGTCAGGACTAGCAGTCAAGCACAGCGCAGGGTAGGAGCCACCAGCCAGGTCTTCCCCAGTCCCATCCCATCCCACAGTGATTTACCTCTCTGACAGCTGCCCTGGGCACCCAAAATATACTGCTGGGGAAGGTCGCATTACCGCTCTTATGCCTTCCCTTTGCTTCCCCCATCACAAAGTCGTTTTTCTGCAGGGAAGTAAAGAAATCTGTGGGGGTACACAAATTCTGCGCATGCACAGTGGCAGAGAATTCTCCCCAGAGTAGCACATAGAGCTCATTGCAATTTCAGGTTACACAATTCAGAAACCAGAGTTTAATACAACTGTAAACAATGGGGTTATAAATATGCACTATGATTTCATGTAGGAATCTCCAAAAATATATATCAAAATAAATGCTTTTATAAGTGGGATGTGCAGTAATTTCTTAACAAAACGAACAAAAACAAACAAAAACAACCAACCAATATTACTGCAGAAAATTTTGTATTACAAACATAATGGAATAAAAATATGAAGTTGCAATAATGGAAGAAACATTCTTAATTAGAATATATTATTGTATTTCTGTTCTATTATCAATACTTATATTTCCATTGACAATTTATATACAAGTCATCCCAAGTGTAAAAATACAGTTATAATTAGGCTCATTTACTGCATGTACAAAGTAAATTCTGCTTAGTTTTTGGGGTTTTTTCCAACAAAATATTGTGCAAAGAAAATAATTGCTCTTACAGGGACACCATCAATTAAAAATTACACTACTTTCTGAACATGGTCCTACCTACTATTGTTAACAACTGCCACCTAAAATTACTATAACTGAAAAAAAGTAGAGGGTTTTTTTGTTTGTTTACTTTGTCCACTTAACAGCACTTTCAGCTTCCCATTGTTTGTCTGAGTCTTTTACACAGCAACAGGGGAAATAAATTCTTTTTTTAAATATGTGGAAATGTCATTGCAAAACCACAACATAGACAGGGAGATTCAGATGCAGTAACAAACTACTTAACCACATCTTAAAAACTGTTTAGATTGCAACTTGATGTTGTCCCTTTTGTATAGATTTATAAAACTATGTGCAAACTTAGATATGGCAAGAAGCTTGTCTAGAAATCAACTACCAGCTGGTGAAAAATGTATTTCACAGCTACTGCCATATCAACAAAAAGCTGTTTCATGAGACGAAACCATGTTTACCGCACAACTGTGTGGTAAATTGTTAAATATCCAAACACCTGTTTTCTAATCTTTACATTTGCTGTAGGTCTCCTCCATCTGCCCTCCCCATCCTCTACACATCATTCCAGCTGGGAGTTCCTTTTCAGAAATAAGTTTTTATAGTTTCAAGAGCTTAGTTTCTGTTGTTAAAATCTTATTTGAGCAGTTAATTTTTTTCTCTCTAGTAGACATAGGCACATTAACCTCTTCAGCATTTAAAATGTCAATCTGTAGTATTATTTGAATATAAAGTCCATAGGAGAAGAGAATGGTGACAAAGATATACAAGACATCTCAAACTTCTGATGACTTTATAAACCATGGTTATACTTGCCAACATTTGAAATCCACAAACAGGGACATTTGGGAAGAAAAAATAGGTTTACTTTATTGAAAAAAAAAACAGGATTAAAAATTCTGGAGGTAGCCAGTGGTAACCAATTTTTGCAAAATATAGGGACTCTACCTTCTAAACAGGGATAGTGACCATGCACACACTATCACACCTGCCAACAGTCCCATTTTGGGCAGAACTTTTTGTCTGTCCCACATACTGGGAATCCTCCACACCATCAAGTTCCTGCAGCTGGCCAGCAGAGGAGTTGCTCAGCGGCCATTACTTGCTTCTCATCTTCTCAGGCCTTTCTGCAACCCATACTGCATTCCACAGAAAAGCAGTATGAGTAGCAGGTATGTAAGTTGAGCACCCTACCAAAGGCTCCAGTAGATCAGGAAATTTGGATGGTAGTGAGAAGAGATAAAAGAGGGGTGACTGACAGACAAATTCTAGAGGCTGGGAGAACAGCAAGGATAACAAAAAGTAGGGTAAGAGGTAAGGAAGGGAAACATTGGTGTCAAAGTGAGAGGAGGAGACATCACAAGGAGGGATGGGAAAGGGTAAGATGGGACTGATAGAAGAGGACTGTTCCCCTACAAAGATTGCAGAGGAATCCAGCCTGACAACTCCAGGTGCAGTAGGAGGCTATACTACCTCTTGTATCTGCAAGAATATAACAGTAAGGCATAGTTATGATCTATCCTTGAAAGTTTGGTTACATAGAGGACCATAGGCCCTGAAGGGAGACTCCATTATTTTGGAAAAGTACATAGGTGCTGGAAGTAGGGGTGCAGCACCCCTTGGCTTGAAGTAGTAATAACAACCCAAATACATGGTTTCTTCCTTCCTTACCTCTACCCCTACTTTTAGTTATCCCTACTATAAAAATTGTTCTAGCATCACTGGAAAAGCATCTCTATTTTAGGATGCTTAGCCAAATGCTGAATCTTTGGGGGCTTTGAAAATGCATCAGTTGCAACCTCATGATACAGCACAAAGGGTGGCGGTAGGTAGGAAAGGGCAGGAGCAGTTTTATACTAGTCTAACATGCAACAGAATGCACACAGAATCCTGAGGCAGCTGGAGGAATCTAGTAGCTTCCAGATTGTCCAGTTTATCCAAAAAATGTCCTTAGAAAAATGTTTCAAATCTTAGCAAGTATGGGATACTATGTCACTAGAACCTTTGGAAGTCTGTGTCATCTTCTCTCTCAATTCCTGATGCAGAATGTGTGGAGCTATTACCAGATTTTTGTTTGTTTGGAGTAAGAAAGAGTAAGGTTTACTGTGGGAAAACTATTGCCTTAAGTAGTTAAAAGTTATTGAAGGAGACATAAGGCTTGAAGTCTGTGGTTTCAGGCATCGCTGTCTCATTTTACCAAAATAATTCTCCATATAAAGCTATAAATCCATTGCAGAGGATGTATTTTGAAGTTTCAAATTAATTTTTGCTCCATATTTGCTGTAGCTTCCGCCACACACTGTTAGGTTTTTTTGTGTTTTAGCTCATGTCGCTTTTACTGCCAATACCAGAACTCCAGCAGAGAGAGTAATAAGCATCTTGGATAGATGTACTTCTTATAATATTAGGATTGGATTCTGTTTTCACATCATTTCACTTTACTTTTTTGCATCTTTCTTGCTGACAAGCCTATAAAGCAGCATAAAAGTAAGGAAATGTGTGCCTGAGCCCTAATGGACAAGTTGTCCCTTTTCTTCCACAGCTGCAGCAGGATCCCTGGCAGCAGAACCCAGGCATTTCTATTGCCTTGGGGGCAGAATTTAGACAGGCCACACAGTGAGTGCAAACATTGGAGAGGAGCAGAGGCCAGCTCTGTGAGGACTCTATTACCTCATGCAAAGTGCTATCCTTGGGGCTGACTGGGGCCAAGAAAATCTCTGCTGTTGGATCCTTCAGTCTTGCATCCCACTGAGTAGTGCTAGGCTGAACATCTGGCCAGTTAGAGATTTATGTATGTAAATTCAGTGGTTCTAATACAGGACCATTGATGTTCTGTAGAGTGGATTCTGTCACCATGGTGAAACTTCTCTGTCAGCTTTCCAGTGACTTGTTTTGTTTGCTGGGAGTCCCATCCACATTAATATTATGAGTTTCAACTAACTATGTAGAAACAGAAGAAGAAGGAAAAAAAAAAGGAGAGAGAGAGAAAAGAATACCTCTCTGCACCCTGTGTGGCTTTATCTAGATTAGAAAAAGAGGTCAAGGTAACTAATCTGTTAGTTAACTCCAATCTCCCCATGACCTTTTCCCTAGTGTAGACTAAGGTCAAGACTTTTTACCTCACTTAGGTGGTTGCGGTTGAACCTTAGGCTCCCACAAGGGTTGACCAAGACCAGCTAAACGGAGGTCAGAGACATTAATTTGAATTTATTCTGGGGGACATTCAAAGTAACGTGTCTGGGTTAGCCAACATATATTAGCTAACCCTGCTGTAACTTCAACTTCTTCTAAACAAAGGCATGACCAACTAGCTGCAACTAGCCCTTAGTTCCCCATATCTGCTATACAGCCCACAGTCTCTAAGACATTTATGCCAGTTTACCTCCTGCCCTCCCACATTGGAGTTTTGCCAGGTGGATCTACATGGCAGTGTGTGCTGCCATGGAACACTGTGCTGCAACATGTGGAATATGGAGTGCCCCTGTGCAGCCTCTGCTCCTTACCTCTGAGCTAGGTAACTATGGTAGCTCCTGCTGCTTTTCACACCTTGAATCCCTCGGGTGAGAGGTGGGATTTGGCTATCTGTAAGCTGCAGGCTGCTTTAATTGCAGCACTGGAAGTTTAGAGTTCTGCAGTAGAGAATGCTGTGGTGAGGAGGACTGGCACTTAATTTTCATCATTAAACTAAATATTTCTACTGTTGAAACAGTAAACAGAAACAAACACAAAGCTTTTTATTTACCAAATAAATCGGCAGTTGTGACAGATGGATTGCAAGCTAAACAGAAATTAGTTATGAGTTAACTAACTTCAATAAATTATCAGATTACCTACAAATTCAAATAACCAGTTTAATTATAAGGCCGAAGACTGACAGAAATGATTGTATTACATTTGGGACAGAAATAATGGGGCTGCCAAGAAACTAAAGTGCTGACATTATGGCAGACACAATACCCTGTGCAACTAGAGTATTAGGGACAAATTCTGCCAGTGGATCTCCTCACCTTCACTGACGTCAACGGTTATTGCTTGTACCTATTTGAGGGCAGAATTTGTCATCACTGTCCGACTCTCACACACTGCAAAAATAATTTGTCATTTATTACTTCTGTGAGAAAAGTAATCAGCAACAGACGAACAAATTTGTTTTTAGAACCCATAATTAGTAATAGAATTACCCAGTTGTGCTTGAATAACTCCTCTCTCTCTCTCTCTATATATATATAAACACACACGAGCTCACTATATACTGTACATGTGTAATCACAACCAATGTATAGCAGTTTGAGTTTTACTAAAATACAGAACTATTTGAATAAATACGATGGCTATATATTAAATCAGTGGACTTACAAATGACAGACATACAGCAAGATTATTCCACAGGTACGAAGAGGGTAGAAAATTCATATAATAATGCCATTTAGAGATGGCTCAGAGCAAGTGTATCAAACCTAATTGGGTTTTTGAGAGAATCCAAACCCTAAATATTTTATTTGCCATCAGGAAGCATGAACCGGTAGATGATACATTTTTAAGTTTTCCCAGTAATACATCAGGAAATTACACTGCAGCATTAGCCAATATTGTCCAATGTCATCATTCCATTCTGGAAGCACTGCTTTCCAGATAAGAAGTCTGGAAATATACCATGATGCAAATTTGTCTGTAGAAATCTTAAGACAAAATATCTAACCCAGCAATTTGTATGATCTGAACTAAATCCCACAGAAGATGAGTAATTTTGCATTATTACTGTCCGCTGGGATTCCAGGCACTTAACATTACCAATGTCATTTTCATTCTTAACTGGTTTAAAAATCATGGGTGAGATCCTGGCTCCACTGAATTCAATGGCAAAACTCCCATTGACTTCAACAGGGCCAGGATTTCATCCTGTGTTTCACTTTCTCTCTCTCGCTGATACAGGGAGTTCAGGAATTTTAATGTTTGGCAAAATGTACATTTTTAAACTAGTGTTGGGGTGTTGATAATCAGCTTGATTGAAGTTCAGAATCAAACTATGGTACGTTTTCTATTAAAGGGCAGATTAAGGCACAATATTTACAGGTACTGCAACCACTGCAGTATTTAAGAAAGATAGACCAAATAACCATTATCATTTTTCAAATTAAACTGGTACACTCTTACAATATTCTTTCATAAAACAGCAGATAAGCTTGTGAATTTAGTACTCTTGATTCTGGAACCATCTGTACATGGACATCACTAACATACACCCACTGTCCTGCTGATGCTCCCACAGCTTCCTTTAAACCTGAAATGCAAATGCAAAGAGTTACTATTCACTGGTTTATACCTTTACTATCAAATGACACACTGGTGCTTCACAGAAGAGGTGGGAAAATACTTTTGAACATATCAGTTATTCATGATTTAGAAACATATGTAATAATTTGTTTATATCTTAAGTTTACACTGAATAAGTTTGTTTTGTTTTGTTTTTTAAAATTTGTAGCCAAACAAATGTGTATTGGAAAAATGTCATAATGGGAGGAGCAGGTGAAAGGATATAGAATATGACCATTGTTTTATGCCAATCATAAAAATTGTATTTACACTGGATAACTGTCATATCTTGTTTTTGCCATGTCTTTTCTCAAAAAGCAGCTTGTCCTCCTTTGAGGTTTTTTGAATTACATTGATAATGTATAGTACACAGGATCAATTCTGAGACAGAAAAAGGAATATTTCAGCAGTTATTTAACAGCAATTTAAAAACACTACAAGGATCCACTTGGCTCCCATGAACTTTCAAAGAGAACCAAGTGATTAGTGGAGATAAGTTTTCTTTTAAGAAGTCAATACATCTCTAGTTCTTTTCCTTGTAGAGGGATGGGCTTCTAATATAAAATGATTGCTAGCAAGGACTGGCAGTTTTTTTTCTAAAATGAAAAAAAGTTGCAGACTGACCTCCGCCATCAGCCCAATTCTCCTGCCCAATAATCACCCAGCCATTATTTGGCAGAGCTCCTGGCATCTTCTCCTTTATTTCATAGGATGCCACTTCAAACTTCTGTGCCAGCAGAGTCACCAGGAGAAATTTTCAATCCTCCATGAAATAGTATTTCTTACTTCTCACACTAACCAGAATATTTGGTATTTTTTGCATACTGACACTGTGCCTAGCGTAGTATAAGACTCAAAATGGAACAGCTTCTGTTTCAAATAACTTTCAATCTAAGAGACACAGAAGAGATAAGATCCCCAGAGAAGGAAATAACTTGTTTTAAAAACTGTTACTGACTCACTTCTTGCAGGCACTGGGAAAGAAGTGAGCCTTTAAGAAGGACTTCAGTGAAGACAGGAAGATGACTTGGTACTCCACAGGTAGAGTGTAGGTGGCATAGAAATTAGTGTTTATATATTGGGTTTACTAAAACAAAAATTAACAACTTGTGTGGCACTGCAAATTATGAGACGATTCAAGGCCGAAGTGTTTACTCAATATAAGCACAGCGACTGGATGAGTTATACCAGTGATCAATTTTGTTTCCTTACAAAGGGAGAAGGGTTTGTTGGACATACCTGGAACATTTTTATTGCTAGCAATATGCTCCAATAATTTCTTGGAAGGTGTTCTGACTTTCACATATGCTGCATAGTGACCGCCTCGCATTGAGCCACTGTGCTCCACTATTCCATAAAGAGTGTACAGAACTCTTGCTCCATCTGTAACATTCTTATTCACAAAATCACAGAAAATAAAGATCAATTGTATCATTTCAGAGTGGATTTTTTCAACAATATATACATTAACACATTTCAAATATTACAACAATAAAGGGAGTAAATAGTTGGTAAGTACTGTAGTTTGTTAAGTATGTTTTGCAATGCTGAAGTAACTTGAGAAAGAAGTGAAGACTGTTATTCAGAGTTCAATAACTAAATTCAGTTTTGTTTGAAGCACTGATCAATAGCTGTAATGCTACTGTGTTCATTTTAAAACATTAAGTGGGACAGATTCTCCTCAACTGATTTCAGTGGAGCTATGCCAATTTACACTAGTTGAAGAACTGATTCTAGATTACTGCTTGAACACATTCATTTGTAATTTCTTTGGGGTGAAAAATCAGAGTTTAACTTGTATTCATAGCTACAAAAGTTACACTAGAATAAATTAATGCTTTAAAATAAAGACTCTAAAATGGATTCTTAATATACCATACCTTGCAGGCAGCGGAACAAAATGGTGCTAAGTCTAAAATCAGTGGGAAATCCACATGTCTATTTACTTTCCGTAGACTCAAACCAGCCTTCAAGAGAAAATAAGAGTATGAAAGAAAAATTTGTACATAGCTGTCTTTTAAATCTAAGTGTATTGCTTCAGTATTAAAATAACCCGATAAGACAAAACAGAATACAAAGTCTGTAACGAATGTGGATAAAACACATTTTCTATAATTTTGTTTTTCATCTCTTCAACATTATATACAAAAAAACCCCCACCTATGGTACAGAAACATTATTTTGGTTTCCTGTGCAACCTTAATTCTGCTCCTTTGTGTGATCATTCTGTGCAATGGAGACAGGGTGCCATGGAAAAAGTAGAATGTGAATAAAAGATGTTTAAGAATAAATATCATCATACTGCATATACACAAGGGGACAGAATTAAGGTTACACAGGCAACCATAAATCTGGAATTTCCCAACTTTTAACTGTTAATTTGGTTGCGGGTCTAACATTTCCGAAATAAAATTTTAAGGGATTTGCAAGAGATTTTGATAAAATTTGGGTTTGTTCCGATTTGTACTGAAACCAAATTCCAAAATATCGATACTTCTCAAGAACTGAGAATCCTGAATTTTGGCCAGCTCTGCCTCCCCTTAACCCAGTTTCCATCTTTCACACATGGGGCTCCCCCAACATCTCCAACCTGGCTCTTCCTGTGGTCTATTGAGGGAAGTGAGGCATCTCCCAAAACTGTGTCCCCCATTCATTGAATGAACCAACAATATACCCGAAGTGGGGTCTGAATTAATAGATGCAGTATTAGCACATTAGTATTGTGCTCAAACCCACAGCCCTATGCTGCAGACTGCTGTCTCTTTTCAGTAGTCATCTAGCATGGCCAGAATAACATGGCAGTAGCCAGGAGGTTGCTACCACTATACTTTCTTAGAAAAGAGGGGGAAAAAAGCAGTCCTATGAAAAACCCTTAGCACACCCTCATATGAAAGACACTTCTGTATATCTCTACTAGGTACAGACAGTCTGTTACAAGTTCTTTCAATGAGTGAATTTTAAAAGAACAGATTTTTTTACTTTTACCTGGTGGAATCTTTTCAGATGGAGAACAAGAATGGCAGGAACCGCAGAAATCAGCAGTTGCTTCCGGGCATTAGTGTATAAGCCTTCGGTTTTCTTTTCTGTGCAGCACATAGTATAAGAATTATAAAACAATCCAATAATTTATAAATATCGAAGCAATTGAAAGGCACAGAGAGAATGTTCTAATGTTCTTTTTTTAATCAGTTCAACATGTTTCACTGTTTACAGCCAGCAAAAATACTTTCTGTATGTGATACTCACTTGGTGAATTTAGGAACATAAAAGATGGTTACTCACCTTTGTAACTGTTGTTCTTCGAGATGTGTTGCTCATATCCATTCCAGTTAGGTTTGCGCGCACGTTCGTTTGAAGATTTTTACCCTAGCAACACTTGGTGGGTTGGCTGGGTGCCCCCTGGAGTGGTGCCGCCATGGCGCCGGATATATACCCCTACCAACCCAACCGCCCCTCAGTTCCTTCTTGCCGGCTACTCCGACAGTGGGGAAGGAGGGCAGGTTTGGAATGGATATAAGCAACACATCTCGAAGAACAACACTTACAAAGGTGAGTAACCGTCTTTTCCTCTTCGAGTGCTTGCTCATATCCATTCCAGTTAGGTGATTCCCAAGCCTCACCTAGGCGGTGGGGTCGGAGTGAGATGTGGCAGAATGCAAAACTGCTGAGCCAAAGGCTGCATCATCTCTTGACTGCTGAACCACAGCATAATGTGAAGCAATGGTGTGGACCGAGGACCAGGTAACTGCGCGACATATCTCCTGGATAGGTACACGAGCCAGGAAGGCGGCAGATGAAGCCTGAGCCCTGGTAGAATGCACGATGATGTGGCTTGGGGAAATATGAGCCAAAATCATAACGTGTGGATGCACATCGTCACCCAAGAGGAGATCCTCTGAGAGGAAACAGGTAGGCCTTTCATTTGGTCTCCTACCGCGACCAAGAGCTGGGGTGTTTTACAAAACGGTTTTGTCCGCTCAATATAAAATGCGAGCGCTCTACGGATGTCCAGGGAGTGCAATTGTTGCTCCTGTCACGTTAAGTGTGGCTTCGAGAAGAAGACCGGGAGAAAGATGTCCTGGTTAACATGAAAGGCTGAAACCACCTTAGGGAGGAAAGCCAGGTGTGGTCGCAACTGCACCTTATCCTTGTGGAACACAGTGTACGGCGGATCCACTGTAAGAGCCCTAAGCTCAGAGACTCATCTGGCCAATGTAATGGCTACGAGGAAAACTGTCTTCCAAGACAAGGTATAGTAGCAAGCAGGTTGCTAACGGCTCGAATGGGGAGGACATAAGTCTGGTTAAAACCAGGCTGAGGTCCCAGGTCGGGGCTGCGCGGCGTACTTGAGGGTATAAGTGCTCCAAGCCCTTGAGGAACCTCGAAACCATAGGGTGTGAGGACACGGAATGACCACCTTTCCCTGGGTGGAAGGTAGAGATGGCTGCCAAGTGTACCCTCAGTGATGATACTGCGAGGCCCTGCTGTTTGAGAGACCAGCGGTAGTCCAAAATAGAGGAGATCGAGACCTCAGTGGGAGTAAGATTAAGCGTTTTGCACCAGCAGGAGAAATGCTTCCACTTGGCCAGGTACGTTGACCGGGTGGAAGGCTTCCTGCTACCCAGGAGAACTTGTCGTATTGATTCAGAGCAACGTAACTGACTGGTTTAGCCACACACCAGCCACGCTGTGAGGTGAAGAGCCTGCAGGTCCGGGTGGCGAAGCCTGCCGTGGTCCTGAGTTATGAGGTCTGGGTGGATTGGCAGGGTAATTGGGTTGGCTATCAACAGGTCGAGCAACGTGGTGTACCAGTGCTGCCTGGGCCACGCTGGAGTGATCATGATGATGCACGCTCTGTCCCTGCGGAGTTTCAGCAGGACCTTGTGAACCAGCGGGAACGGTGGGAAGGCATAAAGGAGCTGGCTCTTCCACAGCATCAGGAAAGCGTTCAAGATCGATCCTGGGGAGAGACCTTGGAAGGAGCAGAACATCTGGCTTTTCCTGTTCTTGCAGGAAGCGAACAGGTCTATGTGGGGAAATCTCCACTTATGGAAAACAGAATGCATAATGTCTGGGCGGATCGACCACTCGTGAGACAGGAAAGACCTGCTGAGTCGATCCGCCAGGGTGTTCCGAAAGCCTGGGAGAAAGGACGCGACCAGATCTATCAAGTGGGCTATGCAAAAGTCCCAGAGTTGGATGGTCTCCTGACAAAGGGGGGAGGACTGTGTCCCTCCCTGTTTATGTAGTACATGGCTGTTGTGTTGTCTGTAAACACTGAGACACAACGGCCTCGCAACTGTTGCTGGAACGCCTGGCACGTCAGGCGGACTGCTCTCAGTTCTTGGACATTTATGTGTAATACCAGCTCCTGAGAAAACCAAAGACCTTGCATACGAAGGTGACCGAGGTGAGCACCCCAGCCGAGAGATGACGCGTCCGTCATCAGGGACATTGAGGGTTGGGGCGGATGGAACGGCATCCATGCACACACCGGGGAGGGAGTTAGCCACCATTCTAGGGAGCCTAGGGTGCTCGGGGGAATGGTGACTATCGTGTCTATTGGGTCCCTGCCTGGGCAGTATACCAAGTTGAGCCAAACTTGGAGAGGATGGAGGTGGAGCCTTGCGTGTTTGGTTACAAACGTGCAGGCAGCCATGTGACCCAGGAAACTGAGACAAGTGCGAGCCGAGGTTGTCGGGAAATTCTGTAGACCTCGGATGATTGTTGCCATTGCCTGAAACCGCAGCTGTGGTAAGCAGGCTCTGGCTAGATTGGAGTCCAGGATAGCTCCAATGAAGTCTAACCTCTGCGTGGGAACCAGAGTGGATTTTTCTATATTGATCATCAGGCCTAGACATGTCAATAGGTCCTTGACGATGCCCACATGCTGAGTGACTTGTGTCTCGGAGGCCCCTCGGATGAGCCAATTGTCCAATTTAACTGGAATGGATATGAGCAAGCACTCGAAGAACACCAAGAAACAACAAGTGGAATTTTTGGTGGGAATGGCAGTGAAAGGAAGAACATTTTCTGTTTTGTATTCTTTTAACACATGACCCTACCCACTCTTGGCCACTATTATGATCTCTCATCACACAAGTTAGCAAAGAAACACCATTCACCTCTGTTCTATAGATCAGCAATCAATGGCTCAGACAGTTGCTCAGAAGAGACACTGACATGTGAGTGGTAAAAGCTGAGCATTTTAATACTGGTCTTGAATTTAGTTCTTGTATTCATAAATACTGGTGTTGACAAGACTAAGGTTCTGATTCTACAGAGGGATCAAAATGGTTGGACTCTTATGCGCCTATTCAGCAGGATGCTGGGAGGGACAAAGGTCCACATGTGCAAGTCTAAGTTTATAATCTGAGATACTGCTGCACAGAACTGCAGATAAAAAAGAATTGAATCCTTTTTGCATCAATATCCATTTCTGTAAAGCTTGTTTACCATTACAAGGTATTATTACTGAAGATGTAATTACTGTAATAGTACAGTAAAATACATCAAGTTGTATCTGTATTTCACTGTATTGCAGTAAAAGATTGCATTATAATGGAGTAAATTGCTGTATTGTTCAGAAGTTTCCTGCTATGTACAGTAAACACAGGAGCAAGAATATTTGTTTGAGAGGTCACATCATCTAGCCCCCTGCACTGAGGCAGGAGTAAACCAACACCATTCCTGACAGGGGTTGGTCTAACCCATTCTTAAAAACTTTCCAACAATAGGGATGCCACAATTTCTCTTGGAAACCTATTCCACTGCCTACAAACCTTATAGGTAAAAAGTTCTTTCTAGTATCTAACCTAAATCTCCCTTGCTGCCAACTGAGCCCATTAATTCTTGTCCTACCTACAGCTGACATGGAGAACAATTGACCACAGTTCTCTTTATAACAGCCGTTAACATATTTGAAGACTTATCAGGTTCCTTCCCAGTCTTCTTTGCTCAAGACTAAATATGCCCAGTTCTGGGGGGGGGGTTTTTAATACTTTTCCCGATAGGTCAGTTTTTCTAAACCTTTTATCACTTTTGTTGTTCTCTGAACTCTCTCCAATTTGTTTACATCTTGAAGCACAGTGCCCAGACCTTGACACAGTATTCTAGTTGAGACCTCTCCAGTGCCAACCAGAACACGTCTTTGTAACACGCTGTTGGTTTCCTGCCTCCCTGCTCTGCCTCTAATTTTTGGTGCTCATGTTCTCTCTTGCTCTCTCTGTTTGGCTTCCAATTTTTGATGTTTCTATGCTGTTTTTCAGCCTCCTGTTTTAGGCCTTTTTGCTCTTTTTCAGCTCTAACTTTGTGGTTGCTTCATTGCTCCTCAATTTAAACTTCCTTTGTCCTATTTCCTCACCCAAAAACCAAACAAACAGAAAATAAACTGTAACCTTCCCTTGACTGATCCCAATCTTCTCACTTGAAAATTACTATTTTACCAGTTCTGAAAGTGTAAATCACACTTAAAATAACAAGCTGTGCGAAGATCCTGTTTGATTACACCAATATAAAATTCTGAGGTGCAATCCAAAAACAGTGAGAGGTTGTGTAACTGCCTGCCCAGTAACCCACAGTGCCTTAAATGTCCTGCAGCTGTGGTTCACTGCCCCACGGGGTGCTGGAACCATTTGTATAGTGGGTGCTGTGAGCCACTGAACCAAACTGTAAACCCTGTATATGATGGAAACTACTTCAAGCAAGAGGTGCAGCAAGATCCCTAGCAACTATGCTGCCCGGACAAAAAAAGCCAGTATACAAGTCAGCACTGAGTGTCTGTGCACTCTGCAGCTCTGGTTCAGTGCTCTGACCCCAGCAGCCTACATACAGCACAACAGTTTCACCCTGAGCTCCAACACAGCGAGCAGATAGTAACCAAGGCTGGTGGAGACCAGGTAAAACTGTTGTGCTGTAGGCAGGCTGCTGGGGTCAGAGCACTGAACCAGAACTCCATAGCACACAGACACAGGGCAGACTTGTACACTGGCTGTTGATATCTGGGCAGCGAACCACAGCAGCAGACCATTTAAGGCACTCAGGGTTACCAGGCAGGCTGTGACATAACTTCTCTCTGGTCTGGGTTGCACTTCGAAATGTCACAGTCTTACACAGAACAGTCCTGTTAACATACCCAGAATATTAGCCTTTTCCTTAACCCCTAGATCCTTTTCAGTAGCACTACTGCTGAGCCAGTTATTCCCCATTTGGTCATTGCACATTTGTTTTTTTCCCTTCCTAAGTGAAGCATTTTACACTTTTTATTGAATTTTATCTTGTTGATTTCAGACTTAATTCTACAATTTTCAAGGTTGTTTTGAATTCTAATCCTGACCAAAGTGCAAGCAACCCGTCCCAAATTCGTATCATCCACAATTTTATAAGCATATTCTCCACTCAGTTATGCAAGTAATTACTGAAATTATTGCATAGTACCGGACCCAGGGCAGACGCCCTGAGTGTGTTAAAGAGAGTTGTTAAATGAATAACACATTAGCACATTACCTGCGGTGTGAGTTTTCTTTTGATACTTCTGTTTCCTTTCTGTACAATTCTCACATAAAAGCTTGTTGTTCCCCATTAACAGCTCCACAGATGTAAACTGGTAGAGGCAGGACTGAACAGAACATTCTTTAGAGCTAGTTATATAACTTTGAGAAAGAGTCTGAAAAGCATTTTGAGGGCTTTGGGACAAAGGGGACTTTTCCACTGAAAACATGGAATTGTTTGACAAACTTAATGATGGATCCCGACTGATGGGTTCTTCACTTTCATTTATAATACTGTTGAAACTGAGCTTGGACATGGCACTGGTGATCATCTCATTATTACTGTCACTTGGTTTGTTGTGTGGCAGTCTAATGTTTACCAAGTGGTTAAGCCCGTCAATGTGCAAACCAGATCTACCAGTAACTGCTCGCTTAACAGCACTTTCACCTTCTGAGGCTTCGCTGTCTGCATCAACGCTACTTTCTGAATGGCTGACTTCTTTTTCACTGCCTTCAGTCTGACTTCCATTTGCTGTGGATACAGTAGCAGTATTTATGGTCTCAGAATACAAAACTCCAGAACCACCTTCTACTTCAAGCTTTCTTTTTTCATGCATGATAACTGGACTTCTCTCCTCCTCCCCAGAGGAGGATTTCCTGGCAAGACTTCTTTCATGATTTAACTGATTCTGGAAATTGCCACATTATTATTTCAAAGGGGCATGGGAGAGAAACAGAAAAAATATACTAGTGAATCTAAAGACAGTCAGATATCATTAAGTAGCAGTAAATATAAAACTTATGACACTTTCAAAACAAAATACAACCCAATATTTTAATTTATCTAGCTATACAATTATTAATTTATTTGTTTGTATTGTGTTAGCACCTAGGAGCCCCATTCATGGATCAGGACCCCCACTGTGCTAGGCACTGTACAAACACAAAACAACAGTCCCCTGCCTCGAAGAACTTATAATATATAGACTTGATCTCCTAAATTCTTTAGATCATCTGGTGCTTAAATGTAGATCCGTACACTGCGCAGAGATTTTACACAAATTAGTGAGATCAATGCTTCTTGAGACAAATCATATCAAATTTGTGACACTGTAGCTTCCACTGTGGATAGTAAAGATTCTACATTCTGCTTGTAAACTCAGACTGTTAGTTTAGTTGGACTGATTATACATTTTGCTGCTAACAAAGAAATAGCACTCCCAGATCTATAACAAAATTTCTAATCATTGCAATTTTCATGGGATCTAGGCTGCCTTGTTCATACAAGAATTCTGATTTAAGATTTTGAAATATATTGATTTTTTTATAACTGAGAAATACTATTATATTAAAAAATCCTTAATAAAAATGAACAAGAAGAAGGTATCAAAAAAGGTCTTTTCAACAAACTTTTTATTACTTCAGAATCAGTAAAAGGATTCACAAACTTTCTCCAGCCAGCACTACTGCGCGTGCTTCTTCCCTTACTATTGCAACCACACAGACAACTGTTTCCAGCCAAACAACAGAAGTGTGGACTATGCCCTCTGTCAGGCGCTTCATATTAATGTAGAGTGAATGGCAATGCCAAAGTTCTTCTATTATTTTTAATACTCTCTTGCCCTGGAACACCCAGTATAATAATAATAAATCATTGTGGTAGCTTAATTTGAATTATTGTCATTACTCTCACAGTCTTTTGTGGCTGCCAAGGAACGCATGATAGTGGTCACAGGAAGAAATCATGGCTGATTTTGGTTGAGAAGTTCCAGTGCTGGGTGTTGCTTGTGCAGGCCTGGGAACTGCTGGAAGTAAGCTGAACTATGTTTTCTAGATGGTGATTTAGGCAATTACAGGGATGGGTGCTGTGGATGGGAGTTCAAGGAGTGGCACTGCAATTCTTCCATTCCCACCTGCACCAGGCTCAGCATGTTTTGAGTACCGAAGGTTGAAAATTTTGCCATCCATTAGATTCACCTTTTCTGTACTGACTACTCTACTACTGCAGCACCATAAATGAATGTAAAGGATGGTCTATGTATCTTTATTACATATTTTTATACCAATTCTACTTTTATATTGATCTTGTATGTACAGTTATATTATCTGTAGTTGCATTATTTGAAATTTAAGAAGAGGAAACCTTGCAATCACAGAAAAATACCATCATAGATAATCTAATCAAAACTGGCATATAGTTTTTAAGAAATGTCTATTTACATTCTCATCTCTTTTTTTTCCATTCTGTCTACCTTCTTGTAGGTAAGTTTCAATGACAAATTCTAGTCCATCTATTTTTATCTTTATACTTAATTTCATTTTCCTTTATATATTCAGGGTGTGTCCAAAGTCCAGCTAAGTCAATGGAAATCCTTTCATAACTTCAATGGGTTATTGATCAGACTCTAATTTTCCCATTACTATGGCTGTCTGTGCTTTTATCTTTCTATCTTTTTGCCTTGTTTTCACTATACCTAGGGCCCTACCACATTCACGGTCCATTTTGGTCAATTTCACAGTCATAGGATTTTTTTAAATTGTAAATTTCATGACTTCAACTATTTAAATATGAAATGTCACTGTTGCAATTGTAGTGGTCCTGAGCTAAAAAGGAGTTGTGGGGGATTGCAAGGTTATTGCAGAAGGGGTTGCGGTACTGCTACCCTTATTTCTGCACTGCTCGGCATTGCCTTCAGAGCTTGGCAGCTGGAGAGCAGCAGCTGGTGGCTGGGAGCCCAGCTTTGAAGGCCAGGAGCAGCGCAGAAGTAAGGATAGCATGCTATGGTTTTGCCACCCTTACTTCTGAAGGCAGTGCCTTACTTCTGCACTGCTCCCTGCAGAGCTGGGCCCTCAGTCAGCAGCCACCACTCTCCAGCTACCCAGCTCTGAAGGCAGCACAGAAGTAAGTAAGGGTGGCAATGCCGCAACTCACTTTTGGGTCAGGTCCCTCAATTTGAGAAACACTGGTCTCCCCCGTGAAATCTGTATAGTATAGGGTAAATGCACACACAAGACCACATTTCATGTGGGCAGATCATATTGCATGGTCTATGATGCATTTTTTATGGCCGTGAGTTTGGTAGGGCCCTAACTATACCATCTTCTCACTAGTTTTGTCTCATGTGTCTTCTTTGGTCCTTCTCCACTGCTATTCTTTTTGTTTTAAAATGTTCATTTTCTGTGTTTATACCCTGATTTACCAGAACATTTTCGCATGTGCTGAAGGCTCCAATTCAGGAAAACATTCCTGCTCCAGAAGGGTGCTTGTGCACATGTTCAATTTTAAGCACATGCTTAAGTCCCATTGACGTCAATGAAACTCAAACATGTTCCTAAATGTTTTACTTCTTAGGGATGGACTTGCGTTTTCATAATTTAGGGCCTCAGACTCAAAAGTCATGGTGCAATTTGGCAAAGAAGAAAATTACAAAGACAAAACAACCACTAGTGAGAAAAGTGTCTTGCCCCACTGAGGTTTGTTTAATTTCTACAAGTTGTTAAAAGGAACTAATTCATTATTATTACTACTTCCTACTAGAATTCAGAATACAGTATTATGCAAACAGAGCTCATTAAGTCCTTAACATTAGGAAGTCTAGTTTGCTGAATAAAAGCATTAGGACTGGCAACTAGTGCTTAGATGTCTTCCTGCTGAAAGTGGATTTTTTCCAAGTGCCCTTGGAGCTCCAGATATAGGCTTCTCAAATCCTGAGCTAGAGAGACAGAATACAAACAGACTTGGAATTGGCAATTGCCTGTTTCAGATAGACAGATTCAGTGCGGAGAAAGGATATTTAAGATCTCTTAATCAAGTTATTCAGAAAGACAAAGTGTGGTCCAAAAGGAAAAAAGGCATAAAGATTTCTGAATCACAGAACCACACAAAAGTTAGAGATAGGACAGATTTATTCGGTTATTTTGTTACCTGGGAAAACAAAGTTGTTTCCTAAAATCTATGAGACGGTTTTGTCTGGCCTAGACTTGGAATATTAATTTGAAATGAATCCTGTATTTTAAAAAGGTTTTAAAAATCAGATTTATAGTTTGATTCATAATTCACTGACAAACTACCTGCAGAGATTTATGCTTCTGTCAATTGTGACAAAGTTCCTCCTCTACATTGGTGGGTCCTGCGCTTATTGGCAGATTTGCACACCTCAGTGATCTTCCACTCTGGTGGAACCCACAGTCTGGATCAACTCCTCCTGTATCTGATCAGGAGTTGGGAGGTTTGGGGGGAACCTGGGCCCGCCCTCTACTACGGGTTCCAGCCCAGGGCCCTGTGGATTGCAGCTGTCTATAGTGCCTCCTGTAACAGCTGCATGACAGCTACAACTCCCTGGGCTACTTCCCCATGGCCTCCTCCAAACACCTTCTTTATCCTCAACACAGGACCTTCCTCCTGGTGTCTGATAACGCTTGTACTCCTTAGTCCTCCAGCAGCACACATACTCACTCTCAGCTCTTTGCGCCTCTTGCTCCTAGCTCCTCACACGCCCCCAACAAACTGAAGTGAGCCCCTTTTTAAACCCAAGTGCCCTGATTAGCCTGCCTTGATTGGCTGCAGGTGTTCTAATCAGCCTGTGTGCTCAATTGGTTCTAGCAGGTTCCTGTTTACTCTAATGCAGCCCCTGCTCTGGTTACTCAGGAAACAGAAAACTACTCATCCAATGACCAGTATATTTGCCCTCTACCAGACTCCTGTACCCCATTGGTCTGGGTCTGTCACATAATATTATTAGTAGTTTCATATACATTCAGGAATTGTTTAAGTCATGTCAGCATTGGTATTCTGACATACTCTAATATTCCGCTGGATGCTACATACAATAAGGAGGCTTACAAAAAGGATATTCTAAATAGAGAAATGAATACCAAACCAAAGCCTCTGTCACAATAGCAATAATGCATATACACAACATGGATTACAGATTTCCTTTCCTCTACAGAGCTCTGAAATTTTTAAAAAGAAAATGTATTTCACAAGAAAGGTATAGAACAGAGCAGGGGTCGGCAACCTTTCAGAAGCGGTGTGCCGAGTCTTCATTTATTCACTCTCATTTAAGGTTTCATGTGCCAGTAATACATTTTAACGTTTTTAGAAGGTCTCTTTCTATACGTCTATAATATATAACTAAACTACTGTTGTATGTAAAGTAAATAAGTTTTTTAAAATGTTTAAGAAGCTTCATTTAAAATTAAATTAAAATGCAGAGCCCCCCAGGACCGGTGGCCAGAACCCAGGCAGTGTGAGTGCCACTGAAAATCAGCTCGTGTGCCGCCTTCGGCGCACGTGCCATAGGTTGCCTACCCCTGGAACAGAGCATGACACAGGAAGGAGCTTCAGTGTTAATGAACATTTTCGTTAGTTTGGCAGGTCTTCAGAACGTTGTGCCACCATCAAGAAGGACCATGTTAAGGGACTGAACTGTGATTCCCAAGCCTTTGGGCAACTGGAGGCTGAGTGCATCATGGAAGCCATATTCTCAGTCTCCAGGGGGACTGTGTTGGCTGTACTACTTTTGTAGCACATCCTGCCAACTGATCCACCAATCACTAATGCTGACTTGCCTGCTCTTTGCCAGCATTACCATGCCTGCGATTTCAGCCAGAAGCAAATCTGGAGGATAGCACAAGGCAGGAGGCCAACAAAACAAAGTCACATGAATTAAAAACTGATCTAGAAAAAAGATTTCACATTTACAAATGAAGCCATATTTTCAAACCACATGGCATCCCAGTCACTGATTTTTCATGCATATAATTATCTATATATTTTTATAAATCTGTAATTTAGCTATTTAAAAATATGAACTTTAAAAATTCCAACATCTATAAATCTAGAAGTAAATATGCAGCAGATCAATTTGAAGTTGATTTTTTTAAGCCTCCCATTCGCTGCATACTAGAATTCTATTTTGTTACCTGAAACATTCTAATAGGGTTTGAATATAAAGTTGGTCAGCAATGCTGTTACATTCTAACCTTATCTTTTGTTAAAGAGTGTCTCCTGGTGATTTTTGGTTGTTGATTATTTGGTACAGTAATAGAAGAGCAGTTGAACTGATCAAGATCTGCTTCTTGTATGTTTTTACATTTACTTGTCCTTCCCAAAGGCATGGGTTTTGAGACCTGAGAAATAAAATATTGTGATTTAGGAAAGAAATGATATAAAATCCCATTTTCCTTGTACCCATAAAATAACTAAATGCAAGTTTCTCAGTTGTTTGCAGTGTGTAGCCATGTTGGTCTCATGAAACTGAGAGAGCTCTCATATCTTATTTGCAGTACTAGTCTAACTAAAGCAACATTCTCTGGTTAACTGGCCTCTGACTTGTGATACACAACTGTTTTCTAAGTTTATAGAACATAACCCACTATACCTGAGAAAAATGCATTGACACCCAAGCATTTGGAGATATAAAAATGGGAACTTCCATTCCCAGGAAAACAATATGATCAAAGAGGCACCAATTCCACTCATTCTCAGTAAGCCTCAAACACAAGTTAAAACTGCCTTTCCCTAACAGAACCACTGGGGAAGAGTGGTGGTGAAAAAACTGCCTGTCTTCTCCGCAGAGAGAATTCTCTTGGAAGACCACTGACTCCACAGATGCAGAAGGGTGAAATTTGCAACAACAGGGATCAAATAAATAAATAATTGTGTTCTAGCCTCCACCCATCAGTTCCTTTTTTACTTAAGTTATTAAATGCTCTCCTCAGCATACATATGAATCTACAGTGGAGGAGCTTAGAAGGATACTTAAAACAAAAACAAAAACCCAAGACTTTCTTCCAATTAATGAAGAGAGTCTACAAAACTCTATGCTAATCATTACATTCAAAATAATGTTCTAAAATAAACTGGAACAATGATACTCACAGTGAACCAATTTTTACGTTACCTCATCACTTTGTTAGCCTTCAGTGAGAGTTGCAGGTAAATCTCTGAGTATTTAAAAACTACTTTAAGTCATTTCTTTAGATATAGAAAGCAACAGATTGGGAATTGACTTTTCAAAAGCTTCTAAGTACCCTATAATTGGTTTACATTTAGGCTAATTTAACAATAAATCTGTTTGAACGTGTGTGGGTATATGTACACAAAGTATTATAAAACTAAACATATGACTGACTATTAATTGTTCTACATTTAGGCTAATTTAATATACAGATACTGTACATTTTTTTCTATACACATATACAATTTACATAGTAGTATATTACATACATACACACTCTAAGGTTATAAAGCAAAACAATGTATCTATACACACATTTTTATACAGATGTGTAAAAACATACTCCAGCAGAAGCTGAGACTATTTATTAAAAATGTGATTTGTTTCTTACCCTCTCCTCTATTATAGGGAGTGAAAGATCAATGAAAGGTTCCTTTACTGTGGAAATCTTGGAGGAAAAGACAATTAAATACAAAGAACTGTATTAGAGTCTCCATGTTTCTATTATAGTAGAAAAACAACTATACAAAAGCTAATTGTCAGGTGCAAGATCTTTTTAATTAGAATGAAGAACTTTCTATAATCCTTGTACTAAATATTTACTTAAAGCTAACTGTGATTTTATTTTGGGTAAGTAAGTACTGGAGAATGTGATGTCAAATTTCAGTGGACAAGGTCACTGGACAAGGTCATATATATCCCTGTGATCCATACACAGAAGAGACCTTCCCTTCCCACTCAAAGAGTGTCATAAGAACGGCCCTACTGTGTCAGCCTAATGATTCATCCAACCCAAGCCACTACCTTCTGACAGTGGCTGGTGCCAGATGCTCCAGAGGGAATGAACAGAACAGGGCAATTATCAAGTGATCCATCTTGTCATCTGGTTCTATAGGCTTAGGGATACCCAGAGCATGGGGCTGCATCCTTGACCATCCTGGCTAATAGCCATTGATGGACCTATCCTCCATGTCAGTTGCCACTAAGTATTCCCTTACCTGCACAGGCTCTCTAAGGGTGTAGCAAAACATGAGTGGGCAGGAGGTAAGTGGGAGAGATGCATATTGTCCCTATCCCAGAACCTAGAGCAAACTGAAAAGACAGGGAAACCCTTTGAAAGGGAAGTCCCAGAGACAGATGCTGGATGGGAAGTCACTGGCAGCATGGCTTGAACAGCAACATGGCACAAGGGAACAGGCAGTGAGCCACAGGAATCACGTGATAGCTGGTGGATCTCAGATCTATGCAGATGTTGGAGGACATGTGGTGTTTGTGGTTGGATTACCAATTTCTTCTGCAGGCAGAAGGTGCAAACCCAATGGAAAACTGCAGAGTAAACTCTCTGAAGGGAAACTTGGAATCTTTTGACCCTATGCAGAAATGTTTGAGCTTTTGCATTGTTCATTAATGCAATTATTGATATAATTGTCATTTACTCAACAAGTGGGCAAAATGACAGGATTTTGCCTAGTCATATCTGAAGTGATGTACCCCAAAATGAGTTAAATCATGTAACTGGTTCATTTACTAAAGCTAAAAAGCTATTATATGAATTTCTTGGGTCAAACATCAACACTTAGAGTGGTACTAATAGTTAAATTAAAGCCAATCTATGGAAAAAAGTTTATAGGGTGTTTAAAAATACCCTCATTTATTCGAAAATTATGTTTTGCTTTCTGAAAACCATAATAAAAAAGTATGGTAGAATTGATAGAGTTGGACTTTATCTACATATGCAGTGTAGTTGTAGCTGTATCAGTCCCAGGATATTAGAGAGACAAGGTAGTTTAGGTAATATCTTTTACTGGACCAACTTCTGTTGGTGAGAGAGACAAGCCTTCAAGCTACACAGAGCTCTTATTCAGGCTCTGTGTAGTTCAAAAGCTTGTCTCTCTCACCAACAGAAGTTGATCCAATAAAAGATATTACGTCACCCACCTTTATCTACATTTTCTCTCACATTTTCTCTTCGTGCCCTCTTCCATGCTGACCTTACACCTGAAATATCCTGCCAAAACCTGTTTATACTAAGCTCCCTTTCTCACCACATTCAAATCCCTTCTAAAAATTTTTTTGCCACCTTGCTTATGAGAAGTTAGTGGAAGGTAAACAAACAAAAAATACCAAGATGTATATACAACCCAGTGACTAACCATGTTCTATTACTGTCATCCTTGTCATTCCTTTCCCCTTGTATGTTTATGACCCTCACTTGTGGGTGTTATGTTAAATTTAGCCAGGAAAACATTTTTACTTGTTTTGTGATGCACCCAACATATCATTGGATGCTAGAAAAATAATCAATCAGGATTAGAACTGTCCTAGCACTCCATGTA